>NW_006776684.1:1797614-1806991 GCF_000442215.2 Lipotes vexillifer
TCTTCCAGGATGCATTAGAATTTCAGAAGCCCACATTCATGTGGTCGACGGACCATGAGTGGACCACTGCAGTTTGGCGGGCGGGGGATTGTGTATAAATCTCCTCTGGAAGTTGGTTTTGCCCCTTGATGGATTGAATGGCCCTCAAGCCTTATGAGATGTGGGTCCGTGTGGATAAAATAACAGAGAATAGAGTTCTGCAGAGGAATCCAGGGAGAGGCCACGCCTATGCAGACCCTTTTCCAGACAGGTGAGACGCTCCCGTGACTGCTGGCTGCCCTGGCAAGCTGGGTAAATAGTTACGAAGCTGGGTAACTGGTTGAAACTTCTGACTTTGGGAAGAGGGGTTCCTGGGGTTCCATCTCTGGTAGATTCACTGGGGATGTTTGTGGGGGACAGATGTGCGACACACAGGTACATGTTCTCTCTGCCCAACGTGTGTGACCCACTAGATGCAGCTCTCCAACAATTTAAGGAAATTCTCAGACCAGTGGACATTTTTGGGCAGGGGGACTGGACAGTCCTGCCTTCAAATATTCACCTAGTGGTAACTCTCCATCTAGTGAGGTCATGTTCTCAGTACTTCCTTAAGGGCAGAAACCCCATCCTGTCGGGTTTGGTTGGTCGCTTTCCCACTAAGAATGTCACAGTGAATCCCTGAGACGTTTCTCTTCCTTGCGGAGAATTGGGGGTCCCTCAAAGAAAGGATCCAGGGAAGTCAGCAAACCCCATACCACTTCCATATTGATTTTAGGGATTGACTCCAAAATGCTGTGCAGAATCTTCACTCGTGTTGATATTGTATCTTGACGTTCCTATTGCATTATTTTTCTTAAAGGAAGCGTGTGCTGCCTTTCAGGTACAATTTTTTTGTAATAAAAGCCAGTGCATTAAGTTTATATAGACTACTTTCTATGCAAGACTGAGGTATGGAGCAGATAGCGAGAGATTATGTGTGCTGTTGGGTACACAGATGGCAAGCCTGTTTTCGGAAGGGGTACCCCCAGCAAACGTGGGTTGAGGGAGGATGGGTCATGTATATGTTTCTGCCCACTAATTTTGAGCAGCCATATTTTGAATTAAATCATCAGAGCCAAGTAACCCAAGAACGGTATTAGTTTCATGTGTAATAGCTCAAATGGGACAAGTACGAATGCTGGAATGGAACATTATTCTCTGATATTCCATGTCATTTCTCAATTAAAGGCTCTTGTTGTGAATTATTAGAACCTACAGGCAAAAATCAAAAGTATTTGCAGCAAAATAAAGGCCTACTCTGCTCTTAAAGTGAAACACTGTATACTTGCTTCTCTCCAAAGTGAAATTAGATATTTATCATTTCAGTTGCCTCCATAAGTTTCCAAATCACTGGTTTATGCTGAGGATTTTACTATATTGTCTCACAGTTTTAAATCATTTTTGTCTCAATGTCAACTTTTTTCACTGAATAAAAATTTAACTGGTTCAAGAAAACACCTCTTTGAATATCCACTCTCTACGCGTGTCTCGAGTTGTTCTTTGGAGTGCAATAAAGATGGTTAATACAGTCTCTGAACACCATTTGATTTGTCTGTTTTAAAGGCATGTTTATTTCATCGAGAAGAGAACACTAAGACCTGGAATAATTTTGTTATTAACAAGCTGGTCTCAGATGGTGGATCACGATGTCTACTTGTGTTGGCTGAGGAGAGGGGAGACATGGTGGCTGTTTTGAAGTAAATAAAATTATTCTGCCAGGACGACAACTAAGTGGCTCCCTTAAAGCTGTAACTACCTTTGCTAAGAGACAGTTTGCTAAGAAGGCAATTTTCAAATCTGAGAGAAGAAAGCACAGCGGTATGATGAGGCTTCTGGAGGTGATGAAGTCTATGAGGGATGCCACCCCTGCCTCTGATCAGTGATGAAAGGCTGGTGGACCGACAAAGTCAGGGCCGGAGAGTATGGAACGGAACGAGTGGGAGAGGGTGCTTTGGTGTGACGTCTTCCGGGATGTTGCTTTTGTTTAAATATTGAGCCAGAATCAATCTCTGAAGTTTTATCATCCCATTTGGTAGAGGAGGAAAAAGAGGCTCAGAGAAGTTAAGTAATTTGCTTAAGGGAAACCAGAAAGTAAATGGCAAAACCAGCCTTCAATAGAACAGTGCTACTGTTCTGTATCACTGTGCCACCCTGCCTCCTGTTACCATTCAGTGTCAGAGTGAACACCCTCAATCCTAGTGCCTTGCAGAAGAATCCCAAGGGGATACCTACCATCCGGTCATGGCCTAGCCCTTAGGTTCCAGGCTTAGATAGAGGGTTCTGTCGACATACGATAGAGTTATCTCTCGACGGCAAACGCACCTTAACGAAGCTCCTGAGGCTGATATGCAACAAGATAACGCCCATTTATTAATTCACCTCGGGAAATCGCCCTGTCTCTTAGCAGGTTAATGTGGCCAGTACATTCTCCCCGTGTGAGGAGCTCTACCTAAGAAGCCAGTTACGACGAGAAGGTTGCTTGTTGAGCTAGGGGTCTGGGCGTGAATAGTGGTCGCCCAATAAATACTGAACGGATAACGAATGATGGACGTTCCGCTAGAAGAATCTACTCCATACAAACTTAGTATTTGAAACCTTCAGGATACAGATACTCCCTGTATCCATTTCTATTTAAGAAGGTCTTGCCAATGGGATCTTAATCCTTGAAGTCCCTTTGCCAGTTTCCCCTGGACAGGGCTTGGGCACTGCCTGTGTCTGGCACCCTGAGTCATCTTTTTGTTTTGTGGTTGAGTTCACTCCCCCCCACACGAAAACATTCTGTAGCTGATGTTAACAATGCATTCAGACTGGGCTATAATAATATCTTCCTGGCTTGAGAGCCATGTTTCTTTAAGATTATTCTGCCTATTATGTGTTGATTTTAAAGTTTAACCCTGGGAGGATACTGTTTTTGAGTCCTTGGGGTGACAATGTAGCCCTCAAACTCGGCCTACATGTGTCAGCTGTGAGTCTCTGGTTCCCTAGGCCACAGTAAATTAAAAATGGAAAAAGATTATTAAGGCAGAAGCCCTGACAACAACAAATGAAAAGCTATCAGAAAATATAGACTGTCAGAAACCTCTGTTACAGATAAAGGAATTCAACAGTTTGTTGGGGCCATTTAGTATAGACCCTATCGGGCCCCAAAGGTACAGAGTCCTACAAGTTACATTACCCACTTGATTAAAATAATAATGGTTCTCTTCAGTTTGGCCCCTGTTCTTTACCAGTTGCTGTGCTAAACTCTTTATAAACTTTTTTTTTTTAATTCTAAAAGTGATCCTGTGATTTAGATAGTTAACCTTTGTTTTAAGAGATGAGGACAATTGCTCGTAAGAGAGGCTGAGTGACACCTCCAAGATCTCACATGTAGGAAGTGGTAGAATCTAGACTCAAACCTAGATTTATTCCATTCTTAAGTTTGTGTTCTTATGCGCCATGCTACTTTGCCCTTTTGGTACAATATTAGAAGTCTGTAATAGTAAAATACTGTTTAGGGAATTCAAGGGTGGAGGTAATACATTTTTAAAAGATTCCCACCAGAAAGATTAAAAATAACATTTGGCGACAGGAAGAGGTAAACTTCAGTTGCTTTGCAAAATCATTTACGTGGAACACAATATTTCCTACTGATGCTAGATCAGTGAAGCCTTTTTTTTTAAATTGGAATTTTTTTTTTTTAAGGAATTCAGTAATCAGAAACACGAACGATTCTTTTGCTATGCGACAACCCAGTTAGATTTTATCAAAATCCTTTGCATCTTGGGAAAAGATGTCCAGTGCACATTTTACTCACCTTTTATTTATGTACACAGTGGAGCATACGATTGCACCATGTCCCATTAGGGTGCTAATTGGGCTCACACAAGACCAGTAGGGTCCCGGCAAAAGGAGGTGGCTGCCATTCTTTTTATACAACCCCAACTGGCTTTGATGCCAGTGCCCCATTAATTTTTTGTAAAAAGATTATGTGTAGGGTAATTTGAGCCCGCAACAATTTACAGAAGAACAATGATGTTATGCTTTTAAAAATGCTAATGTTATCATTGTCGTGCCGCAACCCTATTTAACGCCAGATGACAACTGGTAATGTTTGGGAATATTTGTGTGAAAACAATATCATACTTAAAACTCAGCATCAGCAAACTTGGAGGAAGAAAAAAAAAGGCTCGAATTTAAATGTAAATCAGCCTTTTATGAAATTTGCCCTTTGGTTGTATGCTAGTACATAAAGCCTTCAAGATCAATTGAATGAAGAGGGTCTCATAATTAAACTTTAATTTTCAATCTCTCTCTAGCAGAAGCAGAACCTATTAGTTACCCAGGGATTGATCACACCCTAGGTGGTGCTGAATTACCTGGGGGTATGTGTGCATGTGTGTTTTATGGAATTCTTCATAGGCAGTAGATGAGTAATACAAGAACATCAAGCCCTTGATTTCATAAACACACCTTACTTCGAACCCCAAACAGCTTGACTGCTCCCAAGAATTGGCACATCTTCAAAGGAGGAAATTTTAATCCCATTGAAATGATTCAAGGGAATGTGTTTAAGACCCTGAATACAATACTCCCAAAAGATGGTCCCTAAACATTTTGAGCGATAGTAGTCCTATGGCAATAAGTCATAATAGCAAATAAGTATTTGTTTTATGCCAGGCGTTGTTCGGGGGGTTTCTTGTGTATTAACTAATTTAATCCTCACAATAATCTTTTGAGGAAGATATTATTATCCTCATGTTATAGATAAGGAAACTGATGCACAGAAAGGTTAAGAAATTTGCCCAAGAACACAACAGTTAGTAAGAGGCAGGGCTGAGATTTGAACCCAAGTAGCTTGATTTCGGAGTCTGTGCTTTTAATTCTTTCACACAGACACTCCGTGTGACCCTTTGAGAGCCTGATTTGGGTGTATACATTTGGAATTTATTTTAACCAGTTTATCTTTTGAAACATTTTACTTTTTGGATTATAAAAGGAGTTTGTATCCACTGTAGAAATTTGGGAAAAATGAAAGAAGCACCAAGAAGAAAATGAGATTTCCTGGTAAAATCCCAGAGACAACCACTGTTAACATTTGGTGTGTGTCCCTTTATCACTTTATATGAGCAATTGCGTCTGGTTACAGTTCTGTTGTTGTGAATATGACCAAGTTCATGTGGGAGAGTTTCCCAAAGCTCTGCTACTTCTGTTCTGTCCTGGTTCCACCACAAAGGCGAACCTCTAATGCAGATCTCAAAAGCAGCCTGATACCCTCTTCCCCTTTGTCCCTATAAGCAGTTTTGATATAGACTTAACTCCGAGGACCAGTGGAACCAGAGGACCACCATGCCATCAGCTGCATCTCTACCTATCATCACAGTGAAATACTTAGACTCATCCTCTGTACTAGAGAAACTCATAGGAGGATTTATCTGAGTCACTTCATTATCTCTGGCTCACTAATTTTTCCCTATTGAGTGTTTTGCTGCTCGGAAATATGGGAGGAACAGCTTTCAATGCATCCCATCAAAGAAAATGGACAGCGTTAAGTAGACATGAGAGCATAAGACAGATGCATAAGCAGAAGGTGCTTTGCAAACATCGTTGTCATATGAATGTGTTTGGTCCCAAAGTAACCTGACTCATCAAGAGGGATGTGTCTGAGTTCTGAGGAAGAGAAGGGGATGGTCTAAAGCCAGGTGGTGGGATCACTTTGCGTGTTTCTGGGTGATGGGTAGGAGGAAAAGAAGCACTTGGAAGGAGCTTTGGAGGTATTAATATTTAGTGTTGGATGGTGAGCACTTTCTCCATTTCAGCAGGGCAGGGGATGTGTTAAATGGCAAAATAGTTTCCCTAAATATTAAACTGCAGCATCTAGCTTTGCAAGAGCTGGAGGGTAGAACATGTGGATTTTATGTGAATAGATGCTGAGCCCCCATTGGAATCTCTTATAAATGTCTGCAGGTGTCTAAGATAGAGAGGTATCAGGCAGAAGAAGAGAGAATTCTGAGGATTTGGGCAGTTCCCAAATAAGTCAAAGATTAATGTCAGGTGTCAAGCTCTAGGCTGGCAAGACTCAAAACTCCCTGTCAGTCAGGCACCTGATTCCTGGAACCCAGAGCAACACTCATTTAAGAAATATTATTTGAGCACTTCCTCTGTACCAGGTCCTGCATCAGCCTCTGGAAGAATAATGTAAAAGAAGACAGGATGCTTGCCCTCTGGAACAGCAGAGAATAAATCTCAGGGTTGGCAAGTCACTTATGAGTCTTGTGTAGATGGTGTATGTGATTTCATAAAAGGGGAAACGGAGGCTTAAGGATGTTACATGACCTGCTTAAGAGCTCAGCTAATTAGGGAGTTAACCCATCTTAATTCTCAAAGCCTGTGGTCAAGCCTGTGCTGGGGTCTCCCGTGATTATGCTGGGGGAGGAAGGAGGCTCCAGTTCAGCTTCTAAGAGAAACACTGAAACCCTACTTCGAGGAGAAGAGAGTGCATCACTGGCTGCGCATCCACATTTTATTAATAATGTCATACCTTGTTTCCTTTGAGCTATTGCTTTTTATATGTAGACTTCCTCAGTGGAAGGCAGGATGAATGGAAGACTACTAGCCCACTTCCATAGGTCCGACTCAGGGAGAGAGCGCGGGCTGAGGTCGCATCCTGGTGCTGCAGTTCTTGCCATGTGACTACAGAGACCACTTGTCAAGTCTCCCTAGTGCCGTAGTTTTCTTGTCCATCAAATGGAGTGATACCAAAGCTGACACCACAGGGCGCTGGGAGGTCTAAAGAAAGAGATGTGCAAGAGCTTTGAAGCTGGAAGGTGCTGTAGGTTTAGGCAGTTTTTGGAGCTCAGAGGCCGAGCTGGGCTGGAGATGCTTGCTGCAGAGGTACATCTAGAATGGTCGGAGTTATAGGGGTCGGTGGAGATAAAAGCCTGGAGAGAGAGAGAGATGTTGGGAGTGAAAAGAGATCTCAAAGTGACACCCAAAGCCGAGGAACCTGGGCCAAGCCAGGTTGGAGCCCTCAGGTGCCCTCGGAGGAGGGAGTATTCAGTCCTGGCAGATGCCTCAAGGAACCATGGCCAGCGTCTGCGGGGCACTTCCTCTGTGCCTGGCAGCCCTTCATGCAGAGTTGCATGTGGTCAAGGGCCTGGGCCCAGATGGCCGGAGTTGGAACCCTGCCTGGGGAGCTGGTGACTCTCGGTGTCTTGCCCCTTGTTGCCCTGCTGTTTCCTCACCTGTAAATAATGATCCTTTAGCACCTACCTCATAGGGTTGCTGCCAGGATGAAATCAGATCATTAGATACATTAGGTAACGCCTATGAAATGCCACAACTCTGAACGCTGTCTAGGAGAGTGACTTTTGTCCTCCCCACAGCCCTGCGAGGCGGACCCTGATTTTATTTATTTATTTATTTTTGCAGTACGCGGGCCTCTCACTGCTGTGGCCTCTCCCGTTGTGGAGCACAGGCTCCGGACGTGCAGGCGCAGCGGCCATGGCTCACGGGCCCAGCCGCTCCGCGGCATGTGGGATCTTCCTGGACCCGGGCACGAACCCGTGTCCCCTGCATCGGCAGGCGGACTCTCAACCACTGCGCCACCAGGGAAGCCCTGGACCCTGACTTTAGATGAGACCAGTGGTGTCCTCACAAGAGGGCTTTTGGGGCATGAGGTGTGGACGCTAGCTTAGTGTAGGATGAGCAGGGCGTGGACGGTGTGGAGGAGCCGTCTTCGGGCTCCTCTTTCTCTACTTTCCAGAGAGAGACCTAGTGCGAGCTGGACCCAGCCTAGCATAGCATCCAGACAGATACTCGTGAAACTGAGTCCCTCCCAAACCAAGTTCCCCTGCCGAGTTTATGATTAACCTCTCTGCACAAAACTTTATTCCCTTTCTTGTCCCATCTCTGTTCCATTGAGGGGTATCAAAAAAGGGGGGATTGAAACTGCACAGGAACCTGCAGGGCCCTCCGTGTCCCCTGCTTCTTGTTTGTAGAAAAAGGCTTTAGTCTCCTAGGCCTCCCTGAGTTCCAAAGAGCAGATTCAAGCAGTTACTAATTAGGGAAGTGAGGTAATGCAGAAACAAAGGAAAAGCAGTTATGCAAGAAAAGTAAGGTAATAGTTCGGCAATGAGAGTTCTAATCCCTCCTGAAGGAATATACAATCTGATGCATATCTTTGAGTTAACAGGTACTAAGACGCCCACCCAGGTGAGGATGGTGACTACATGCTGACCAAAAGCACAAGACCCCAGATTGAAACCAGGAGGTTAATGATTAAGATTCTGTGAATACCACGCTGTTACCTCACCACTAACCAATCAGAAGAAAGTCGAGTGACTTTTGTCCTCCCCACAGCCCTGCGAGGCGGACCCTGATTTTATTTATTTATTTATTTTTGCAGTACGCGGGCCTCTCACTGCTGTGGCCTCTCCCGTTGTGGAGCACAGGCTCCGGACGTGCAGGCGCAGCGGCCATGGCTCACGGGCCCAGCCGCTCCGCGGCATGTGGGATCTTCCTGGACCCGGGCACGAACCCGTGTCCCCTGCATCGGCAGGCGGACTCTCAACCACTGCGCCACCAGGGAAGCCCTGGACCCTGACTTTAGATGAGACCAGTGGTGTCCTCACAAGAGGGCTTTTGGGGCATGAGGTGTGGACGCTAGCTTAGTGTAGGATGAGCAGGGCGTGGACGGTGTGGAGGAGCCGTCTTCGGGCTCCTCTTTCTCTACTTTCCAGAGAGAGACCTAGTGCGAGCTGGACCCAGCCTAGCATAGCATCCAGACAGATACTCGTGAAACTGAGTCCCTCCCAAACCAAGTTCCCCTGCCGAGTTTATGATTAACCTCTCTGCACAAAACTTTATTCCCTTTCTTGTCCCATCTCTGTTCCATTGAGGGGTATCAAAAAAGGGGGGATTGAAACTGCACAGGAACCTGCAGGGCCCTCCGTGTCCCCTGCTTCTTGTTTGTAGAAAAAGGCTTTAGTCTCCTAGGCCTCCCTGAGTTCCAAAGAGCAGATTCAAGCAGTTACTAATTAGGGAAGTGAGGTAATGCAGAAACAAAGGAAAAGCAGTTATGCAAGAAAAGTAAGGTAATAGTTCGGCAATGAGAGTTCTAATCCCTCCTGAAGGAATATACAATCTGATGCATATCTTTGAGTTAACAGGTACTAAGACGCCCACCCAGGTGAGGATGGTGACTACATGCTGACCAAAAGCACAAGACCCCAGATTGAAACCAGGAGGTTAATGATTAAGATTCTGTGAATACCACGCTGTTACCTCACCACTAACCAATCAGAAGAAAGTCATGCCCCCTGCAGCCCCACCCCCAAATTTTGCCTTTAAAAAAACCCTTCCTTGGCGTTCAGCTCTTC
>NW_006776684.1:1807001-1828444 GCF_000442215.2 Lipotes vexillifer
AGTCATACGTTCTCCTTGCTTGGCGTCTGCAATAAGCGCTGCACTTCATTTCACCACAACCGGGCATCAGCAGATGGGCTTCACGGCATGGCAGGTGAGTGGACTCAAGTTAGATTTGGTAACACTTGCTTCTGCATGTTTGCTGCTGCGGCTGAAAGTGCAAAGAGAGAACCCAGGTCACTGGGATGCAGAGGGGGACTGGTTGATGGTGGGTGCCTCACCTGGAGGGAAGGGATGGAGAGGGGAGAATGCCCCCTCCATCACCAGCACACTGCACTGGGGGGAGGGACCCCCACTCCACCTCCCCCCAGCACCTGGCAGTGGCATGAGGTGGCCTGGGAGGGGGGATGCTGGCCCCAGCCTCAGCCCCCTTACTCCACGTCCAGTCAGCAGTCCCCACGCTAAGCACTTGGGATGCAAAGACAAAGGAGGAGCCAGGCTACCTGCCATCCACAGGCTGGAGGGCCCAGCACTGCCAAGCGCCCTGACAGAGGCAGGGACACGATGCTATGGAGGCTGAAGGGGATGGAACAGCCGTACATTTGGGGACGTTGGGGAAGGTGCCAGTGTGGAGTTGGCACTTGACCGAGGCCTTGTGGAATGAGGGGGGTGGGGTGAGGGCAGGTGTGTGAAGACTGTGGTCTGTGGAGGGAAGTCAGTTGGATGCAGCTGCTGTGGGCCGTGCTGGGGGGCTGTTCCGGGTGAGGGGCACGTGGCCGAACCGGAGTCGGTGTGCTCACAGCAGAGCAAGGCCTATCTGAAACCCTGGCGTTTGCAGCAGAGGATGGTTTATGGCAGGACACCAAGCAAGGAGAACAGGCAACTCGTGCTCAAAAGACCCAGACTCCCTGGTGGCTTTCAGGGAAGGGTTTTTAAAGACAACATTTGGGGTGAGAGCTGCAGGGGGCATGACTTTCTTCTGATTGGCTGGTGGTGAGGTAACAGGGCGGTGTTCCAGGAATCTTAATCAGCCCTCTGGTGCCGAACAGTCTGGAGTCTGCGTGCTTGTGGTCAGCATGTAGTGTGGTCAGCATCCTCCACCCAGGTGGGGTGGAGGGGGGCCTTAGTTCCTGCAGAGCAGCTCGAAGACTTGCAGCAGATTGTTGTGTGTATCCCTTGAGGAGGAACTAGGACTCTGTTTTATGGCTGACTTAACTGTCTCCTGGCTGCTTTCCCTTTGTTTCTACATTCCTTCACTTCCCTAATTCGTAATTGTTTGAATCTGCTCTTTGGAACGCAAGGAAGGCTTAGGAGACTAAAGCTTTTTTTCTACAAACAAGAAACAGGGGTGTGTGTGTGTGCGCGCGCGCGCGTGCGTGTGTGTGTCATGGAGGGGCTTTTGTACCCGGGCAGATGCTCGGTTTCAATGACATTGTAATACGTGGCAGAGCTCCTTCTGGAGAACCTTCTGGAGTCTTCTTCTGGAATACCAGCAGTATCTTCTAAGTCCAGAGGGAAGCACATTGGAGCAACCTCCTGTTTTTCTCACAGTGCTCCAGAAAGGCAGCTCTGGGCTCAGAGGACCTTGAACTTGGACTGAGCATTCAGATCTTAACCAGGTGACATGATTTCCACTTTCTCCTGTGTCTCATGGTCAGGGTGCTTATGAGGTTTTCAGAGATGGAAATGTGGGTGAGGTGGGTTGAGTAGTGCAGATCGAGTTCAAACCTACCATGTTTTATGCCCCAGATGCATTCTGGAATGTGTCAATCTGTTTTCCGTGAATTCAATAGAATCTTAAAGAAATTAGAGGGAGCTGTCATTTCATGGAGTTCAAACCTGCCTCTCTATCAAATGAAGGGTCCTTTTGTAATGCAAATGTCTGCTCTTCTTGAGCTATGATTCTGTCTTGACTTTCTTTAAACAACACACACCTCTATGGGGCAAAATGTGGGGCTTACAGGCAGCATTTTCAACGCAGGCAAATGTCCATCCCCCGCCTTTGTTGGAACCACTCGCTTTGGTGGTCTTTGTTTATATCAGGTATTATTTTGGCCACTGGAGGGCCCTCCAGATAGAGGATGACTGGAGAATCCCAAATGTGTTCCTGAGCCCAGGCTCCAGCTCACACCCAGATTTTTGAGCCGGCAGCACATCTTGCAAATCGGATTTAACTGGGGAGAGTAGCAGTAGCACTGATGTTTCTTTTATTTAGGAATTTAAGCATAAGAGAAACCTCTATTTAAAAGAGCAGCCTTTGGATTACAGTCTATTTGGAGCTGGAAAGGAGGCGCTAGTCTTGTGTGTGGAGAGTGATCATGAGAAGAGTCAGCACAGCTTAGAAAAGCGGAGCTTTTTGAACAAAGGTTACTTCTCTGCGTGAAGAGAATCACACCAAGGCGTATGGAGTGAAGCAGGGCCATAGAATTTATTTTTATAAGGAGGAAAAGAGAGTTTAGATAGGACTGGAAGAATAGTTTGCAAGGTTGGCGCCTTACACCTGGTAAAGCACAAAATGACTACTGTTTATTTTCATGCCACGTCTTTTCACCTGCAGTTTCCTACTTTATTGAGTCTAGTTCAGAGATTTTCTTTTGCTGAATGTTGCTAAAACACCCTAACTTCGGTGCTCAGAGATGTCCCCGTGGCATGAAAAATTCCAGATCCAGCCCCACCATGGATCAAAACACACACCTGTTGCAAATGAGAAAAAGTCAAGGGAAGAATCCAGAAAAGAAATATGGGCCAGTGACCAGGTTTCCTCAGTTTACAAAACAAAGAAAATTCGTCAGAACTCTCCAGGGCAGATCAATATCAAACCAGACTAAAACAAAGTCTCATGTTCTAATCTCTTAAAGCCTCTGCAACAAAAACTGAAGTTGATTGTATTGATTTGCATGGTTCCCCTGAACTAGTAATTTTCCACCACCAGAGCAGGGCAGGCTTGACTTGTAAGCAGCTTTGAGGATGAATTTGGGCCCCAGCCATTGGAGAACTTGGGTTCTATGGAAACAGATAAGGCCACTGGAGATACAGCTAGAGTAGGGCAAGATCTGTGAAGACTGAGCTGGTTCTCAGTTCCTCGGAAAGAGGAAATGAAACTCTTTCTGACTCATCCCTTAGATGATGGTGTTACTGAACTGAACTGAGGTCCACTCCCCTGCCATGCAGCAAAGCCAATCTACTGACACAGATTGTGGTGAAGGAAAGTACAGTTTGTGTTTGCAGGGCACCAAGCAAGGAGAAGGGCTCATGCTCAAAAGACCCATGCAGAGGACATCTCTTTCTGTATTTATTTAGGGGTGAAATGGAAGAATGGGAAGGACTGAGCCTCAGTAGAGAACCTCAGTTTCCCTTTGAACTGGGGAGTTTATAGGTAAGGTAGGAAAAGATGAGCAGACAGATTGACTCCAGTCCGTATTAACAGACTTTCCTCTTCTGGGAACCTCAAAGGTAGGCAGCAGCGAACTGAGGGTGTGTTCAGCAGATGCGTGTCAAGGGAGGTAAAGGGACTGAGTGAGATCTGCGAGCCTGGACCTTTACATTTGACCACAGTTCTTTCCCCTGTAGATTAACCCCTCATAGCCGGTGTCTTGTTGGGGAGTTCTGTTCACATAGCTGTATCTTGGAATTTTGCTTCTCCCAAGGATGATGCCTGGTGCCTGGGAGTCAAGTCTAGAACCCACCCAATTCTGATTTTGGGTGATAGGATGCAGTTGGAATGGTCCCCTAGCAGGGTTGTCCTCTGGCAATGAGCTCCCCAGGAACTGGAGAGAAGAATTTGACTTTAAAGCTGGAGGAATGGAGGTCAAGGCTGACACGGGTGGACTGAAATCAGTTATTTAGGGGATTAGACAACACAAGGGATGATTGGGAGAATCAAACTTCTCAGAATTGCCCCCAAACACTGAGAAAAGGTCGACTGAGGGTCTGGAATCCCCTCCCTGCCTCTGAACTCACAGCTGTCATTTGTCATGGACACTGACTTGACATTAGACATACATTTTCCTCTGACATATTTGTATTGTTTTAAAAACTGTATGACAGATAGTTGTGCTGAGTGAGTGCTGGACACCTAGCAGGCAGGCAGTAAATATTTGCTGAACGTTGAAAAAATGCGGTGGCTTGGCTGTCAGTATGGCTCCTATTCAGAACCCATCCCCAGCGCTCCATTCACACCGGGCTGGGTGGATTTTACGTCCAAGGGTTGATCAAGCCGTGCCTCACCAGAATAGTCTCTGTGAATACTGGAACATTTAGAGTAAAAGCCACCATGGCAGGAAAGAGGGACGGCTGGGGGAAGTGCAGCTGGGAGTTTTCCTAGAGACGAGGTGCGGTTCCTTTGTTCTGGTAGATTTCAGCCAGAAGGAACAGCAAATTTTAGTGTCTGCAAACCACCAACCAGCTACTCCCCTCCCCCTTTACCTCCTTCCCTCCCAACCTGGGAATTCATTTGCCGCTTCTCCCTCCTCCTCCTCTGCCCCAGAGCAGTCCCCAGGGACAAAGCTCTTTGTTGTGAACACTCCGAGGCAATACGGACTTGGACAGTCTCCAGGGCAAAATCAGGGCTGTCCTCCAAAGAGAGTGATCGCCGGGGCACAGACCCTCCCCTTCCCGCCGCACCTGTTGATCGCCCCCTTCCCGGGGTGAACGTCAAGCCGCAGTGTGCTTGGGACGCACGCGCTTCTACACCAGGCTCAGCAGATGGCGCTGGTGAGCAAAGCCCTTCCCTTCCCTGCCCCGCCCCTCCGCACCGCAGCCGGAGCCTCGCTGGTCTAAAGCGAAAACAGATGTTTTCATCATTTCTGGATCCGGCATGTGACTTGCAGTTCAGCAGTGTGCCAACAGAACCCAGAGATGTGCGTTCGCTTCATCCCCCGCAAAATAAAAATCCTTACTTGGACGAGCCTTCCTCCTAAGTGAGCCACTGACGCGTGATCTGTTTAATCCAAGGGCACATGTCTCGTCGGGAGCCAAGTGCAAACTGCCTTTGTAGACAGCCCTGGCACTGTAATTGGGAGGCTTTTTTTTTTTTTTTTTTTCTTCCTCTTCTTCTTCCCCAGAGTAAAGCCAGGGCGGCCAGACTAGCTATCTTTACACCGAGGGCTGGGGAGAGGCGCTAGCTTTTTAAAATAGCCCTGATCTGGCAGGCTGGGGACCGTGTGTGCGTGGGAGCCAGTGCGTCCGCAACAAAACAGGAAGGCCAGGACGGCGCGCCCTGTTCCCCACGCTCCCGGCAGGTGGCAGCATCGGCCCGGCCTGGCCTCTGCCAATGGCCAGGCCCAAAGCCGGGCCCTTTTACTTTTGGTGGCCTCAAAATTATTAGTTCCAGATGAGTTCTTGCAATTGTAATATTTGGTTTAACCCAATCTGCCCGATTGCGTCAGCACATGTTCAAATACAGCCGTCTGAAGTCTAACCAGACATCAGAGGCATGTTTCAGGGGGTGTCAACATTCCTTACCCTTTGAAAGAATTAAAAAAAAAAAAAAATGCGCACAAAAACCCAGAGGTTGATTTATCCCCCAAACGAAAGAAGGGTGAGACGCCTGGGGCTGAGGTGCCTGAGAGGGATAGAACGGGGAAATTCAGGGAAGGCGTAACAATAGAACTTTGTGGGTCGAAGTCTGCTAGAATGGAACTGGATTTATTTGTTGAACTAGGAAGGGACCTCTGGGCTCTTTGAAGGTTAGAGCAAATAAGCAGAACCGGTGAGCATTTGGTTTTCTAAGAGAAGAGCCCTTCAAGTCATGTAGCTGCTATTGTGAGACACAAAATGCTATCTGCCTGTGGATGGGCCTCTGCTCACACTTGGCCTGGCAGCTCAGGAAGGGGGCCAGGGAGGAGGGGCCAGTATTTTAACACAGCTGTGAGGGGTACCCCTAGTCTCCAGCTAGGGACACAGACTGGGTTTCCTAAGCACACCAGCAGAAGGCCCTGGAGGACCCAGTTAGAAAACGCAGGACATCGTTAAGGCATCTGGCCAGGGGATCTGCTGGAGGCCTCCAGTGTCTTGTAAACAGCCCTGCGGCAGTCCGTCACTGCCGCACCCTGGTGCTTGACACCCCGGAAACCGGGCACCCACTCTGGTGGTCTCGGGTTTTACAGACGTGTCAGCTGAGGCTAAGAGATTCACCGAGCCCCAGGGAAGAGTAACACATGTGCTCAGGCAGCCCAGGAATCCTGCTCCGATCGTCAGACAGGAAAGGGTGTCTTGCTTCCCTTAGCGGAGATGGAGTAGCCTGGCATGAGGAGACAGCCTCCGTCATGAGGCCCCCCTCCTCCTGCCTGCACCCCACTTTTCCATCTGTGCTCAGATTCTTCAAGCACCTCTCTCAAGGTTGCAGAGAGATTCCTGCTAGCCGACTGCAGGGAGCCTGGCTGTTTCCCTGCAGGTCTCTGGCTCAACATGCTCCTGATCAAAAGCCGGCACCCGTCTGGCAGATGCTTCATGTCCTGTGTGTCAGGAGCTGGTGGCTGGTGCTGGCATCAGGCAGGCAAGCAGGCTGATCGGCCATCTTGTTAGATGTGGTTGGGACCTCGCACTCGCCCCTCCCTGCTCCAGCGGCCACCCCGCTGCCTGGATTAGACATAGGAAGGGTGATGGGACCTCCACACGGCTAGCTGAACACCTCCATAATGTTTAGGGGTCCAAGCTGCAGACTGTTTTCCTCTCAGTTTGGAAAATGCATGTGTCCCTACACGTTGCTGGGGAGATGCTGATGGTCAGTGGTAAGAGCTGCACCTCCATCCTAGCAGATGCTCAGCTTGGGGAAATTATCCATTCAGCAGACAGGTGAGCACGATACTTACCACAGTCTTTGTACACCAAGAATAGCTGAGAAATTCCAGTATTCCTCTCCACTGCCACAATAACTTTATTCCCTTCTGAGAATCAGCTTTTAGAGATTCTATAATCCAGGCTATTCAACCCTGGCTACTTAAGAATCACCTGGATGCTCCCCCAGAGATGCTGAAATCAGAATGGAAATAGGGTGGGAGACAGGAGTCGTAATTTTAATCCGCAGTCCCCCTGCCCCCAGATGATTTTAATGTGCACCCGAAAGTTAAAAAAAAAAAATCACTGTGATTCTATCCCAGCTTGATGAGGTTCTATCCCAACTATATGAGGTTCCTAAAAGTTAAGGGGTTTTGCCAAAGCCACTCAAGTTCGAGTCCAAGCCTGGAATTTCTGTGTAAGAGCACTAGCTCCTCAGTGATGGTCGAAACTCTTCCTCCACTCACTGAGCCAATCACCTCTTGTACTATCACTTTTCCCTGTTCAGGGAAACTCTCCAATGACCACAAACCTGTGTCACTGTTGTTTCTAAGAAATTTGGAAAGAGCAAATACTTTCTGAGGAATTTTCAGTTTTGCTGGTTTAAATAAACGCATACACTCAGAAATGAGAATCACCCTGCACCCTGATGTCCCTCATTTATCACTTCTGTTTCCAAATGGGATTCACGCCTGCACAAGGCCATTGTGTAATAACAGCTCTGCAGTGATCTGTTTTTACGGGGGAGGCAAGAGGGCCCTAGAAAACTTCAGCATCATGTTTAGGATTAAGTAGATGACAGTGAACCAAGTGAACGCGGAGCCATCCCCCCTCTCAGGCTGGTGAGACCAAGGGCTTGGTTCTTGCCAGCCTTCCCTGTGACTGTTTAAGATGCTGTTTGCTTCTCAGTCTTTCCCCACTGGGGGCAACAAGCACGCTCTGAAATAACTCCATCCTGTGCGGGCAAGGAATAGTCACTGGCTCATCCCTTGAGGTAGGGTTTCAGAGAATAGATCTGTGATGCTTATAGGTTGAGTGAATGACCATAAGCCACTGGGAACAAGAGAGGCAAAGATCCTGGATATCATCGTGGTGACCAGGTCAAGTAGAAAGGAAGCTGGATAGGAGTCAGGGGCAAAGGTTCCCTGTGTGGCCTTGAAGGAGCCCTTGTACTTCTCTGGGCCCGAGTTCTGTCTCCTGGACATGACCTCTGAGGCCTCTTCTCACTCTGACATTCCGCAATGAGTCCCTGCTCTCTGGGACCTCTCCATCTTTGGTCAGATGTGAGGGACCAAATTCTTTTCTCTCCTTAAATCAATTACTCTAGAGCCATTTCCCCAGTGGCCTAAGGACTAGTTCATGATGATTAAAGTGGAAATCTGAAGAGAAGCAGCTACGGGCAGATGATGACTTGGTGCCCTACCCGGTGCCTGGTGGTTTCACAAAGGACACTTGTAAGTCCCTTCAGTAGAATTCTGTCCCTTCCTGGAGGAACTGCCAAGGGATCTTTCATCACTGGGGTTCATTTGTCCATCCACCTGTTCCTTCCGTCATTAAACATTTATTAAATACCTACTACGTTTAAAAAAAAAAAAAAAAAAGATGGGTAAGAAAAGCTTATACCCAGGAGCAACTCTCCCAGATTAAAAGAGACCAAAGAAGCATTATAACGAAATTCAATGTGTGAACCTTGACTAGATCCTAGATCCGAGGGGGAAAGCTTGTAAAAGACATTTTTGAGACAGTTAGGGAAGCCTGAGTGTAGACTGCATAATGGGATTATTGCTAATTTTTTGGATGCGATAATAGTATTACGTTTGTATAGGAGACAGTCCTCATCCTTAGAGGCATTTCAGGATGAACGCCATGATGTTGGCAACTTATCTTCCAATGATTCAGGGAGAAAAAGGCAAATGTGCCAGAATGTTAGCAATTGGTAAATCAAGAATGGAGTGTACTGGATGTTCATTGACTAGTTATTCAATTTTCCTGTAGATGAAAAATTTTCGAAATTAAAAAGCAAGACGAAAAAGAAGTGCCTGTGTCTTCAAGGGTTTTACCATTTATTCTTTATCAAGGGCAAAAAGCCATGTGAATCACTATGTCGAATCTGAGACAGAATAGAGTGGATGGCCAGTGGAGGTATAAGTAGTAAGTCTTGGAAGCCCAGAATAAAGAATGGCTCATTTTCCCTGGGGCCTGGGGGGTGGGGTGGGGGGGTGTTGGTGGTAGTGAGGGAAGTCTCCCTAGATGGGGCAATATTTGAGTTAGGTATAGAAAGATCTGTACAATTTCAGTAGGAAAATGGTAAGGCAGGGGATTTTAGGCTGAGGGGACGGTAGAAGCAAAGTTACAGAGCCGGAAGTTGTCCAGTGTATCTGGAAGCTAATAGGTATGTGAAGGGATGCCCTGGGATTTAAATATTGATTGATGTCAGATGATGCGTGGCCTTGAATGCCGTAGGAAAAATTTTCAAAATCTGACCTTAAGAAAAGATAAACCAAATGTATTCTTCATCTTACATCTACAACTCTTTGCCGTATAAGCATCAACACCGTTATCTAATTAGTGAAGTTTCTATGGCAAACTTGGACTGATGCTTCAAAACCAGCATACGTGACTCAACTCTAAAGTTTTCTCCAACCTCTGCAGACAGAATTAGTCCCTCTTTCCTCTTCCATTCGTGTTCCTGACACTCACTTGTGCTCTCCGTCCATGTAGTGAGTAGCATGGAAGGCCGCTCTTGACAACAGCCAGTTACACCTTTCTCTAGAATTATCCCACTGCTCCTCATTCGCCTCCTTTTTGGAGTTCCAGTCCTTAGGCTCCACAATTCACTTCTCAATCCTTGCCTCAAGCTCTGCTTGCTACGGTAATCAGTCAGTGTTCTCAGGTTCACTGGTTTCCTCAAATTGGCTTGGTTTGCTGGCTCCATGGATCATGGCTGTAGGACAGTGGCCTGGCTGCTGCCCAGCTCATGCCAGGGACCCACCTCAGCTGGATTAGGCTCAGTGGGCTGTCACCAGGGCAGTAGATGAGAACATTCCTCTTTCATGTTCTCAGCAAATCTGTGTACCTTTACTGTATATAGTATTTATCATACTGTGCTGTGATTATTTTCTTTGTCCATTTCCCCTACTAGATCATGAGTTCCTAAAGGGCAAGTATCATGTCTTAGTCAGCTTTGAATCTCCAGGACTTAGCACATTGCCTGGTACGTAGTAGGTCCTCAATAAATGCTTATTGAAAGAGTGAGTGGATAAAGCAGTGGACAGAGAGGAATATCTTTTCATTGACATCCCTTTAGATTTCTGCACTATTAGTCCCTTATTTGAGTGCATAATTGAGAATTGACTACTTGTGTAGGAACCACCAGCCATAAACAGGTCACAGAGAGTCTACTTTATTGAAGCTCCATCTCTGGGTTTATTTGTATTAGTGTGAGTTTTAAGTATGGCTCCTAAGACAGTGAGAATCTCCAGTTGTGTTCCTCTGGGAAGCTGCTTTCCCGTTACATGTAAAAGAGATCAACTCTGCCTTTGAAATTGCAGTGGGATTTTAAATTGTGTCAACACAGAGCTTGGGAAAGGAGTTGAGTCATAGACCATAGTAATCAGACTTTGCTCTTACATGCGGCCCTTTGCACTAGCAGATCCACCAAATATGCAGCAAATACTAATTAAAATCAAAAGATTGCTAGAGTTGTATTCCTGTCCAGTCTATATAGGAAATGCACTGTCATCACATCTACAGAGGCATGGCCATTTCACCGCTCTTTCACATACCGGTCAGTTGTGTGCAGAGAGTCAAAAGAACCAACTTCAGAACACAAAGCAGTTTCCGTGAAGAGCCTAGGCCAGGAAACATGGGGTCTGTTATGATCACTAAATAACCATCCTTAGTCCATATAACAGATGGTGGGTAATTATGTTGGCTTATATGTTTTGTCCGGACAATGTTTCCTTGATTACTCTCTTCAAAGTATCCTCTGTCCCTGCCCCCAACTCCTAGGCTCTATCTCTGTAGGGTAGGAAATGAGTCTCCAGTGCTTTCTGAATTCAGGACTAAGCTGACCATGTCTGTGGGATTCTTGTAGAAAATAAGTCTCATGCTGGATCAAATAGCAGCTTAAATCCCATGTAGAACAACATGAGGTGGCTTTGGTGACTGATTCCATTGACCAAGAATGGACACCTGGCAACCTGATTGGGCTTAGAGACATCACCTTGTGATAGAGAGAGCTTCTCATCTCTTTATCCTCCTTCCCAAACTAGAAGCACAAGAGTCCTCCCCCTACAAGGGACTCAGTCTCTGACCAAAGAATCACATACCATACCCTCTTCTGAACACTATTCATAGAACCATTTTGGTTCACTTCAATGCAATTCAGTGATTATTTATTGAGCAACTCTCATGAGACACTGTACCAGGCTCTGTGGGAGCACAAAATTATACATTATACATTGACCCTGCTCCTCGAGGCTCTCTAGATCTAGATCTCATCTCTGCTCCCACTTCTTGTAGGACCACAGAACTGATTTCATCCTCAGATGCTATCAGATAAATTGGTATAGAGAAGGAGATCCCAGGAAATAGGAGTATGGGTGGAGTGAGAGTGATTATAATCAGCTGAATATCTTAAAGGGAAGGTGCTATGCAAAAGAAGAATCTGGTTGTAAATTCGATTTACCAAGACCTTAGAAATATTATCTGTAAATTCTCTGGCTTCAGAAACAGCCATCCTTCTGCCTGCCACTTAGAGGTCTGGTGATAAGAAAGCTATAGATGGTCTACTTTCATTATTTTGGGACATTTCTCTTCCCTTGGCTTGGATGCCATGGGTCCACCGTCATCAGGAACAGAGAGTTGGAACTGTGGGCACAGGGTAAAGACCCATTAAAAGACAGACAAGCAGGATTCTCAAAGTGGCTAAAAGAAAATGCTAGGTAAGCTTTGTGTATGGGAGCTCCAGTCCCCCTAGATGAAAGAGAGTGATAAGTTTGAAGTTAATTTTGCTCAAATTTCCCAGATTTTTTCCTGCAGGGAACTTTTCTTGAGTTACTGTGACTCTAGAAGGTTCTGTGTTCTGTGTCATAATGAAGGGGCTCCCCACTAGCCACTTGGTCCCACTATCCATCCTACCGTCCATTAATCCACCAATTCAAGTTGTATTTATTAAACATCTGCCACATGTCTGGCACTGTACTCATTGCTAGTGGTAAGGGGGCCAGCCCCATTCTCATAGACCAGTTGTATTACTTCCTTGTTGTGTATCAGCAAGTTATTCAACTCTTCTGAACCTCGGGTTCTGCACCGGTAAATTAGGAATATTCATACTATTTTGTGGCATTTCAGTGAGGAATAAATGAAATATTTTTGACAAACTCTGGTACTTGGTAGATATTCAATAACATGAATTCCTTCTCCCTTTCTTTAAATCTGAATTTCTTTATTGCAAAATGTGGATAGAATAACAGCTCTTTCAGTGGGAGGTTTTAAAGATTAAGAAAAGACAATGCACGTTAAAGTGTTTTGTAAGCTCTTAACTACTGCCATAATGAGAGCTTATTATTATAGTCACCCTCAAAGAGCTTACAGTCATGCTAGAAGGCCGTGGCACACACCTATGACACACATAGTACATGTCTAAGCACATCAATACCCCTCTGTAAGGACCCCAATGCCCCACTACCCCCTAAGTGGTTTGACCTAAACCATATTCCTTCTTCCAAATGAAAATCGGGTAATAAAGACGGCTGCTCCACACCTTTCAGTGATTTGATGGTTTTTGAATAGTGACAAATGACTCTTCCTGCCAGCTCAGCCACAGGAAGGTTTTGCTTGAGAGTTATTTCCACTGCTCTTTACCTCTCAACTTCGGCCCCACTGAGTCCCTGTATGATCCCTTTGTTCTAGCCAGGTTGGGTTGCCTTACTTTTCAGCAAACCTATCTTGTCCTATTCACCACTGCATCTTTGCTAATGCTGGACCCTGAAGCTAGAACTGACTTCTCCTTTCTGTCCATATGCCACTCTTGTGCTGTTGACTCACTTTCTTCCTATGTTTTGTCTGAATCTTTGTAAACCCCGTGACAACCAGCACAGGCCCTGCACATGGTATGTGTTCAATAAATATTTATTGGATGAATGCTTAATTTTCTTCATATTATATTCAAAAAGACTTAATTAAGGAATTAGCTGTATGAAGCACTGCCAGGTGCCCTACTGAGATAATTACATGAAGGATTCCTGTCCCTAAGTAGCTTAACATCTAAAACTGTTAAACAGATGGAAACACTCATTTATGGTGGCCGATAACCTGGGTTCCTAACCTGGAATCTATTGATTAAATCCCTCCCCCTATGAAATCACTGAAATTATATGGAAAAGGTTGCATAGATGCATATTCTGGGGGATAGGATCCACAACCACTATGAGAATAAGAGCAGTAGAGGTGGTGAGAAGCAGCAGGTGCTAGATTTTATTCTGGATTTATTGATGGACTGGAGAAAGAACATGAGAGTAGTGGCAGAAGCAGAGAGAACTTTGGGGTTTTCTATTTGAGCAACTGAGTCTTGCCGTGTACTGAGGGAGCGATTGTTTGGTGGTGGGGGTGGGAGCAGATTTGGGGAAGAGGGAAATCAATAGGTAAATAATAAGAAAGCTTGAGATGTCTATTAGGCGGCCAAGCACAGATGCCAGGGAGCAATTGCAGGCATGAAATAGAGCTCAGGGGAGAAGTCTGGGCCGGAGATAGAAATTTGGGAATTGTCAGTAGATGGTACTTAAAGCCACCAGGTCAGACATCACCCAGGGGAGGAGAGGTCCAGGAAGGGAGCCCCGGGACTTTCTAAAATGTAGAGAAATGGAGGATGAGGATTCAGCAAAGGAAACTGAAATGGAGAAACCACTGTTTGAGGAGCAGAACCAGGTGGGTGTGGGACCCTCAGAGCCAGAGAAGACAGTGTTCAGAGGAAATCAGTTATCAACATGCCAGGCTTCTCTCCTGGAAACTGTATCACCTGCATGATGCAGTTTACTAGTCTGAATGTCTTGAATGTAGGAATCATGTCTTATT
This sequence comes from Lipotes vexillifer, assembly GCF_000442215.2. Classification (NCBI taxonomy): domain Eukaryota; kingdom Metazoa; phylum Chordata; class Mammalia; order Artiodactyla; family Lipotidae; genus Lipotes; species Lipotes vexillifer. The sequence goes on from NW_006776684.1 coordinate 1,820,796, forward strand.
TATTTTAGAGTCCCCAGGGTATAGCACAAAGCCAGACACATGATCGGTACTTGCTCATTGTCTAATGAATGGGAAAGAAATCTCAAAGATCAAGCAGGAGAATAAGATGTCCCCCAAGCAGAGACCTCTATGGCTGAGGTAGGCACTGCTTCTGACGTGCTCTGGGGGAGACGGAGGAGTGGCTCTGACTTGTCTCCATGCAGCAGGAGACAGGACAGTGGCATTGCCATGTCGAAGGGCTGGAGCCTTGGCAGGACACTTAACCAGGAATGTCATTTGTGCACAAGGGCACTCGGCTGGGGAGCAACTGCACTTCCACCTCCACCATCTGCTTGGTTAATTCCCAGCCCACTGGCTCCAGTGTCACTTACCTCTTAATTACCAGCCTTGGCTCCCACCTGGCTCAAGAGACCAGCTTTGCTTCCCTGTTACATTTTAAGCAGTGACCTGATGAGCCCATCTCTCCTGGCTGAGAGGGCTTACCTTCAGCCAGCCCTTCCCCTCTGAGATGTCCTGAACTTGCACATTTAGGGGTTTAGAGCAGTTGGACATCCTGGTGGCCCTGGCAACTCTAAGCTAGTTCTGTCCACTCGGGGGCCATGCCCCACAGGACAAACAGAGGCTCTGAGAGCAGCTGGAACAGGAGAAAACCAATTAAGAGGATAGTTGAGAGGTGCCCGGGCCCCGTGGCGTAATCTACCATTGGTGGACTGGCCAAGTCAGGATGATGGTAATTACCTGAATCCTGGATGCTCTGTATAAGCTTCTGATATTCTGGAATGGAGCCAGGTTTAGGTGGGTTATCTCACCGCAGATGATGTCTCTTCTTGAATTATCCTCCCTCTAAAGAATTTCAGATTTTCTTTTTCTTTTTCAAGTGGAAGAGATGGCTTTGCGTTTATGGCATCTTAGTTTTATGGCATGACCCCAGAGTGGAAAGCTTTCCCCAGCTGAGTTGACCAAATATTCCTCCTCTTAACTAATGCTTTCTCTTAAACCCCAGTCAATAGAGAAACCCCAAAGTTTACCCTTCTTCTGAATTGAGTTGCCTCTATTCTATTTATTTTAGTCTTTCCTTGTGTGGGAAGACTTCCCATGACCCTGACATGAAGAGGAGCTTGATACCTAGATTTCTGAGTGTTGTATTTCTCACCGACAGCTAAAACATACACTCGAGATATACGCGGCAGCCCTAAAAGGTAGATTTTGGCCTGTATATTTACATGAATGTTCTAGGGAATAGGGGCTTTTATTAAGAAACCAACAGGAAAACACATTTTCTCATTGCATCCCTTGCTATCCTATGGGGGAGGGAAGGAAAGAGGACCCTCTTTTCCCCCCTCCCTTTTTACAGATGGTAACCGAGACATAGAAGCGATGAGTTACCCACTAGGTGGATCTGGGACTTGAACCTGGTTCTTTAGGTTCCACCAAAGTCAGAGGCTCTTTGAGGGTGGGGTAATCACATGTGATTCCTGGTTCATCCTTCTGGGATGAAGATGGTAGAAAACTGCACTGTTACAGGGGCTGAGCTACATCTCTACCCATCCAGTGTGTATCAGAATCTTTAGAGCAGACAAAGGAGGGAAAAAAGGGGTACCCTTCAGAAATATATTCATTATACTTTCATGTTTAGAAAGTGAATGTTTATACTATAAACTGCTTAGCAAAAGCCTTAATAAAATCTTGACTTAGTGAGGTATGGGTTAAAAAGTGTTGAAAAACAGTTTTATCTCTTTTGTCCTCTTGACCGAAGAACTGTGGTCTCTGGAGCTGGGCAGTCACTGCACGGCTCAGTCATCATCTCACTAAACCCTGGTAGGGCATAGAGTCAGAAGTCACTCTGAAGGAATCAGCTCTTACTACCAAGCCCTGGTCTCAGATGGAGTGGATTCTTGTGAGCTGGTGAACAGAAGCTGACCCTTCATTAATCACCAGGTCTTACTAAGCACATGTTCAGTGCTATGGTAGGTCCTTTGGCCAACGGAGAAAACCCACAAAGGGTATGCATTCTAAGTAAGGAGTCAAAATAAAATGCTTGAAGTTGGATTGAGCAACATTAAACTAAAAGACATATTTTTTAAAAAGAGTCATTTTGTACATTATTCATCCAGCATTTGATTATTTAATACTCCCTATGTGCTAAGTTCCCTGAGTGTTGAAAAGTGGTGGGTGGGGTATAATAGGATAAGCTAGGCTATGCTGAAGTAACAATAGTGCACACATTTCAGAGCTTTAACACAACAAAAGTTTATTTCTAGCTCAGGTAACACATCCAACAAGGGTCGTCAGGAGTATCTGCTCCACGCAGTCATTCAGGGATCCATACGGATGGCAGCTTGCCATCTTCTGGTCGCACTCTGGGGAGACATGTGACCTCTAAGGTTTCCAGAGAAGGATGGATGAGGCACGCTGGCTTTCAACCTGCAGCCCAGAAGTGACATCTACCGCTTTTGCTTACAGTCGGTTCACCCAAAATTGGCATATGACCCCAAAGTCATGCAAGAGAGGCTGGAAAATATAGAACACCTGGAATGTTTGAGCACTAAGTTTCTGCTACAAGTGGAGAGTGGATATAAAGATAGATATAGCCCCTACCCTCAATTACTGTGCAAAGCTGTGTTATAAAGCAGGTGATGCTAAGCCTCATCAGAGAAACGGATCATGTGCTAAGGAAGTCTAGCCCTGGGTAGATTAGTGGGGCTGAATCCAGGACAGAATTTTGGAGAATGTGGTATTAGAGTGGGGCCTGGGGATTAGTGGGTTTTGATGGACTTTAAACAATGGATGTTGGTGGAAAAGCCAAATAGAATAGTGAATAGTTTTCTGGAGGGCAGGATTGTGACGAGGAGAAATAATATTAATGATAATGGTAATAAGAAATACACATCCAGCGCCAAGAATATGCCAGGCACCATTCTAAGTGCTTCACATATATTAACTCTGTAATCATCTCAATAATCCTTTGTCAAAACTGAGGCTCAAGGACGTGGACTAATCGCCCAAGGTCGCACCCGGGTGTGGCAAAGCTGGGTTCTCACCCAGGCGGTCTGGCTCCAAAGTGGGTTAACCACCACTACCCGCTGGTTGGGGGAATAGGCTAGGGCCAGATTCCAGAGGAACGAATTTGTCTGAGCATCTATTCTGAAGGCAGAGGGTGCCATAGAAGGTTTTAAAGCAGGGGAGAGACGTGATCAGATTTCAATTAAATCATAGACAGCTTAGGTCCTGCATGTGAAGATCTGGGAGAAGAAAGCCGAAGGCTTTGTGGGGATCTGAAGCTGGCTTCTGAGAGGTGGGGTGACTCGGGTGAGATCAGAGATAATTAAAGGATATTCCAGGCAGGGGACAAGCTGCCTGGGGATGTAGAAGGAGAAGTGAGTATGGCTTGGAACAAGGTAGTGGGATTTGCCTGGCTGACCTGGAGCTGGTCTCCTAGGGTCAGGACAGATGGGGCAGAGCATCACAGTTAGGGATTTCAATGTCAAGCCAAGGAGTTCGATTTGATTTAGTATGAAGGAAGGAGACATCCACTGCTTTGAAGACACAGCTGAGGAATGTGTCAAGAGGTGCTTCTCTGCCCTTCACTGTCCCCAGCCTGACTTTTGTCACAAGCCCCAACACACCTGGCATTTCAAAGCCTGGGGGCATTTTCAAAGTAAACCCGAAAGGCTGGTTGTCATTCTTTCAAAAGATCTCCTCTGTCCTACAAGCAATCAAATAATTGAAGTCGGGTTGTTGTTTTTTTTCTTCTCTTTTTTTCTTTCTATAAGAACCATTACAAAGGTGTGCAATATTAGTCATTTACACAGCTGTGAATAACACTGTAGGCTAAAACGTGTGAGTTCCCATCTCAGCTAATGAATCGGAGTATGGTTTTAATTTTTGAACTGCAAAAATGTTCTGCCTTTTTTGGTCATCCCTACAGAAGATTTCATATTTTAATAATTCAGTGCAGCCTAATTACTTTAATTAATCACCTTCCTTTCAGACATGTCAGTGGGCTTTGTTAATTTCTTGTTACTGTAGGTACTATTGGGAGTTTTAAGGAATTTAAAAAATATATATGGAATAGTCCAGGTTAACTCTTTCGTGAAGTCTGAGATGTGTATCCTTCCCCCAAGGGCGCTCTGTCATTCACAAATGGTGGCTTAGGTTATAACTCTCATCTCTGCTGACACATTCCCTCCCTGTGACTGGTTAACAAAACTATCTCTGGTCATTCTGTGTCTTAAAAACTGCTGTCTGGAGAGAAAAGTAAAATGCCATTTAGAGCAAGTCAATATTTTTGCATCTTTCTGAGTCATGATGAATATACTGAGAATGACAATAGCTTTTATTGTACAATCAATATAATTTGCTTCCCTGGCAGGAAAACATAATTAGCTTACAGTTCACACAGTGACAATGACAGTGTGTTCCTTTCTGAAGTTTGTGGGTGGAGGGTCCTTTCCTGCTCAGAGTGGAGGTGTCCCCTCCTGGCTCCTGACCCAGGCAGACTGGGGATCACCAAGCAGATCTCTTAACTTTCGGGGGCCTTTGTTAGTTCTTTGCACCAAGGAATGACAATGCTTTTTATACAGAGTTAATAATACATAAACTGGTTATGTAGAGGCTTGAAGTTAGATCCTGGCCTTGAATACAATCTGTATTACTTAAATGAGAGAGCTCTAATATTGATTGTTTAACTGGACCCATATTTTTTTCTCTCTCTTTTTTCCATGAAAGGGAGAGCTCAGATCTTATGATTTTTACCGATTTCCCTAATATATATAAAAAAGCCCCTGATGAATTACTGCTTTGAGATATAGGGAAGGAAGACACCATGTAACCTTCCTTGTTCTTTTCTGGGACCATTTTGTCCCCCTCGGAGGCTGCCGGCCCCCTGCCCCTCAGTGTGGGCTGGCTGCAACATCGTTCCCATGCATTTCACACTCCCTGGCACTAGTCTCTGGAGCCCCTGCTTGGTTCAGGCGGGGCAGCTTTGTAAGCAGTCTGAGGTTTTACGAGGACTGAGAACAAAGTGAGGTTTGAGTGGAGACCTTGACTGTACATCTCGCAGGATTCCTGGGAAAAGGCTGCAAGGAGGCCTCCTGTTTGGGGCTTAAGGTTGAATGCTTTGATTTTGAAATGCTGACTGTCTGAAATCAGATTTACTTAACCTCCACTTTGGCTTTGAATGCAAGCACACAAGCTACCTGTCACCTGAAGGACTGCAATTAGGGTCTGCACTTGGAGCTGTGTTCTCTATCCATGCGGAGGGGTGGATGTGAGCAGAGCCTGGGATTTGTGCGACTGAAAGAAAAAGAAAGACCTGTCTAAAAATCTCCTTTTTTGCTTTTGTCTCCTCCCATTTACTGCTCATGTCCCACCCTCTTTCCCCCCAAATCTTGAGAAGTCATAGAAATCCACAAGAAAGAAATCAATAATCAGATCAATTCCTGCCATGGATCCAATAAAGGCTTATGGTTGAAAACCCTCCTGGTCCTTCTGAGTCTCCTAAAACGTTCTGTTGCAATCAGAGATGTTAATTGGTTGAAACTGCCTGTGGTCTTAGGAAGTGCTCCGATTACAAGGAGAAATCCTTTTATATTGCTGGATTCCAGCCACAGGATCTCTGCAGTTAGGAATCTGGCAGAGGTAGGGCCCCCTCCAGGGTGTAAATAAACTGGCTAGGTCTATAACCCAATAAGAAGTGAATTTATTGCATGCGTGTTTCAAGTCACCCAGCGCACACACACTGCACATTTATTAAAGAGAATGTGTGGGTTACAGTCAGAGCCCAGACAATGGAATATGGCAAGGGAGGTGGATGCTTGTCAAGTCTATGCAGTCAATGGAGGGAAAGAAGGGGCCCTGCAGGGATCAAAGCTTCTCTTCCTGCCTAGGTTTGCAAGGAACTGCCTAGAATCGAGCCGCTGAGCTTGACTGGCACATGAAACTGCTTACTTTGCTAGCCAGGAGACTGAGACTCAAGCGGCTGGAGTGGGTGAATGTTTTATAGCCCGGGTCTGGCAGCCGGGTGACATTCTCGGCCCAACGGTGCCTACACGTGGTTGTTATCAGAACTGGAGCTTTTGCTGGGCTAGATCTTGCCGTGACCTCTTGAGAGGCCGGGGGAAGCGAGTCGGAAGGCGGTTCCGAAGCCTTGGGCAGGGAACGTGATGAGCCCCCGGTTTACGTTACACAAAACTGTTTCACTTACGTTGCCAAAGGTTGTTTGGGGTTCATGTATGGTGATTAAGACCAGAGAAATCTTCCAGCTCCGCTCCACCCACACTCCCACCTCCCAACTCAGCTCTAGCATAATTGCATCCACCAAGCGGTGTGTGGCTCTGCAGGGTAAGGGTGTGAAATGTGCCCAACCTCGTTTGCAGACTGCTCCAGACTGCTGGTGACGGTGAGCTATTAGTGAAACGCAGGACCGTGTGAACAAAGCTGCCTCTTAATTGCTCACTCTTCAGCATTAGTCCCTCGGACAACACTACCCACTCACACCTTACACATAGACCTAAAAAAAAAACCCCATAAATTTACAGTACCCCACTTTAGCATAGCAAATACAAGAACAGTCCAGCCGGAGAGTCTTTTTTTTTTTTTTTTTTTTTGACTCTCCACCCCCTCCACCTACATCCCCTTCATTCCCATTGGCTCCCGTGAAGTCCCAGAGAACCAATGGGATTCCTCTCCTTCATTCATGTCCTAGCAACAAGCCCTGTTCCAATCTTTCCCTGCCAAACTAACACCTGAAAAATTACATCATGAATAATGGCAAAAGCAGCAAGGGCCAGAGAAGGGCCTTTTTTTTTTTTTTTCATCTGTCTGCTGCAGAGTTCATGTAAGGTGTTTTAGTCTAGATTCTTAAAGCAACAATGCCCTAGATTTTTTGCCTCTGTTTTTTCAGCACATCGGTTAACATTTATAAAATAGAAAATGAACAGTAACTGAATGTAGCAAAAGGCCTTTAGGTGAAGTGAGGGGAAAACATACTGTTAATTGTGTTCTCTGAACTTTCCTTTTAACAGTCTTCTTTCAGGGAAGCCCCCAAAGTGGAGAAAGAGATTGCTCATATAGTATATTTTGGGGAGAAATGATGAAAACATCCCAAACCACAGCAACTGCCCACGCACTCTCCCATACAAAAAGCCTTCCTGGTAGCTTCTCTTGCTCCTGTTAACTACACCCAAGGCCCTTTCTCTTCCTCCTTTGGAATAAAGGGCTCATTCTGTTAAGGGGATTGGAGCCAGGGAAGGAATCCTTGCCTTACGGATCTGTGAGTGGTAGCGTGAGGTGGTCGCGGGTAAAGGGGGCCGCAGGGTGGGTGCCATGAGCACGGGTGTGTCTGTGCACGTGCAGGACTGCAAATGCAGAAGGGCAGCTGGGGAAATGCAAGAACAACGAGATCCAGATGACCGGGGACGGGGGAGGCCAGGCGATAGGGAGTGGGCGTGGGGGAGGGAGGGGGCCGGAGGGGAAGGCCGCTGGCCAAGCAGACTTATTCTCCCCAAATGTGCGAGGGTTTCTAATGAAAATGTCCACACTTCTAGGCATTTTTCAAGACCCAGATGCTGATTTGCCGCTTCCGGCTTCCCCACCCCACCCAGTCTAGCGCAGACTGCGAGCCGAGCCGCAGACACAAAGAGCCGCAG
>NW_006776684.1:1830162-1864180 GCF_000442215.2 Lipotes vexillifer
CCCCCCGACATCCTGGAGTCCCTGTAAGCATCTGTGGAGTGCCTGTGGCACGAGCTGGGAAGGGACCCAGGGTCCCCAGGCCGTCTCGGGTGCCTTGCTGGAGAAGCAGAAAATAGATATATTCGGTGTGTGGCTCCGACGCGGAGTTTGCAACTCGCCTCTGCCATCGCCTTGGCAGCGGAGTGGTTAGAGGGGTTGGCAGACAGTCTGCCTTGGGACTTGTGAAAGCGCGTGACTATATAAGGCCCGGGGAGGAAGGAGAAGGCAAGGGAGAGGAAGAAATGCAGGGGACGCAGCTAGAGCTGCCCCCCCTTGTCCATCCCTCCCCCCGCCTCAGGTTGCAGAGATAATAACTCCTGCAGAAGTTCTGCCCCCAGCTGTGGAATAATAACTGCATCATGGAGGTGGGGCTGGGAGGGGCACTGTGCCGGTGTCTGCAGGAATAGATGCTCTTCCCCGGGAAGCTACTCGACAGCTGCCTCCTCTTCTGGCCTGAGAGCGAGCTGGCTCCAGGGTGGGCCAGGACGGAGACCCAGAGGTCCAAAGTCTCAGATATCTTGGTGAACACCACGTTCCGTGGTTGCAGAGGATGGGTGGGGGAGGGGAGCAGTTTGGAGAAATCGATGGTTAGATGGTCTGGGCCAAGGAAAAGGCGTAGGGGAAGGACAACCGGAATGGGAGCCAGGAGTCCTGTATTAGTTCCCGCTCTGGCAGGAGAGCTAGAGCAGTGCTGTTTCCGTTCGTACCCACTGCGGCTGTTGCAGAGATCAGATCAGAGGATTCTCGGAAGGTGCTTAGAACAGTGTCTAGAACGTACAGTAAGTACGCGATCGGGGGAGACGTTATCACTACCCTCCCACTGGCCTCCTGCGTGGGTCTGGAACCTTGAGTTAGAAGGGGTGCCGTCTCCAGTTGTATCCTCTTTGAAATGCTCTCTTCCCTCCCTTGGCCCCTGTGGTATAACATTTGTCTGTTCTCCCACCTCTTGGGCTCTCCTTTTATCACTGTTTTTGTGGAGCCTGCTTCCTCTGGCGGGGCCTTATCTACCGGTTCGCCTCTGGGCTCTGTCCTGGGCCCTACTCCCTGCACAACTGTGCTTTTGTGATCTCATCCTCCCAGAGGTTTTTTTTTTTTAAACATCCTTATTGGAGTATAATTGCTTTACAGTGTTGTGTTAGTTGCTGCTTTATAACAAAGTGAATCAGCTATACATATACATATATCCCCATATCTCCTTCCTCTTGTGTCTCCCTCCCTCCCACCCTCCCTATCCCACGGCTCTAGGTGGTCACAGAGCACCCAGCTGATCTCCCCGTGCTATGCGGCTGCTTCCCACTTGCTATCTCTTTTACATTTGGTAGTATTTATAAGTCCATGCCACTCTCTCGCTTCGTCCCAGCTTACCCTTCCCCCTCCCCGTGTCCTCAAGCCCATTCTCTACATCTGCATCTTTATTCCTGTCCTGCCCCTAGGTTCTTCAGAACATTTTTGTTTTTGTTTTTTTTTTAGATTCCATGTATATGTGTTACCCCCCCAGAGGTTTTGATGATTTGTTCTGTCCTGATGGTGGCTGTAGTATGGCTCCAGCCCAGCCCTCCCAAACTTCAGGTGGTGCCAGTAATTGGGACTTCCCGTATCAGGGTCCTCCAGGCACTTTACATTCCATACATCTCCCGTCTTCTCCATCCTCCTCTCAGTTTGCTTTTACATCTTTGTGTAGTTATTTCAGTGAAGAACGCTGCACCCATGGAGGTGTCCCAGGCGGAAACCTTGCTGGAATCCTGGACTCCGCCTTCTCCCTCATCCCCCATGTCCAACCTTCACCAGCAACTACCCATTTTACCTCCTATTTAACAAATACATCCACTTCTCTGCCTCCCCATGGCCACTGGCCTAGTGTAAGCAGCCGATCTTCTCACCTGGACGGTTGTATCAGCGCTGGATCACCACCAGAGGGTCTGACCTCATTGCTCCTGCCCAGGACCCCTCTGGGGGCTCTCATTGCTCTCAGGATGTACTTGGACACGGCTTCCCATCTTTCATGCTTCATCTTGTTGCACTCTCTGCCTTGTTCTTAGAGCTCCGGACTCGGATATTCCTTTAGCCTCTTCAAAATGCTTCCCACCCCAACTCAGACTTCCTAATGCAAAATGCACCCCTCCATTAGATAAATCCTACCCACTCATCATTAGGCACCCAGTCGGATTCCTTTTTATATGATGTATCTCACGGAGCTGTTTGGTTTCCTTCACCTTAGAATTGTGCATTCCACTTATTTGATTAATATCTGCCTCACTCATAAGATGATGATGCCATGAGAATAGAGACCTCACTTTTTTCCTTCACCATTATAGCCTTAAATACTTAGCACACAGTAGGTGCTTGAAGAATATTTGCTGAATAAACAAATAAGACATTCCCCCAACTATGTGTCACCAATCCATCTGGTAAACATGATTTCTTTATTGGCATTGTGCTTATGTAGGAGAGAATCTTTATTGGTAAGAGATGCATGCTGAAGCCTTTAGGGGTGAAGTGAAAAAATGTCTACAACTTACTTTCAAGTGTTCTATCCAAAGAAAAAAAAGAAAAAAAGGACAATACATAAACTAGGTGTTATACTGGTACTCACTGTACTGGTTTTTTGTCAACTTTCCAGTGTATTTAAATTTTTTCACAATAAAAATTTGGAGAAAACAAAACAAAACATGACATCTTGCTATATAAGAGTGCAGAAGCAGGCAAGGTTGAGGACGAAACCCAATACTTTTAATCCAATTTATATAATCTTATTTTATTACTTAAAAATCAACATTATTGAGGTATAACTTACATATACATTACATACATTAAAATGAACTCATTTTAAGTGGACACTTTTATGAGTTTTGACATATGTATGGACCCATGTAAGCACCACCGCAATCAAGATCTAGAACATTTTCATTACCTAACATGTCTCTTTGCAGGCAATCTCCACTGCTCTTGGACCCAGGCAACCACAACCCTGTTTTCTGTCACTATTGATAAGTACAGTGTTGCCTGTTCTAGAGTTTCATATAAGTGGCATCATCCAGTGTGTACTGTTTGTGTCTGTCTATTTTTACTCAGTGTTATATATTTGAGATTCGTTCATGTGGCAGAGTCTATACTAGTAGTTTGGTAGTTTGTTCTTTTTATTGCTGAGGAGTATTCCATTATATGAATCTATCACAATTTCTTTATTCATTTGTTGATGGACATTTGGGTTATCTCATTACCACATTTGGGTATTGTGGTTAAATCAGTCTCAGACATTTGTGTACAAGTCTTTGTATGAACATTATCTTGCCCTTCTCTTGGGTAAATGCCTAAGAGTGGAATTGTTAGGGTATAAGTTAAGTATGTGCTAACTTTATTTGGAACTGTCAAACAGTTTTCCAAAGAGTTGTCCTGTTTTGTCCTTCCACCAGCGATGTATGAGAGTCCTAGTTGTTCTGCATACTTAGCAACACCTGTTATTGTGTGTAGTGGTATCTCATTGTGCAATGGATTTTTATTTTGATGATGACTAATAATTTTGAGCTTTTTTTCATAAGCTTACTGGCCGTTTATATATCATCATTTGGGAAGTGGCTGTTCAAATCCTTTGTGTCCATTTTTATTTTAAAAAAGTTTTTTCTATCACTGATGTTGTAGAGCAGAACCCCAAAAGAAAAAAGACCCACATCCCCTATTCCCTCTGCCACAGTTTGTGCTTTGCTTTGTCACATGTGGCTTGACCTGACTTCTCTCCATTTCTAAATTGGGTTGTTTGTATTCATCTTCTCATTATCAAACTGTGAGAGCGAGAGAGCGAGAGAGCGAGAGAGAGAGAGAGAGAGAGAGAGAGAGAGAAATCTATTCCTCCCTCCCTCCCTCCCTCCCTCCCTTCCTTCCTTCCTCCCAGTCTGTGGCTTTCCTTTTTATTTTCTTAACAGTGTCTTTCAAAGAACAGAACAGAAGTTTTAAATATTGATGGGTTTACTTTATCATTTTTTCTTTTATGGTTAATGCTTTATTTGCCCGAAGAAATTTTTGCTGCCCAAAGGTTGATAGGATTTTTCTCCCGTGTTTCCTCCTAGAAGTTTTGTAGTTGTAAATTTAGGTTCAGTTTGATAATTGATTTTGAGTTACTTTTTGTGTGTGATGTAAAGTAAAGGTCAAGATTTATGGCTTCCCCCACAAATTCCAGTTATTCTAACACCATTTTTTGGAAAAGTCTGTTTCCTCCATTGAATTACCTTGGTAATTCAACTGTTTGAGTTAACTGACCAAAAGGTTGAACAACCAACTGACCAAATAATGTGTGGATCTCTTTCTGGACCCTCTGTACTCTCCACTGATTTGTATAGCTACCCTCACACCAATCCCACACTGCATTGTTAGTGTAGCTTTATAGTGAATCTGAAATCAGATAGTATAAATCTTCCAATTTTGTTCTTTATCTAAAATTACACTATTGATATTAAAGACCCTTGGCATTTCCATATAAATTTTAGAATCTGCTTGTCGAATTCTATAAGAAATGTAGATAATTATAAAATTTTCCCCTTTACTTTGTTACTAAGGTAAATTTCAGTGGTTGAATTTAAAATGTTAAACCAATATTGCATTCTTGGTATAAACCTCATCTAGTAATGATGCACTGTTATTTTTATACATTGCTGAATTTAATTTGCTAATAGTTTGAGATTTTTATATCTACATTTTTGAAGGATATTGGTTTGAAATTTTCTTTTCTTGTAATTCCATTATTTGGTTTTGTGTCATAATATTGCTATCCTGTGAAATGAGTTGGCATTTTTCTGTTTTTTGAAAAAGTTTTTGTGAGATGGATATTATTTCTTCCTTATAGGTTTGTTAGAACTCACCAGTGAAATCATCTGAGGTTGGAGTTTATTTGGAGGAATGTTTTAATTTACAAATTCAATATATTTAAATATATTTTGTATTTACTCATACATTTACTATTTCGGCGTTCTTCATTTCTTCATGTAGATCTGAGTTCCCATCTGGTGTCATTTTTCTTCAGCCTGAATTTCATTAACATTTTTTTTTTTGTTTTTGGAGTGCAGATATGCTGGTGACACATTCTTTCAGCTTTTTTTAAAATGTCTTTATTTTGCTTCTATTTTTGATGAATATTCTCAATAAATATAGAATTTTGGGTTGACTGTTTTTCTTTAAAGGTGTCATTCAATTCCCTTCTAGCTTGCATTATTTCTGGGGGGAAGTCTGCAGTCATTTTTACTTTACTTCTTTGGATATGTCTTTTTCCTCTGGATACTTTTACATTTTTCTATTTACCTATGATTTATAGCAGTTTCACTATGATGATTCTAATTTTTTTCTTTCTACTTGCTCTCTGTTGGGTGTTTTCAATCTGTGGGTTTATAATTTTTACTAAGTTGGATAACTTTTTGACTTATTCATTTAAATATTCTTTTATGCTTCCCTTTCTGGGGCTCCACTTACACACATATTAGACTGATTTATATTGTCTTAAGAGTTGAGCATTTCTTTTTCTGTTGCTCGCCTAAAAGCTCACTGTTTTCTTTTGTTTGTTTGTTTTTTCCCTGCAGTGCTTAATCTGCTATTAAGTAAGTACATTTAGTAAATTTTTAATTTCAGATACAATAATTTTCAGCTCTGGAAGTTTCATTATGCTTCTTTTTCATCTCTTTAATTTATTTCATTACTTTTATGTTTTCCTTTAAATCTTCAAACATATTTATATTAGCCATTTAAAAGTCTTCATCTGCTACCTTCATTGTTTCTATCTGTTCTGTTGTTTTTCTTGTATTATTATTTTAAAATTTTTTTACTGGTTATGGGTTACATATCAAGCAATTTCTTCATGTTGGGTGTCCAGTTGGTCTTGGAGATTGTGACTGTAACATTAGTTTAGAGTCTAGATTGTGTTGTTTTCTTTTAAGGAGTGATGAATGTTCTTGTGGCAAGCTGTTAGGTTACTTGTGGAACAGCCTGATCCTTTTGGGGCTTGTTTCAATAATTTTAAAAAGTAGATTTGTTTATTTTAAAATAAATTTACCCATGGGATAGTTTTACCATATTTCTAAGGTGTGACCCTTCTGTCTCTACTGAATGCCCCAAGGATCAACAAATTCTCTCCATGGGGGGCTGGTTGGAACTTGACTGTCTCCCAGCCTCATGTGAGCTCTAGAAATGTTGAGTTTACGTCTCCTCAGTATTTGTTCTTTGCCTGGCCTCATAGCACTTCTTCTTGAGCATGTGAAGCTTAGTACTTAATGAAAGACTCAAGAGGATCACTATGCAAATTTCTGGATCTCTTTTCTTGTGTAGATCCTTTTCTATGGTACTCTATTCCACAAATTCCAGCTGCCTCAGCCTACTCAAACACTGATCTCTACCTCCTCAATTCAGCAAGACTACTGTGCTGTAGTTGGGCTGCTTCTCTCTGTACCGTGGCCTTGGAAATGCTTTCAGACAGAATGCCTCACCTACCGCAGGGCGCATCTAGTTTGCATCTCTTAGGGATCACAATCAAGCAGTGCCTGTTTTCTAATGTCTGAAAATGATAGTTTCACTGCTTTTGTCTAGTTTCCTAGTTATTTACCATAGGAGGACAAACCTGATATCATGGCCAGTGATATATTTTTAACCAGCTTACCTAACAGAATTCTCATTTTGTATATATTCTTCTAAAGAAATTACCAAAGAGTATAAAACATTACAAAAAATGAAGATACACTACCTTCATTAGGTTTAATCACTCTAATAATCCTTTTCAAATAGGAAATAAGATTGGTGGATTTGACTTAGTCATAATGAACACATACTAACCTAAAGGGATCACTTCTTTCTCTTCATAAGTCATTGTTTAATAATATTTTCTAAGATTCTGTCTATATCATGTTCACTATTAAGCTTTTTCCAGAATTTATTTTTCTTTTTAAGTATGAAGATATACGTCTATTTCTGGTCTTTTGACACAATAATATGTATAAATAGCATCTATTTGCTTATAGAATGCTTACTTTGTGCCAGGCAGCATGCTAATTATTTTATGTATGTTTCTTTTTGACTCATCACAATACTATCAGTTAGTTTCTTCTATTATCTTCACTAGATAGACAAAGGAATGGAGAATAAAAGATAGAAAATAACACCTAAGGACACTCAACTAGAAAAAGGTGGAGCTGGAATTTGAATCAAGGTAGTTTGCTTAGAAAATGCCAGTTTAACCACTATAGGCTATCTATCCTTAACATCACCTTTCTCAATCTTCAAGATTTCTCAGAATTTGTATTATAATCAAGCTTCTTAATTCCTCTTTGTTTCTAAATATCACTTGCGATACCCAAGGAATGGCAGATATGAGCAATAATATAGGGACCTTCAGTGTGTATTGAGTATGTTCTACTGATTAATTCACTTCATCTCTTTCTACTCTTAGGGCATTGTGGGCAAGTGGAACAATATGTAAAACAAAATAGAGACACAAAACTGTGGGACTCGTTAATTCAAATGCAATATGGGGATGTTTCATAGCAACTTCACATGGATGTTGTGAGGGTAAAAAAGGAAGAAACCCATTTTAGATACATAAGGAACTAATCATGAGAATGTGCATTTAAAGTTCATAGATATATCGGGCAAAACAATGACAACAACACCTGCATGAATTTAATTAGTGCTTTTCTTGTGAAGAATGTTAAGTACTTAAATATGCCATAGGATATCATTGTTAGTGGTTTTAGGAGGGGAAATCATTCACCAAACAAGACAGACAAGAAAACCATGAGAGCCAGATAAGAGCAATATGTTAGAGGTAGAGGAGACCCAGAGGAAGGACAGATCAGCCCAAGTCTTCTATTTAAAGAGTAGGAAGAATTTGCCTGACAGATGGGAATAATAAGAGCTGGGGAGAGGGCATTCCAGGCTAATGGGACAATATGTTTAATAATACAGAGGCATGAAACAGGCCACATTTTCTTTGATTGTTATATATATATATATATATTTTTTTTTCATAGACCATTCAAATAAGGTTAAAAATCTTAGTTTTCTCCCCCAAAGAATTTATAACATAAACAAATAGATCAAATAGATCAAGTGTAAGTATGGAAAGAGAATATTGCTAATATATGATAGAGACATGATGAGATAAATATCTGTTAAATGAATGAATCAATGTTCAATAAATATCAGGGTGTGCTACATGCCAAATGACTAACGCCAACAGTGAGACCTATGGGAAGACAGAGCAGAGGATGTTCATTTTTGGGTGGCATGATTAGAGTCCTTGAAGGAGAAGTGGGTATTGATCCAGATTTTGAAGGGTGGGTAGAGTTTGGTAAATAGATGAGAGAAGGTACCACAGGACAGTGAAGAACAGTATAAGCAGAAGCAAGCAGGAGAAAGGTATATTCTTAGGGAGGGATGCACGTAGAGAAGGGGGCGACCATGAGGTAGGAATCACCAGATGATGGTGGGGAATGAATGCCAAGTTGAGCTTGGACTTTGTCCTGTAGTTTGTGGGGGATCCTTAAAGGGTTATGGGCAAGGATAAAAGCAACCTTAGCATTCATGGATTTGGGTAAGTTATAAATGATTTGACACATCAAAAAAGATTTCTTGCAATTTTTTTTTAAAGACCCAACTTGTACTTTTATTTATTTTTTAAAATACTAAAAAAATTTATTTATTAATTTATTTATGGCTGTGTCAGGTCTCCATTGCTACACAGCAATCTACACAGCTCTCTCTATTTGTGGTGAGTGGGAGCTACTCTTTGTTGAGGTATGCGGGCTTCTCATTGTGGAGACTTCTCTTGTTGTGGCACGTGGTCCCCAGAGCATGCAGGCTTCAGTAGTTGCGGCACGTGGTCTCAGTGGTTGTGACTCACGGGCTCTAGAATGTGGGCTCAGTAGTTGTGGCGCACAGGCTCAGTTGCTCCACAGCATGTGGGATCTTCCTGGACCAGGGATTGAACCTGTGTCCACTGCATTGATAGGCAGATCCTTTTTTTATTTTAAAGTTCTACTTCACTTTTATTATCATCAAAAACAGATTAATCTTTACATCATCCTGACATGATTACAAAACAAGTTTACGTGACCACTGGTGATAAAGGCAAAATTCAAAACAATTTTTTTTGAATTTTATTTTATTTTACTTTTTTATACAGCAGGTTCTTATTAATTATCTATTTTTTACATATTAGTGTATATATGTCAATCCCAATCTCCCAATTCATCCCACCACCACCACCACCACCCCCGCTTTTTCACTCCTTGGTGTCCATACTCTACATCTGTGTCTCTATTTCTGCCTTGCAAACCAGTTCATCTGTACCATTTTTCTAGGTTCCACGTATATGTGTTAATACACGATATTTGTTTTTCTCTTTGTGACTTACTTCACTCTGTATGACAGTCTCTGGGTACGTCGACATCTACAAATGACCCAATTTCGTTCCTTTTTATGGCTGAGTAATATTCCATTGTATATACGTACCACATCTTCTTTATCCATTCGTCTGTCAATGGGCATTTAGGTTGCTTCCATGACCTGGCTATTGTAAATAGTGCTGCAATGAACATTGGGGTTCATATGTCTTTTTGAATTATGTTTTTTTCAGGGTATATGCCCAGTAGTGGGATTGCTGGGTCGTATGGTAATTCTATTTTTAGTTTTTTAAGGACCCTCCATACTGTTCTCCATAGTGGCTGTATCAATTTACATTCCCACCAACAGTGCAAGAGGGTTCCCTTTTCTCCCTACCCTCTCCAGCCTTTGTTGTTTGTGGATTTTCTGATTGATGCCCATTCTAACTGGTGTGAGGTGATACCTCATTGTAGTTTTTTGTTTTTGTTTTTGTTTTCTTGTGGTACGTGGGCCTCTCACTGTTGTGGCCTCTCCCATTGCGTAGCACAGGCTCAGAGGCCATGGCTCACGGGCCCAGCCGCTCCACGGCATGTGGGATCTTCCCGGACTGGGGCACGAACCCGTGTCCCCTACATCGGCAGGCGGACTCTCAACCACTGCGCCACCAGGGAAGCCCCCTCATTGTAGTTTTGATTTGCATTTCTCCAATAATTAGTGATGTTGAGCAGCTTTTCATGTGCCTCTTGGCCATTTGTATCTCTTCTTTGGAGAAATGTCTATTTAGGTCTTCTGCCCATTTTTTGATTAGGTTGTTAGTTTTTTTAATACTGAGCTGCACGTGCTGTTTGTATATTTTGGAGATTAATCCTTTGTCCATTGATTCATTTGCAAATATTTTCTCCCATTCTGAGGGTTGTCTTTTCATCATGTTTATAGTTTCCTTTGCTGTGGAAAAGCTTTTAAGTTTCATTAGGTCCCATTTGTTTATTTTTGTTTTTATTTCCATTACTCTAGGAGGTGGATCAAAAAAGATCTTGCTGTAATTTATGTCATAGAGTGCTCTTCCTATATTTTCCTCTAAGAGTTTTAGAGTGTCCGGTCTTACATTTGGGTCTTTAACACATTTTGAGTTTATTTTTGTGTATGGTGTTAGGGAGTGTTTTAATTTCATTCTTTATTTTTTTAATACATGTATTTATTATTTTATTTTTGGCTGTGTTGTGTCTTTGTTGCTGCATGCAGGCTTTCTCTAGTTGCAGCCAGGGGGGGCTACTCTTCATTGCAGTGTGTGGGCTTCTCATCGCGGTGGCTTCTCTTGTTGCAGAGCACAGGCTCTAGGTACATGGGCTTCAGTAGTTGTGGCTGGTGGGCTCTAGAGTGCAGGCTCAGTAGTTGTGGTGTACGGGCTTAGTTGCTCTGCAGCACGTGAGATCTTCCCAGACCAGAGCTTGAGCCCATGTCCCCTGCATTGGCAGGCAGATTCTTAACCACTGTGTCACCAGGGAAGCCCTGATTTCATTCTTTTACATGTAGCTGTCCAGTTTTCCCAGCACCACTTATTGAAGAGACTGTCTTTTCTCCATTGTATATCCTTGCCTCCTTTGTCATAGTCTAGTTGACCATAGGTGCATGGGTTTATCTCTGGGCTTTCTATCCTGTTCCATTAACCTATATTTCTGTTTTTGTGCCAATACCATATTGTCCTGATTACTGTAGCTTTGTAGTATAGACTGAAGTCAGGGAATCTGATTCCTCCAGCTCCGTTTTTTTCCCTCAAGACTGCTTTGGCCATTCGGGATCTTTTGTGTCTCCATACAAATTTTAAGATTGTTTGTTCTAGTTCTGTCAAAAATGCCATTGGTAATTTAATAGGGATTGCAGTGAATGTGTAGATTGCTTTGGGTAGTATAGTCATTTTCACAATATAGATTCTTCCAATCCAAGAACATGGTATATCTCTCCATCTGTTTGTGTCATCTTTGATTCCTTCCATCAGTGTCTTATAGTTTTCCAAGTACACGTCTTTTACCTCCTTCGGTAGGTTTATTCCTAGGTATTTTATTCTTTTCGTTGCAATGGTAAATGGGAGTGTTTCCTTAATTTCTCTTTCAGATTTTTCATCATTAGTGTATAGGAATGCAAGAGATTTCTGTGTATTAATTTTGTATCTTGCAACTTTACCCAAATTCATTGAAGAACTCTAGTAGTTTTCTGGTGGCATGTTTAGGATTATCTATGTATAGTATCATGTCATCTGCAAACAATGACAGTTTTACTTCTTTTCCAGTTTGTATTCTTTTTATTTCTCTTTCTTCTCTGACTGCTGTGGCTAGGACTTCCAAAACTATGTTGAATAATAATGGTGAGAGTGGACATCCTTGTCTTGTTCCTGATCTTAGAGCAAATGCTTTCAGTTTTTCACCATTGAGAATGATGTTTGCTGTGGGTTTCTCATATATGACCTTTATTATGTTGAGGTAGGTTCCCTCTGTGCCCACTTTCTGGAGAGTTTTTATCATAAATGGGTGTTGAATTGTGTCAAAAGCTTTTTCTGCATCTGTTGAGATGATCATATGGTTTTTATTCTTTGGTTTGTTAATGTGGTGTATCACACTGATTGATTTGTGGATATTGAAGAATCCTTGTATCCCTGGGATAAATCCCACTTGATCATGGTGTATGATCCTTTTAACGTGTTGTTGGATTCTATTTGCTAGTATTTTGTTGAGGATTTCTGCATCCATTTTTTTTCAGTGATATTGGTTGTAATTTTCTTTTGTTGTAGTATCTTGGTCTGGTTTTGGTATCAGGGTGATGGTGGCCCTGTAGAATGAGTGTGGGAGTGTTCCTTCCTCAGCAATTTTTTTTTTTTTTTTTTTTTTTTTTTTTTTTGCGATATGCGGGCCTCTCACTGTCGTGGCCTCTCCCGTTGCCGGACGCGCAAGCTCAGCGGCCACGGCTCACAGGCCCAGCCGCTACGCGGCATGTGGGATCCTCCCAGACCGGGGCACGAACCCGTATCCCCTGCATCGGCAGGCGGACTCTCAACCACTGCGCCACCAGGGAGGCCCCCCTCAGCAATTTTTTGCAAGAGTTTGAGAAGGGTGGGTGTTAGCTGTTTTCTAAATGTTTGATAGAATTCACCTGTGAAGTCATCTGGTCCTGGACTTTTGTTTTTGCGGGGATTTTAAATCACAGTTTCAATTTCATTACTTGTGATTGGTCTGTTCATATTTTCTATTTCTTCCTGGTTCAGTCTTGGAAGCTTATATATTTCTAAGAATTTGTCCATTTCTTCCAGGTTGTCCATTTTATTGGCATAGATTTGCTTGTGGTAGTCTCTTATGATGCTTTGTATTTCTGCCGCATCCATTGTAACTTCTCCTTTTTCATTTCTAATTTTATTGATTTGAGTCCTCTCTCTCTTGTTCTTGATGAGTCTGGCTAAAGCTTTATCAATTTTGTTTATCTTCTCAAAGAACCAGCTTTTAGTTTTATTGATCTTTGCTATTGTTTTCTTTGTTTCTATTTCATTTATTTCTGCTCTGATCTTGATGATTTCTTTCCTTCTACTAACTTTGGGTTTTGTTTGTTCTTCTTTCTTTCTTTCCTTTAGGTGTAAGTTTAGATTGTTTATTTGGGATTTTTCTTGATTGTTGAGGAAAGATTGTATTGCTATAAACTTCCCTCTGAGAACTGCTTTTGCTGTGCCCCATAGGTTTTGGGTCATTGTGTTTTCATTGTCATTTGTCTCTAGGTATTTTTTGATTTCCTCTTTGATTTCTTCAGTGATCTCTTGGTTACTTGGTAACGTACTGTTTAGCCTCCGTGTGTGTGTGTTTTTTACATTTTTCCCCCTCTAATTTATTTCTAATCTCATAGCATTGTGGTTGGAAAAGATGCTTGATATGATTTCAATTTTCTTAAATTTACTGAGGCTTGATTTGTGACCCAAGGTGTAATCTATCCTGGAGAATGTTCCGTGTGCACTTGAGAAGAAAGTATAATCTGCTGTTTTTGGGTGGAATGTCCTATAAATATCAATTAAATCTATGTGGTCTGTTGTGTCATTTAAAGCTTGTGTTTCCTTAGTAATTTTCTGTGTGGATGATCTGTCCATTGGCGTGAGGTTTTAAATTCCCCCACTATTATTTTGTTCCTGTCGGTTTCCTCTTTTATAGCTGTTAGCATTTGCCTTATGTATTGAGGTGCTGTTATGTTGGGTGCGTATGTATTTATAATTGCTATTTCTTCTTGCATTGATCCCTTGATCACGATCCTATCCTTCCTCTAGTGTCCTTTCTTGTCTCTTGTGACATCCTTTATTTTAAAGTCTATTTTATCTGCTATGAGTATTGCTACTACAGATTTCTTTTGATTTCCATTTGCATGGAATACCTTTTTCCATCCCCTCACTTTCAGTCTGCATGTGTCTCTAGGTCTGAAGTGGGTAACTTGTAGACAGCATATACATGGGTCTTGTTTTTGTATCCATTCAGTGAGCCTGTGTCTTTTGGTTGGAGCATTTAATCCATTCACATTTAAGGTAATTATCGAGATGTATGTTCCTATGACCATTTTCTTAATTGTTTTGGGTTTGCTTTTGTACGTCCTTTTCTTCTCTTGTGTTTCCCGCTTAGTGATGTTCCTTTAGCATTTGTTGTAGAGGTGGTTTTGTGGTGCTGAATTCTCTTAGCTTTTGCTTGTCTGTAAAGCTTTTGATATCTCCATGGAATCTGAATGAGATCCTTGCCGGGTAGAGTAATCTTGGTTGTAGGTTCTTCCCTTTCATCACTTTAAATATATCATGCCACTCCATTTTGGCTTGTAGAGTTTCTGCTGAGAAATCAGCTGTTAACCTTATGGGAGTTCCGTTGTATTTTATTTGTCATTTTTCCCTTGCTGCTTTCAATAATTTTTCTTTGTCTTTAATTTTTGCCAATTTGATTACTACATGTCTCGGCGTGTTTCTCCTTGGGTTTATCCTGTATGGGACTCTCTGCACTTCCTGGATTTGGGTGGCTATTTCCTTTCCCATATTAGGGAAGTTTTTGAGTATAATCTCTTCAAATATTTTCTTGGGTCCTTCCTCTCTCTTCTCCTTCTGGGATCTGTATAATGTGAATGTTGTTGCATTTAATGTTGTCCCAGAGGTCTCTTAGGCTGTCTTCATTTCTTTTCATTCTTTTTTCTTTATTCAGTTCCATGGCAGTGAATTCCACCATTCTGTTTTCCAGGTCACTTCTGTTTTTCTGCCTCAGTTATTCTGCTATTGATTCCTTCTAGTGTATTTTTAATTTCAGTTATTGTATTTTTCATCTCTGTTTGTTTGTTCTTTAATTCTTCTAGGTGTTTTGTTCTTTAATTCCTCTGGGTCTTTGTTAAACATTTTTTGCATCTTCTCAGTCTTTGCCTCCATTCTTTTTCTGAGGTCTTGGATCATCTTCACTATCATTATTCTGAATTCTTTTTCTGGAAGGTTGCGTATCTCCACTTCATTTAATTGTTTTTCTGGGGTTTTATCTTGTTCCTTCATCTCGTACATAGCCCTCTGCCTTTTCATTTTGTCTGTCTTTCTGTGAGTGTGGTTTTTGTTCCACAGGCTGCAAGACTGTAGTTCTTCTTGCTTCTGCTGTCTGCCCTCTGGTGGATGAGGCTATCTAAGAGGCTTGTGGAAGCTGCCTGATGGGATGGATGGCTGGTGGGTAGAGCTGGGTGTTGCTCTGGTGAGTAGAGCTCAGTAAAACTTTAATCTGCTGATGGCTGGGGCTGAGTTCTCTCCCTGCTGGTTGTTTGGCCTGAGGCCATGCAGCACTGGAGGCTACAGGCTCTTTGGTGGGGCTAATGGCAGACTCCAGGAGACCTCATGCCAAGTAGTACTTCCCAGAACTGCTGCCAGTGTCCTTGTCCCCACGGTGAGCCACAGGCACCCCCCACCTCCACAGAAGACCCTCCAACAGTAGCAGGTAGGTCTGGTTCAGTCTCCTATGGAGTCACTACTCCTTTCCCCTGGGTCATGATGCACACACTACCTGTGTGTGCCCTCCAAGAGTAGAGTCTGTTTCCCCCAGTCCTGTTGAAGTCCTGCAGTCAAATAACGCTAGCCTTCATAATCTGATTCTCTGGGAATTCCTTCTCCCGTTGCCTGACCCCCAGGTTGGGAAGCCTGATGTGGGGCTCAGAATCTTCACTCCGGTGAGTGGGCTTCTGTGGTATAAGTGTTCTCCAGTTTGTGAGCCACCTACCCAGTGCTTATGGGATTTGATGTGATTGTGATTGTGCACCTCCTACCATCTCATTGCGGCTTCTCCTTTGTCTTTGGATGTGGGGTATCTTTTTTGGTGAGTTCCAGTGTCTTCCTGTTGATGACTGTTCAGCAGTTAGTTGTGATTCCGGTGCTCTCACAAGAGGGAGTGAGCACATGTCCTTCTACTCCGCCATCTTGAACCCCAGAAACAGTTTCTCAACAGGCAGATTCTTAACCACTGTGCCATCAGGGCAGTCCCTACAATTCTTAATTAATTACTAATTAGTTAGTTAGTTAGTTAATAGGTGTGAGGATACAGCAGTGAACAGAAACAAAGCCTCTACTCTCATGGAGCTTATATTCTAGTAGGAGAAGACTGACTGACAATAAACACATGCATATATAACATGTCAAATGGTGGTGGGTGTATGATGGAGAATAAAGCTCAGTAAGGCCTAAAAGAGTGATGGTGAGATGGTGTTATTTGTATAGAGTAATCAAGGGGGACTACTCTGACAAGCTGGCATTTGGGAAGAGAAATCAGGGAGGGGACAGGCCATACAACTTTCTGGGGACCATGCAGAGAGTGAGAACTGCAAATAGGATGGATCTGAGGTAGGAGTGGGTATGGAAAATTTGTAGAACAGCAAGGAGATCATATATGTGGCAAGGAAGTTGTAGAGTGGGCAAGGGAATAGTCATGGCAATGAGATCAGAGAGGTGGGGCAGGGACTTTTCTGGAGATCAGGTGGGAGCTAGTAAGTTATGGAAAGGACCTTCAATTTTGCTCTGAGATGGGAAGCCATTGGAACGTTTGAATGGAAAAGTGTTATGAGCTGGCTTATTTTGACAGTATCACTCTGCCCACTTTGTAGAGGATAAACTTTAGTGGGAGAAGCAGGGGATCTTATTGGAAATTACTACACTAATGTGCAGACAGGAAGACAGGATGGTGGCTTAGATTACGGTGATAATGGAAGAAGTGGTGCAAATTACCTTCTGAATTACCTTTTTTGAAGGTAGACCTGATGATTTGGATTTGAAGTATAAGAGATAGATGTCAAGGTTGTCTCTAAGATTTTTGGCCTGAGAAAGTGAAATGGAGATATTTCAGGGAAAAGCAGGCTGGTGTATGTGTGTGTGTTGGAAGTTGTGTCTAAAATGGACATATTAAATTTGAGACTTGTAAGAAGAAATATCAAGTAGGCCGTTGTATATATGGATCTGTGAAGTTTAGAGAAGCACTCTTGCCTGAAAATGTAGTTTTTGGAGTTTTCAGTGTCTGGATATCCTTTAAATCCATGAGACTGGGTGAGAACACCACTGGAGTGAGAAGAGAAAAAGGACCATACGTTCCAAGATTTAGAGGTTGAGAAGATGATAAAGAACCAGCAAAGGAGATTGAGTAAGAATAGGCAATAGCTGGGGAGAGATCCAAGGAAGAGGACCATGGTGGAAGCCAGATGAAAACAGTGTTTCAAGAAAGAGCAATGAACCACATCAAATGCTGATCTTAAATTGATTAATATGAGAATCAGAAGTAGCTACTAGATTTGACAACCTGGAGGTCTCTGGTGACAAGAATATTTCCTTTGGCTGATAGTGACTGAAAAGCCTAACAGAAGTTGATCCTGGGGAAAATGAGAGAAGAATAGAGACAACAAGTACCATAATTATTCCGAGGATGTCTGTTAGGAAAGTAAGCAGAGGAATGGGGGTGATGTGGGTGTCAAGGGAATTTTTTAATGGGAAGGGGATTTGTTGGTAAGTTCGTAGGTTGATGGGATGAGAATAGTCCATTTGAGAAGGAAATATTAAGGAGAGAGAGGACAGGATTGATTAAGTGAGGATGAGAACAGAAGGGGTTGGCCTGGGAGACAGGAGCAGAGGCAGTTCACTGTGGTAATAGGGATACCGGAGGCCCTCCTTATCTGTGGTTTTGCTTTTCATGGTTTCAGTTATCCCCAGTCAACCATGGTCTGGAAATATTCAATGGAAAAATTCCAGAAATAAACAATGCATAAGTGTTAAGTTGCACACTGTTCTGAGTAGTATGATGGAATCTCATGTTATCCCACTCCATCCCACCTGGGATCCCTGACCATTGACACGGTCTGCTCTTCTTTTTGTTGTTGTTGTTGTTGTTGTTGTTTTTGTTGTTTTGTTGTTGTTTTTTTTTTGTTTTTTTGTTTTTTGTTTGACACGGTCTGCTCTTGACATCCAAACTCAGCATTGTCATGGCTGATGATCCAAGGAGATGGTCCTTCTTCTGATGTATCCTCAGGTCAAGAGCAGCCTAATGCCACTTCACAACACCTACATCATTCCCCTCACTTCATCTCATCACATAGGCGTTTCATCATCTCACAGCATCACAGGAAGGTGAGTACAGTCCAGTAAGATATTCTGAGAGAGAGAGCGAGAGAGAGACTACATTCACATGACTTTTATTACAGTATATTGTTGTACGTTTTCTATTTTATTATTAGTTATTGTTGTTCATCTCTTACTGTGCCTAATTTGTAAATTAAATTTTATCATTGGTATGTATATATAGGAAAAAACATAGTGTATATAGGATTTGGTAGAATTCATGGTTTCAGGCATCCACTGTGGGTCTTGGAATGTGTACCCTGCAGATAAGGGGTGAACTGCTGTCAAGGCAGTGATGTGAATACAGGTACGACTAGGTTATTAGATTTGGTGGTGGGCCTTGTAGAAGTTCTCTTCTGATCGCTGCTACCTCAGTGAGATAAAGAGCAAGGTCACCAGTGGACAGAGAAGAGGGGAGGAGATGTTGGAGGTTTTGGAAGGAAGATGGTCAGCTTGTTTCTGCCTGAGTTGAATTTAATGAACTGATTGGTCTCACAGATGAATATACCTAGCAGGCAGTTAGAGCAACGTGATTACAACTTGGGTGGTTACAGTCAAGGAAAAAGTTGGGTGTCATGTGAAAAGATGTGGAGATTGAAGCCCTGCTAGTGGATGAATTCTCTAATAGACAAATACAAGGTGGTAGGCCTCTCCACTGTCCAAAGCTGGGGTGTAGGGTAGGAAGTGAGAATCAGTAAAGGAGATAAAGTCAGGGAAATCAGTGTGGTGTTCAGGCCCTTCTCCCTGTGAGCCTTCTCTCTCCCTCTCTCTCAGCAAGTGTGAAGGTCATTCAAAATTATCATGAGACTGCCATATGCCCACCACTGTGCCATATACCCTTTCCTTGATTTCTCACAAAAGTCCTGTTATTCTTGTCCTGGTTTTACAAATGAGAAATGGAGGCTCAGCAGACACAAATGAAAGGGGTGAACCAGGCTGTGAGCCCACGCTGTCATCTTTCCATGACATCAAGTACGGAAAGTTCCATGAAGAGAGAAAATGCTTTGTTTTGTCAGGTCCTAAACGATGGCGTGCTGTAAGACCGTCATTTCTGACTGGGTACTCCATGCATTATCTAGCACAATGAATCTTTACAACAAAAAAAGACCTCCTATCTGGACAGACTTGGCTTTGCGGGCACAGGCTTGGTGGGTAGATAGCATCTCTGTGTGGTTTCGAGAATGGCGAGCCTCTTTTCTGGCACACACTGCCTCAAACCATGTTTTGTGGCCTGGTGATAAGAGTATGAGCTAGACTGGAGCCCCACCTCACCTCCTCAGCCATAGGTACCAACTCCCACCATTACCATCATCCCCATTTTATTTTACTTATTTATTTATTTATTTAGCGGTACACGGGCCTCTCACTGTTGTGGCCTCTCCCGTTGCGGAGCACAAGCTCCGGACGCGCAGGCTCAGCAGCCATGGCTCACGGGCCCAGCCGCTCCGCGGCATGTGGGATCTTCCCAGACCGGGGCATGAACCCGTGTCCCCTGCATCGGCAGGTGGACTCTCAACCACTGCGCCACCAGGGAAGCCCCATCATCCCCATTTTAAAAATGGGGAAATGAAGCTCAGAAAGGTTATGCAACCTTCCCAAGGTCACATATGCACCAAGCAGCTGAATCAGAACCTTGACTCAAGCCTCTGTCTAGCTTCAGAACACACACACTTAGCACCAGGCAACATGGGCACTCTTAACCTTACCATTAGAAAGAAGCTGCTGACTCTGTCTACCTGTCAAGGTGGACCTTTATTAAGCCCGTCCCTTGTGTCAGGAATTAACTGATAGGGTGCTGTCAAGGCAGAGAGCTGAGCGAGCAAGCAGCGCTTCCGTACTCAGGAAGCTGATGCACATATCCGAGTGCGCCTTGGGTAAGTAGCCAATTTACTTAGCGCGAGAGCAGAGACGTGTCTTGCTGGTGGTTTCTTGCTGTCTGGAGATACTTGCTTGAACGGCCTGTTGGAGCCATACAGCCAGTTCCCAGCGCCTGCTGGAAAAGGGGATGGGAGTGCAGCTGGATATATATGCACATACACGCATCCAGAGGTCTGGCCCTGAGGCGCAGAGGCTGTAACACTATCTTGTGTACCAAGAGTTGATATAGTGCTATGGTCGTGTGTCGATGGAAGACGTCCTAGAGATCCATCTGGACTCCTTTGTTGAGCAATATTGCTGCATGGGGAGGCCTCCCAGGGATGTGCAGGCAAGAGTGACAGGGACAAGGGTACACTGAGGCAGCCTCTGGCCAAGGAAGGATGAGAAACTGGAGCTGAAAAACTGGCTGAAACCCTCTCTGCCCCTCACTAGCAACTGGATTAACTGGCCTTGGTGTCCTGCTCTGTAAAATGGGGTAATCACACTCACTCTGTCTCATCACAGAGTGATGAGACATCACATAATATATGTGAAAGTGCTTTGCAAAGTGTAATGTATGAAAAAGATTACACATGATCCTAATCATCAGGCAATTAAAATCACTGGGAATATATTTTAATTTATAATCCAAGGGAATATTAGCTCAGGCTAACACTAAAAAAGAATGTCTCGTGGCATCTAACTTATATTTTACTGATGCCCAGAGTTTCAGAGCTCTCTATCCATACTGCCCAATGACATATAATGAGAGCCCCATTTATAACTTAAAATTTTCTAGCAGCCACATTAAAAACATGAAAAGAAAGAAATGCAATATTTTTATTACCATATATTACTTTACCTAAATATATACAAAACATTCTCATTTTAACATTTAATCTATCTTAAAAATTATTCATGAATTATTTTACATTCCTTTTTCACATGAAGTGTTTGAAATTCAGCATGTATTTTATACTTATTACACATCTCAATTTGGAAGCTACATTTTCAGTGGTTAAAGTAAAATGTAGTCGTACCAGACAGTAAAGTTTTGTTTAACAGAAAAATGTTTCACCCTGTTTCAATTCCTTAGTCACAGCAGATATGTCTCCAGTCATCAATAGGCATATTGGCTTGTGGCTGCCATATTGAAAGGCATAACTCTATCATCTGGTCCCTCTTTATTCTAGGTCATGCTTCATTATGTCGCTAGGCACTCTTGCCACCTATAATCCGGCAGGTTCCTGTATTATCCCAGGAACATAGCACAATAGTGGAGGCTCAGTTTGCTTGTCTGTGCAATGGGGTTACTAAGAATGACTCCCTCCCATGCTGGCTGTAATGAGTCCAGAAGATTACTTAGTGAAGTAACTACAACAATTCCCCGTTGAATAGTAGGTGTCGGGAAATATTAGTTTCTCTTTCCTGCGTTGTTGTTTCTGCTCCTGCGGGGCTCCCCCTTCTCCTTTCTATCTCACGGATAGATGTTATCCATTTTTCTAGGTTTCACTTAGTCCCAATTTGCTATAACATTGTCACTGGTCACCCTGGGTATTCATTCATCTCTAGAGTTTGTTCCCTACAGTTTGGCCCTTTAGTCATAGCCACAGTTTTGTCACTTGTATTTTGTCACATGTTGGTCTTGTTTTTCTAACATCATTGTGACAGGGCAGGACCGGAGGCCTTCATATCACCCAAGCGTTTTCCACAATGCTGAATTCACAGTTCCAAATAAACACATACATTTACATTTTTTGATGGATGGATTGATCGAGGTAGCCACAGAGGGGTTCTTAGTGACCCAGGGGCGTCCCATTTGGGTTTTAAAAAATGAGTGTAGACAGAATACTTTGTGAATTCAGTGGCACATGGATAATTAAGAATTGATGTCGATTTGCCCTCACATGGAGTTCATCAATTTCAAGTTACTTTATGTGAAATGTTACAATAAATTAAAATTTTTCTTTAACACAATCAAATTTCAAAACTGTTGGGAAATAAGGGATAGGAAAAAAATCCATCTATAATCCTATCACAGTCCTTCTTATTATTTTTATTTATTAGTTATTTAAAATATTAGTGAAGCAGAGTTCATTACAATGTAGTGTTTAATTGCTGCTGTACAGCAAAGACTGGGAGTTGGGATCGGCAGGTACAAACTACTCTATATAGGATGGATAAACAAGTCCCTACTGTACAACACAGGGAACTATATTCAATATCCTGTGATAAACCATAATAGAAAAGAATATTAAAAACATATATATATGTATAACACAGTCCTTTTTATTATTCTGCTGTTTTTTTCCTCTCTTGAAGTCTTTCCAATATTACATTATTGATACATGTTGCTAGGTGGAAAATAAGTGGCTATCTCCATTTTACAGGTAGTGAAACTGAGGCTCCGAGATTCAAGAAAACTGCTCAGTTTTATATCAGAAATCAGGGTGAAGACACAAGAGAAATGTCGGTGTCTTGACAGCCTCTCCCAGCCTGGTGCCAGCAGTTTATGTTAGAGCCGCTCTCTTTGGAAATCACTGTTTCCCTGACTGATATGAATTAGAGCGTAAGGTATTGCTAAGAAATTGCCTTCATTTTCATTGCATGTTGAGTTGTCTTCTAGGATGATGTCGAGGTTTCTTAACATCAATAGAAAAGGGGGAATTTGCAAAAACCAAATGATGGCGTTCAGTTGCATCTTTGAGAGGAATCTGGATTCAGTTAGATGACTGAGGCTTTGTTTGACCTTAAACAGCTTTGACAGTTTAAATTCGAGATTTTAACCCCTCCATAAGGCTGTTAAACCAGCCAGAAAATCTGGAGCATTTGAGAAATTCTGCAGACTGAGGGGACAAAAAATTGAGTGGAAGGAGCCCAGCGCTGGCGCTTAGGACACAGGTGCAGGTAGAAGCGGGGGAGACATACCTGGGTTGACAAAGGCTCGGGAGCTTCCTAAATGATGGGGCTCCTTCTCTCCTGCTCTGCGCTGCCCCAACATGCGCCTGCCTTCCGGGTCCTTCCCATAGGATGGATCTCTAGCACCTTGGCATTTTGGACGAGCATAGGGACAAAGTGATAACAGAGCCCCCTTATTGTCCTGCATGGAATGCACTGACTTATCCTTTCAGTGCGTGTTTAAGAGCGTGTGGCACAGGCAGAATGTACAGAGGGCTCAGAAAAAGATTCAGATGACACTGGAGGCTGAAGACGTCTTGACTTGTGTTGTAGATACATAACGGAGCTCAGAGAGGTGCTGGGACCGCTCCAAGCTAAGCTCATGCTGTTTCAGTAATTCCAAGTGCCCTATTTCAAGACTGATTTGACACCACTTTTGTCTGAGTTTACGGTTTGTTGTTTATAATCCTCAAGCAGGAGCACAGGCTTCCTGTCTACACAGAAGATGGAGGTGGAGTAAATTCCAGCCCCAGAGGCTATTTCTCACCCACTTGGCTTGCTGATGCCTCCCAAATCTATTTTCCCAGAAGATCCCAAGCTTTAGACTTTTATGATTTTCATTTCCCAGTGGTTCTTCCTACGTCCCTCTGGCCTTCTTGCCAGGAATCAAGTCCCAAGGATTCCAGTGTGACCACCACAGGCCACTTTATCCAAAGGTAGTTTACATATTATGGCAATGACTGGACTTCCGCTACCTGAGGAAATCGCCACCTGAACGGCTGTGGTCCCAGGTCACCAGGCATTATGTTGGCCATTTTCTGACTGGGCAACTAAGAGGTCAGAGAGGGGAACCAATCAGCTTAGAGACACGCAGCAAATCAGGATTAACCCCTGCTGCCGAGTGCACGCGCCGGTACTTGCTCTCAGACAGGTGACCTAGGGCTTGTGGCTTGGGCTGTCGGAGATCTCACGGCCTCTCTGTGTGTCTTCCCTCTCTTACTCTCCAGAGAGCTGAGCAGAAGCTTCCAAACAGCTCGAGTTTCATGGGGGTGAGGTGGGGGGGTTGGAGGGGAAAGTAGGCAGGGAGGGCTGCCGCGGTAATTTGTCTGGTTTACTAGGTCAGTTTCCTGTCAGGACTCACTGTGGTTTAAAATTATTGTGGAGCTTGGTTTCTTATTGACAAGGGTTTATAAACCCCAGTATGTCTACTCCTGCCTCCATCCTGGAGGGAGCAGCTTCTCCCTAACCTTTCCAGGCCTTCCTTCTATTACTGAGGGCTAGTACTGTTTTCCTGGGTGACCCGTGATGCCGGGTTCCACGTTTGGGGCTGATGCTGGCTCCCCTCAGCACATTTTCTGGTGAAACATTTCCATTTTGAAGGGAATTCTACTGGATTTGCAATACAACCTATCATCTTCGTTTTCTCCCTTTTTCTATGTCTACGAGCCATATGTCCTATATGGTAGACATCAGACACATGTGGTTATTACATACTTGAAATGGGGCTAGTCCGAATTCAGATGTCTTCTAAGTATAAAATATACACTAGATTTCTAAGACTTAGTACAAAAAAAGGTTAAACTAGCTCATCAAAATTTTTATATTGATTGCATGATGAAATGACAATATTTAAAGGATACTGGGTTACATATAAACATTAAAATTAATTTCACCTGTTTCTTTTTATGCAGCTACTGGAAAATGTGTAACTTACACGTGTGCCTCACATTCTATTCTTGCTGGGCATTGCTGATCTACGCCAATTTCTGGAAAGTGTTGATTGCTCCTGTGTTGCTATTTGAAACACCTGGGTTGGACTCCTAATTCCAGTATTCCTAGTTTATCATCTCCTGCAAGTTGCTTATCTATACCTAGATTCAGCGTCTTCGCCTCCTGCCAATTATACTGCCTGTGCTTCCTGTCTCTTATGAAATTTTATGTGCAGCTGGAAACACTTTGAAATGTGTGGCCCTGGCCGTAAGGAATTGTAATGATTGTTAGGCAGTAGTGCCTGCCACCTGTACTAGAGGACCCAGGATGTCTCGAGTTATTTCTCATCCTCCACTCTGTGCGAGGAGAAAACGGTGAGAGGCTTTGTCTTCCTAAGAGTTAAGAAGAGGCAGTTTGAGAGAGTCAGTCTATCTTTCGGTTAACAGTTCCCAGAATAGATCTGGGGAGGTAAAAAAACAAAAAGGCCATCGAATTGAGTGAGGAGACTGAAAGCTGCTGGCATTTCACTTCTTTTGTTCTCCCTCTTGGCCATCAGAACAGAAACTGATGGGCAGTCGGTGGCGTGGACGGCCTCTGCAAAGTGGCCTGATCAGATTCCTGAGCTTGTAGGTCACTGGGCAGCATGGCGACTGGCCGGAGCCAACACCACGCCCTCCTGACCTTGAAAGGAGCCACAAGTGGACTTGCATTCATTGCTCTGCGAGCCTCTGCTGGTATCGGTGATATCGTGGGCATCAATCTTATATCTTTATGAGAGTTTGGTGAGCCAGCAAAGGCATAAGGAGAGGAAATGAGAAAAAAAATACATGTTTGACCTTAGTGAACAACAGCAGTAAAGAAACAAACTAGAAACAGAAAAGAATAGCAAAGACTCCTCCCTTCCTGTCCTTTCCATCCTTTTTATGCTCAGAGTGTATGGTTCTCTGTAAGTGAATGAATGAGTGAATGAATGAGTTGTTTGTATCAAAATAGACATATTCCTTTGTGAAATAAAACCATGTAGGGTGTTGTGATTTATCTTTTCAACCCCCAAGTACGTGGCCAGAAGATGTCAGGCATCGGCTGAGAGCAAAGCAGGATTCAAAAGATACTCAGTATATTGACAGTTAACCAGAGAGGCTGAACTCAGCCTACATTTATCTGATACCATAGATTTTTCAGAGGGGTGGATGGAATGATCTCTCTTTTAACCCTACAAACATAATTTTATATAAACACAAAATGCAATTATAATACACTTTGTTGTGTGGTCTTTCTTTTCCGTTTTTCTTAGCTCCTTCCTCCCCACCCTGCCTCCATTCATATCACCTTCTCCCACGTAACTCACGTGAATACCCTGCTATCTTTCTTTCCTCACTTTTCTCCATGCTCATGTAATCACACACACATCATACACATACAACATTCCTTTGTCAGGGTGGATTTTACTTAAATGAAATAAATTGAATCACTTTCCTCATTCAATGATTCTTCCAGGAAATCCCACCAGGGCAGCTCTTTTGAACGACTATATACTATTCCAGAGTGTGGATAGATCATTACTTCCTAACTTTCCCCTTAGCAATAGGCATTCACTTTGTTTCCAGGTTTGTTTGTTCATTTTTGGCCTTTTGAACAATACTTGCAAATCTACTTTTTCTTGTATGGGTGTTTTTATTTATATTAGCTAAATTCCCAGGAGTAAGATTACAGCATATATACGCATTTTGAAATTTTTAAGAAATATTGCCACGTTACTTTCTAAAAAGGCTGTTACAATTCTCATTTTTTTCCAACTACGTGAGAAAGTACTCCTTTGCCACATCTTCCCCTGAAAAGGGTGCTTTTTTAGAAAGAATATTTTGCCAGCAGGATGGATATAAATTAATATAATTCATTAACTCTAGACTAGGAGTTGTTAACTATTTTGGGGGAGATGTACTCCTCAGAACACTTTTTTGAAGGGCAAAATAAATTACGTAGGATTACGAAGAAAACTAATTATATTGAAATATAATTTTTAAATATCAAAAAACCCCATAGATATTATATGTATATCTACTCACATTTTAAATAACAAAGTTTAGTTGCAGATCCAGTAGCTACCATAAGTTCAAAGAAGTGATGAATACAGATGATATTTCAATATATATGCTACAACCGTAGCATGATAGGAAAATCGCTGTGATTCCTCTTGGACACAAAATCATAGGTACTGCTAATATGACTGTGGTTGGTTGACTACACTTGTCATTGAAACAAACACTACATTTCAGTTAAAAAATAATGAAACTAAAAATGTGGGGTTTTGGGCTTCCCTGGTGGCGCAGTGGTTGAGAGGCCGCCTGCCGATGCAGGTGCCCCGGTCTGGGAAGATCCCACATGCCGCGGAGCGGCTGGGCCCGTGAGCCACGGCCGCTGAGCCTGCGCGTCCGGAGACTATGCTCCGCAATGGGAGTGGCCACAACGGTGAGAGGCCCGCGTGCCGCAAAAAAAAAAAAAAAAAAAAAAAAAAAAAGTTTTGTTTTTTTTTTCATCTAAGTTCATGGATTG
Source organism: Lipotes vexillifer (assembly GCF_000442215.2). Taxonomy (NCBI): domain Eukaryota; kingdom Metazoa; phylum Chordata; class Mammalia; order Artiodactyla; family Lipotidae; genus Lipotes; species Lipotes vexillifer. The sequence continues at coordinate 1,857,194 of NW_006776684.1, forward strand.
TTCAGTATTATCCATAGACTCCTTGGGGTATCCCTGTGCCCCAGGTTAGGTACTTTCAGAGAGGAGGCCCTAAAGACCACCTTATTCTACTCTTTCATGTTACAAATGAGGAAGACATTATCCTAGAGTTTGTGCGCTGACCAAGACCCAAGTTCAGATGTCCCAGCTCCCTGCCCGGTTACTCTTTTGCCACAAATTTTACCCTCTGCAGGGAGGCCCACCCCAGTGGGTGAAGTTCCCTTAGCTGCCTCTGTTTGGCTCCAAGTCCTGGTTAAACCAGGGGTTGAAAGACTGTGGCTCGTGGACCAAACTTATAAGAATGCCTCATCTTATAAATAATCATTGAAACACAGCTGCATTAGTTTTTTTGCATATCGCCTTTGGCGAATTCCTGTTCCAATGGCAGAGTTGAGTAGTTGCAACAGACCACAAGGGCCACAGAGCCTGCAATATTTACTATGTGGCCCTTTACAGGAAACATAGGCAACTTCTGGCTTAGACCTGCAGGCGACCTGCACTCTCACTTCACCTATACTTTGATGTTCCATCTTTCAACAGTGGAGCAGGGAGCACAGTGGTTCTCTCTAGGGACTTTGCATAAGCAATTCCCTTTCTCAGGAATACTGAAGCCCCACCCTCACTCCTGGGATTTCACCCCCTTCAAGAAGCTTTCCCTGATCCACCCCTTTCTCCAAGTCTGCTTTATATGCCCCGAATGTATGCCCTTTTAGTGCCCTGTGCTCACCCTGACTAGCACCACTCAGATGTGTGTCTGACTATGCCCGATATAAGCTCCCTGAGGGCAGGGGCTGTGTCCTTCTTGTCCAGTTATCTACCCTCAGTATCTGGCTCTAAGGAGATGCTTAAAATGTATTTGTGGAATGGATGAATGAATGAATGAAATTTATTCTCAGTGGCTCTTGTTCCACCACTTTTTCATCCTTTTGCCTTTCTGTTCAGGGGTAGCCCATCTCCATCTTGCTCTCCTTTAGGTGGTCTCACTTAGTCACCACCTTCTGCTGAAATGTGCTTTCAGGAAATGATTAGATAAACTCATTCTTAAATGACCGATGGAGATTAAGTGCCATGAGAGCAGAAACTTTGTCTATGTTATTTCCCCCATTAATGCCCAGTAAAGGGCATGGCAATGAAAAAGGTATTCAATAGATATTTGCTGAATAAATGAATGTTTATGGTAGCTTAACGTTGGATTAAACCAAAGGAATACATTTCATATTGTGGAATTTCTGGTGTCACGGAGCCAAGTTGGGAATATTTTTGGAAATAGAATGTTTTCATTTGTGCCTCTGAAATTTAACTAATTCAAATTATTTAACTAATTCAAAGAATTCCTCTTCCACTTTATAACTAGTCGGCTAACCTGTGGGATAGTTTTGGCATCTTGGGTGTCAGTGTAGGTGATAGGAAATACTGGTGTAACATGAATTAGGAGAGGTATGAGAAGCCAGGGAAGGTGGGTATTTGGTGAGAGCCTACTATCTTTGTAGCTCCCACATCTGAAAATTCTTTAATCCCTTAAGTACAGGAGGTTTTTTTTTTTTCCCCCAATGTTTATGAGTGGCCTTGACAGCTCAGCTTCTGAACTCCAATTCTAGCTCTGCTCTGGGGCCACTCCTGTCAGCTCTGGATATGAGAGTGGTCTCAGTTCCAGGTGCTGGAACAATAGAAGCCTCCCTCTCCGGGCTAGCACCTTGTCATGCTGTCAGCTCCCACTTTCTTTCTCAGCATCACCAGCGCCTCTGGAGGCACTTGGTGCCAGGGGTTTGGGCTACTTCTGGCCATGGAGGCCTCTGGGAGCTATCACCTATTACCACCCAATGTCCTGTTTTTCCCAGGCTAGGCTCCTGTCTTTCTCAATGGCCCCGACTCTGTACTGGTAAAAAGTTGGAAATCTCTCAGCAAAGCCCTAGCATCTTTTGCATCCTTCCAGAGTGCTGGAGAGCTGATGGAGTTCCCCCTCAGAGATTTTTTTCCACTTACCAGCTCGCAGGGAGCCCAGGGTAGAGAGGAAGGGCAGGTGGGGAGAGTGAGAAAAAGGACAAAGATTTTCTTCCACATCTTTGCTATCTCCCTGGGGCTGAGGCTGGGAAGGACAAGCTAGATTAGCTAATAGTGACTCTCTTTCCGTCATCACCGATTCTCAGGTAGCTTTTCTTGGGTGGAGGGGATACAATAGATTCAATTTAGAATGAAGGCCTCAGGGCTCTCTGGACCTCCAATAGCAGGACTGGCTTTCCCAGTCCCCTCCCCCTTATGCAGCCTGCCACAGTTCTAGTCCTGGACCTGCCCGAGGATATGTGCAGGTTATCCGAGGGCATTTGGTCTCGATCTCCTGATGCCTTCTTTGCCTGGGCAACCAGCCCACCTGCGCCGGTATCCAGGAGGTCTTCATAAAATCTCCAGACACTCTAGCCTGCTGGGTTACACGTGTGCAGAAAAATAGTACCTTGGCCCAAATCATGCCTGTAGCAAGGCAGAGCAGGAAAATCACGTTAAGAGCTACCAGCTCCTTGGTCCACAGGGCGACTTACAGATCCCTTCTCTTCTGGAATGTACCACCAGCCCAGGGATGGACTGTGACGAATATTTGGCCTGAGGCAACAGTGGAGCCCGGGGAATGCTCTCGACGCATGTGTGTTTTCTCACAGAATTATAAAACCCAGCAGCTCTCGGTGCCAGAGGCTGCCGAGACTTTCTGTGTTTTTCGACCATTCATTCGTGATTACATACCCCCCTGAACACCTGCAAGACCAATTCATAAAGCGAGCATTCATGGACTTTGGCAAGGCCTTCATGGGAACGGCAGAGTATGGGCCACGGTCATTGTATCTCCAGATAAAAACATTCTCTTAACCAAGGAGGCCTCTGAAAATAGAAGCAGGCTGCAATTTCAGTTCCACACCGCGGGGTATTAAAAAGAAAAGTGTTACTTCACCTCGTCTCTTTATAAAGTCAGCAGGCTGCGGGGCTGCGGCGGTCCTGGACAAATCCTCTTTCAGGACCCTTTGGGGAGCGAGAAGAGGGGAGTGGTGGGCACGGCATTGATTGTGACAGAGGACGGGCTGGCCATCGGTGTGTTGTGGCATGCTCCCCCGCAAGTTACACTGATTTACAGCCGGATAACAGGAAACACGGAGCTTGGGTGGCCTTCTGTGTAATTCTGGGGGACAGATTGCTTCTGCGACTGACAAAAACGGTGTCATAATTAATCTGAAAAGGCCAACGATCTTAAGTAACCATTAAAAAAATAACATCTTTATATAAAATACGGAGTCGACTTTCAACGTGATTCTTTTTCACCTTTAGTTTTTCTTTTAAATGCTTGTTATTAAATGACAAAATGGTTGCGGCCAGCACAGGAAGGCTCTGAAAATCAGTGCTGGAGCATCGTGGCTGAGTCTGTCTGAGCAGACCAGGCAGAGCCAGAGGTATGCTCAGAAGTCCCGTGAGGACCATTTCACAGGATAAGCTAAGATGTATCTGGGCATCTGGAAGCCCAGGCTCCCAAAAATGTAAAAATATTTTGTCTTATAGAGGCAAAATGAAGTTGATGTTGATGCATTATCAGATGAAATTGGCTTTCCTGGATAATTTATCAGGGTTTTGCTTATGTGTGCGTGTGGGGTGGGGAATGGGGAGGGTTCCAGATCTCCCCTCTGCTCTGCCTGTGTAGACAGCCTCCAGTGCTCAGTTAGCCTCCTGAAGAGCCTCATTCTCAGATAACAGTTTATACACTAAGAGAAGGGATGCTCACAGTATGTTTTATCCTCACACGTATAAACACACGTCGTCACAAACTCATTTAGGTTCGAAAGGACTTTTAATGGGACGTCTGGCTCTGTTCCACGACTTCTTGTCAAGGCAAAGTAAGATCCCTTGTGAATATCCTGTCTCAACCCCGTGGGTGGCTAGAATCCGTGGTTACCGTAGAAAAAACTTTTTGCCTCTTGCTATCAATTCAACGAGCACAAGGGAACCAACGGCAAATGGTTGAACCTAAGAAATTACAGTCAGAATTTCCATATATATCACTGCCCTGAAAGGTGGGGGAAGCTTAACCTACCTTGAAGGGCCTTTTCCATGTTTAAATGAGATAATAATAAATGCGCATGTTTGGTATTCAGTCATTATGTCGTTAGTATCAGCAGTGGCCAACTCCTTGAAGATCTCAATGCATTGTTCTGGGGAACAAGAAGCTGATGAATAAAATGAGAAAATTTCATCAGCTGCAGTAACATCACAAAAATGCTACATCGACTTCTATCTCCTAATGCTAATACAGAGCAAAGTAATATGAAGCAAGCTATCATTTAAGTAATTCGATCTGTGCAAAAAGTCAGTGTAACCAGGTCTCAACCCCGTCTAGGTTGTCCTCATGGTAGGATTTTTTTGTTTTGTTACAGATAATTCCCTAAGCCTCCCATTGTAATTTGTGTGGAGGTAGCCGGGATCTGTAATGCTTGAAAAGGGCACCTAGATTTTGTAAGGTGATTTCCTATTATCCTGTTCATGTCACCTGCTAACACGAGGCTTGATTTAGCTCCGTCCGCAGTGCAGACTCAGCATAGCCCCAAGTGGAAAAGGTTGTCGGTTACCTAATAACGATGAAACTCAGGATAATTTAGGCAGGATAAAAAGCTTGCTCTCTTCTGGATGATCTGGTTAATTATCTGGTAAAATTAGGTTAAAACCTTTTTGTCAGGGGTGGTCTCTAATTATCTGGAAAACCAGGTAACTGTGTCCTTTTAAGAGCCTTTAGGCTTGAATTATTCATCAACATAACCCAGCATCCCGGGAAGACACCCAATTCTTCACCTGCCTTTTTGTGCATGATTTTGGATTGAGACTCTTGAGCTGCTCTATTTGCAGCCTCTTGTAGATGCAAAATCGTCAAACGGTCTCCATTTTATTTATTTATTTATTTATTCTTTTACAAAAGAGAGCTCCACCTTTGAGCTGTGAGCACACTGGTGCTCAACTTGGAAGATGGGTAGCAAATTTTCCCAAGAGACACAAACAAACACATGCATAACTGGAATATCAATGAGGTCTTTTTAGAAGCGACACATTAAAATGCAAGGCAGGAGATAATGAGATAAGCAGCAAGTTACAGGTTTCTTAATTCTAGCGTGAAAGGAGAGAGGAAAAAAAGAGAACAGAAAACCCCTGTAAAGTAGCTTAGCACAAGGATCTCCTGGGCTTGCTAGTATGCTTGCTCGGGGAGGGGGTTAGGGGGTGTTTTCACTAGCTACCTCAGTGACACAAATGGAAGGGGAAAGAATCGCCTTAGAGGTGACAGGAGAGAGAGTAAAACCAAGCAAAAAAAATTTTTTTCATAACCTAGTTCATGTCTCTTTCCTGCCCTTACTACCATTTTCCTAAGTAAAATATATGACATCTTTTCTGGTGATGGCTTGACTCTTTCCTGACTATTCTGGGGAAAAATTGGTACCGTTTCTTGAGAACAGACTATGTACTAGGCATACTACTGGCGGCTCTGATCTTATTTACAGCAATCTTACAGCAACCCTGCAGGATGATGCTGTGACCGATGGGGAGACTGAGGCTCCAGTGTTCTTGTTCAGGGCCGGGACTCAGACCCAGGTTGCTCAGACTACAAAGCCAGGCTCTACCTCAGCTGCCCTCTGAGCCACTGAAGTTATGTCCAGACAAATTGTCTGTCTGCCAGCCTTCAGTTTGACATAGGAAAGAAATAGAACAAGAATGAGTCTGGGGCTACTTAGTGGAGGTGAAGTTGGAAGAGCACTTGACTTGGAGCCAGAAAATCTGGGCACCAGGCTAGCTGCTGCCTTTAGCTGTATGGCTTTGGGCAAGTTACTTAGCCTCTCTGAGTCAGTTTCCTCTTTGGTAAAAAGTGAGATACTGATACCTATATTTCAGGGGGTGTGGTGAGGCTTGATACAAGTGAAAGCATGGGAGTACTCAATTCATGTTTAAGAAATAAAACCCAACCTAACAGCTAACCAAACAAGCAAAAACCAAGATTCAAAGTCCAGGAGGAAATCAGGATAAATATTCAAATCATTTAAAGTTTCCTTCCTCTCTAGTCCCACTGTTACCACCTGAATTTGGGCCTCATCTTCTCACTTGGACTTTGGCAACATTCTCTATCAACTTCACCTGCCTCCAAGGTTGGTCTCTTTCAGGGCATCCTCCAGCCTGAAGAGAGCCTTCTAAAACTAAGGGATAATCATGTGAATTCCCTGCTCAAATTCCTCCAATGGGATGAAATCCAAATTCCTCACTGCACCGTGGATCTGTAGCTTTTCACGATTAGGTTCCTGCCTCATTTTTCAGCCCTTGGTCCTGACAGGCTTTTATCTGCCTGCCAGCTACTTTGTTATCTGCACTGAGGTCCTTTTGATTTCAGTAATAAATCGGAATCTTTCCTACCTTTGGGTCTTTGCATATGCTGTGCCTTTTTTCTGGAATGTCTCTCAACTCAGACATCACCTCTGCTCTGGAACCTTCTCTGATTTTTCTAGCCAGAAGTTGCTGCACCCTCCTCTTTGATACCCTAGCTAAAAACTTACCTAACTGTGGCGATGATGTCCTTACTTGTATCTCATCTGCTAGATTCAGAGTTCCTTGAAGGGAGGACCAGGGTGATGTATCTCTGAGTCCTGGCACCAAGCACGGTGCTTCAGGTACCTCATTTGTTCAAGAAGGACAGGGGGTGTTAGTGGACAATGGGCCAATTAGGAGGCTGCTGCAGTTGTCCAGGGAAGACACGATAAATGTCTAGACAGGGATGGAAAGGAGATGTGGTTTTCCCCTCTCTGCATACATTGACTGGCTGGCTAAGTGGGTACCCCCTCCCTTGCTTGCCTGTCCTCAGACATTTCTTCCGAAGCACACCTTTCCGTAGCAGTAGTATTAGAAACACAGGTTCCCGTTCCTAACCTTTTTTGCTCTTTTACATTTTTTTTTTTTTTTTTTTTTGGG
>NW_006776684.1:1864381-1875479 GCF_000442215.2 Lipotes vexillifer
GGGGCACGAACCCGCGTCCCCTGCCTCGGCAGGCGGACTGTCAACCACTGCGCCACCAGGGAAGCCCTCTTTTACATTTTTTATTGTTCCGTTAGCCTTGGGACTTCACAACCAAATGATTCAAGGATCAGAAAGCTGACACTCCAGAAGTTATGGTAGTTGGGTAAATTTTTTTGCAGTTTTGGGTATTTGGTGAGAGCCTACTATCTTTGTAGCTCCCACATCTGAAAACTCTTTAATCCCTTAAGTACAGGAGGTTTTCTTTTTCCCAATGTTTATGAGTGGCTTAGTTGGTTTAGAAGACAAGCCTTATGTCTTCGGACCTGAAGCTTTCAGACGTGTCAGCTTCAAGAAGGAAGTCTTTCGTACCCATATTTCCTACCTATTGTTTTGGGGATGGGGAGAAAGGCTCTGGTGGTTTTAGACGTAATTGACTTTAAAATAGTGGTTTCAATGTTGACTACGTACTGGAATCACTTTAGTGCTGGGATTTTTGAAAGATCCTCATGTGTTCCCGGTGTACAAACAAGGCTGAGAACAATTCTCTCAGCTGCCTTGGCTTCCCTTAGCTCTAAAATGTTCCCAGGAGCTCTTAGCCTCACCTTGTGTAGTTGGTTATTGGAGGCCTTAGAGGAAATTAGAATGAGAACAAAGAGAAAGGAAGTTAAGGCAAAAGAAAGTATTCCGAATAAAGGTTCATTATTAACCGAACCCAGTAATGGAGGGAAAGATATTTTCATTTCTGCCAAAGGCCATATGTGAATGCTTGGGAGGGAAAGTGTACCCATAGCTTTGTGACTGAACCAATAATTCATATCTGATTCAGAAGCTGACTTTGTTGGATTATAGCTCTACAGCTGTTCTCATTCTAAGGCCAGCCTCTCCCAATGGGACTTATTGTAGCAACATGTCTCATTTATAGAACTCATATGCAGGGGCCTGGAGACCCCAAACTGTAAATTAAAACCTTGTGTATATTACTTTGGTGAATTCAATTCAAAAGCATTTTGGCTTGTCCACATAGGTCATTTTCACTACAAAGGGGAGGAGGAAACACAATGGGAAGGAAATAGGTCTTTTATATTCACCCTTCCTATTTCTGGTAGGAGGTCTTGACACAAAGGTAATCATGGAAATAAATTCTAATAAAATGTTGAGGCTTTGGTCAGGCTTGGTACTGGCAAGTGCGGGGCAGGGGAAGCAAGCAAGCAGGAAAGGGAGAGTGACAGAACTCGGGAGCCTGAGTGTTCGAGCTAGCAAACTCCTCAGAGAGCGCCTTCTCGTAGAAGACCGGCTCAAAGTTTGCTGTTTGGAGGCTTTTTTTCAAGTAGACACTAGAAAAGGAAACTGAGGCCCAGAGAGGGAAAATGTGTTGACCAAAGTCTCACAGTGAATTAGCAGATGAGGCGGAACTTAAAAGTGCTTTGTCTGGACGCATAATCGGTTTCCTTCTCTCTTAACCCTGTTGCCTTGAAGGTACCGTAGGGACATTAAAAGAGACCTAAGAGGCAAGAAAGTGTTCCAGGTACTGTTTCTAAAATAATGGAAGACTATGAATCAGAAAACATTTCCAGGAGTTTCAGGCTAAAAGAATTCTCCTGGTTTGTCCCAAATAAGATATGGCTGGGGCTTGAGAGTGATCTAAAATGTGGGAGACATTTTAGAGGGAGAACCAATAAGATCTGGGACTTCCTGGATTTTGTAAAAGAGGAAAAAGGACAGTGAATCAGAACACATAGATTTGATCTAGAAATGCTTTGATTTGCAAAAAATGATTGCTAATGACCTGGTACTCTCTGTTCATACCCACTGTCTAACTTTCATTCACTTCTCATTCCTTATTAATGCCTCACAGTGAAATATGGGGAAGGCAAAGAATATAGTTGCAGGGACAAAGCAGAGAAGGATATGGATTTGATGGGAGTGGACAGTCCGCCTGGGTTAATTCTTTCCATACACAACAAACATTTTGTTGAGCATCTTCTGTGTACCAGGCACTCAGGATGTGTGAGAGAAATAAAACCCAGCCCCACCTCTGCAGGAACCCAGTCTAGTGGGATTGCATAGTCATATGAGCAGACAACTGTGATTGTCTTCTGTGAGGAAGCTGAGGAAGCTGAGGAAGGAGTCGGGGCAGGGTGGAGCCGTGGTCTGAGAAACATCCCAGTAGAAGCTACTTTTAAGCTGATCTTCACTGGATGACTGGGAGTTTGTTGGGAGGTAGCAAAGCAGAGAAAGCACCATATATAAAGACAAGGGTATGTAAAAAAAAAAAACCCAAACCAACCCTATGTTTGGGGATTGGGGACCAGTTGGATGTGTCTAGAAAGTAGGATGTGAGGGGCCATTGGGAGAAATAAAACTGGAAATGTGGTTTGGGGCCAAGTTAGGAAGCCGTGTTAAGGAGTACAGCCTTTATCCTCAGGGGATTGGGAGGGGAGGCATTCATGGCTTAGAAGCCCAGAGTGATGTGCTCAGACAGGAGAGTTATAAAGTCATCGTCAGCCTTGCAATGATGTATATTAAGCAAGAGGAAAAGCTAGAGGGGTGGAGACCGGGCAAGAGTTTCTGGAACAGTCCAGAGAAGGTAGAGTAAGGGCTGAGGATGATCTAAGATTGGGGATAGATGTGGGAGACATTTTAAAGGTAGAGTCCACAAGACCTGTGACTCACTGGATCTGGAGAAGAGCAAAAAAAATATGTGAGGAAATGATGTTTCTTTCATTTTTATGCCTCGAAGATCTATGTTTTCCTGTCCAGTTCGTTTACTCAAATTTCTTAGGTAAGGGCTTCAATTCCATCGCTAGCTCTCCCTCTCTGTACTGGGAGAGCCAGGTGTTTTCCTCCTGCCTAGTATTATTAAGAAACCAAGGGTGAACACGCCATTACTCTGCCACCTCCTACTGTTACCACTACCACAATTACTGATGCTGCTACTGATGTACTATTTGGGGCGGTAAGGCAGTTATACCCCAAACAGATAAGCTCAAAACAAAGTTGTATTCTGCTCTTTCTAGCCACCCCCTATTCCTACCATTTGTAATCGGAATTTATTTCTTAAACATTTAAAAAGAGCTTACTGTGTACAAAGCACTGTGCAAACTCAAGGGAGTAATCCCAGGGCTCAAAAGAAAGGCAGTGTGGGTGTGTCAAGAGTTCAGGCAGTGGGACACCGTGGGGACTGGGGTGTCAGGGCAGCCCTGCAGAGGAGTCTGGAGTTACTATTCAAGTCCCGAAGAAAGGAGCACGTTTGAACCAACGCTCTGTGTGAGAGGTGCAAGGCCAAAAGGGTGGGGGGGCAGAGCTTGAGTGAAGATGTGGAGTGGATACATCTTTGACATATTGGGTGACAGTGACTAGACCAGTGGTAAAAAGCATTTGGGAGGGAGGAAGGAGGGATTGAATCGTGTCCTGGACTCCGTCTGACTTGCTTTCCAGGCATCTAGGCACGGCCATGTGTTGGATGAAGCCATTTGCACCTTGTTCTGAACTATGTCATGACCCACACTTTGCACCAGTGGGATGATTGGATGGGATTCTACTGATGGTGTCCAGCAAACGGTGACAGTTAACTGCTTTTTGGTCTGTGAAATGAATGGGCAGGAGATTGAGCCTCTGAACTCAGTCCATTAGCACCTTGCCCGGCAACTCAGGGACACGCCCCAGCCTCCTCACTGTAGCCTGTGACCTAGTACCTCTCTTCATAAATACGAAGGCTTTTCTAACACAGCCGTCGCTAAGTGAATGATTTTATTTTATTTTCTGCGGTACGCGGGCCTCTCACTGTTGCAGCTTCTCCCGTTGTGGAGCACAGGCTCCGGACGCTCAGGCTCAGCGGCCATGGCTCACGGGCCCAGCCGCTCGGCGGCATGTGGGATCCTCCCGGACCGGGGCACGAACCCGCGTCCCCTGCATCGGCAGGGGGACTCCCAACCACTGCGCCACCAGGGAAGCCGGGGTTTTGAAAGGAGACACATCTTTTGTTTTCTCTCTCTTTATCTTTGCTTCTGTGTTTCCCACTTGGAATTTAGTTTGCTAACCACAGTGGAACACACTGTGATTGCCTCAGGTAGGGAATGCCATGCTGGGTGACTATATTCTCTTCCTGGAAGACACTCTACAGTTTAACAGGGTGAGGTGAGTGTGAATAAGGGCACAGTGATGGGATTGACATGTACACACTGCTATATTTAAAATGGATAACAAACAAAGACCTACTGTATAGCACAGGGAACACTGCTCAATATTATGTGACAACCTAACTGGGAAAAGAATTTGAAAAAGAATAGATACATGTATATGTATAACTGAATCACTTTGTTATACACCTGAAAGTAACACAATGTTGTTAATCAACTATACTCCAATATAAAAGAAAAAGTTTAAAAAAATAAGGAAAAATCACAGCTGCATTCATTTAAAAAAAAGGGGGGTGGTGAAGAGGAGCTTGAGGGTCGGGGTGGTTTTTGGTTATGGGACAGCCAAGTAATTCCAAGTTGGACCTCTATGGTAACTCATAGGGGCTTCTTTTAAAGCTCACTCTGGGGCTTCCCTGGTGGCGCAGTGGTTGAGAGTCCACCTGCCGATGCAGGGGACATGGGTTCGTGCCCCGGTCCAGGAGGATCCCACGTGCTGCGGAGCGGCTGGGCCCGTGAGCCATGGCCGCTGAGCCTGCGAGTCCGCAGCCTGTGCTCCGCAACGGGAGAGGCCACAACAGGGAGAGACCCGCGTACCGCAAAAAGAATATTAAATTAAATTAAAGCTCACTCTGGGTCTTGATGATGATGGAACCTTACTTGATTGCTCTCAGAGAGTAGACCGCTTGCAGGAGTGGTTTGTGAATACCATCTCAGGGTGTTCTTCCCCGCCCTGGTTCTGGGGAAGTTCACTGTGTGGATGGTATCCTATGCTTCTTGCTCAACCTACCCACCCTCCAAGGCCAGATCCAGAGTTGTTGCTTCTCCCACAAAGCCTGTCCACATCACTCCAGCTCGCTGAGATTGTTACCTGTTTTATATTCATAAATCTCATCGTCTGTACCTCTCCCTTGCGAATAATTACACATTATCTTGCCAAACTGCTTGTCATGTTGTCTTTTCTATAGTTTAATCCTTACACTGTTACTTACATTTGATATGTTTATGCTTTGTTCCTCCAAATCGGCAGCGAGCTCCTCGTGAGCAAGCCTCAGACCCCATATGCTTCGTCGTATCACCACGTGACTTTGCATTTCCCTGGCACATTAGGGCTTATAAATCCCTTTCACATATATTACCTTATTTAAGCTTCACAATAATGCTGTCAGTTTGGAAGAGCTGGTATTATTAGTATCCTCATTTCTCAGATGGGGAGACCTGGTGTAAGAAATATTAAATGCCTTTCCCAAAGTTACACCGAACCATGATTTTCACAGAGCAGGGACATTGGAGATGCTTAGTAAGTACCGTTGATTTATCTGTTCATTAAATTCCAGCTCAATTCCACAGCCAGCCTGATGTTTTGAGCAACAGGATTTGTACTGGGGGGAGATGATTGGCTGTCAAGACATCCTGGACTCACTGGCTTAATATGCAGCCCTTCTGCTTCACCCTCCCTGTTGGAAATGCATTTGGTAAATCAGGACAACGTGGACAGATGATAAATCTGATTTTGAACATGTAAACCTTCCCCAATACGCTCCTCTAAAGTAAGTTTCAGAGAATCCCTTCGCGGCCACACCTCTCCTTTGCACGCTGCCTATAAAGGCACAGGTGGGGGTAATGAAACAGTGGGTTTGAAAAAAAATCCTCCTTTCCAGGTGTCATCTATTTAGTTCTTGTGACATTAGTTGGCAGCCATATTCAATGTTAGAAGTGTGAGGATTACTTGAAACCGTGTGACAGAACTGTTTCTCTTATGGAGCCAAACGTTGAAAATGCTTTCAGTACTGAAAGCGGTGCAACAGAAATGGAACTCTTTTTTTTTTTTTTTTTTTTTTTTTGCGGTACGCGGGCCTCTCACTGTTGCGGCCTCTCCCGTTGCGGAGCACAGGCTCCGGACGCACAGGCCCAGCGGCCACGGCTCACGGGCCCAACCGCTCCGCGGCATGTGAGATCTTCCCGGACCGGGGCACGAACCCGTGTCCCCTGCATCGGCAGGCGGACTCTCAACCGCTGCGCCACCAGGGAAGCCCCTGGAACTCTTAAAGAGGGCTTTTTGTACCTCTTACATTTCCAGGAGTCTGTCACCCTGGGAAGGACAGACGTACAAGTACTTTTGAACATCCTCAGTGGGGGGTAAGGCCTTTTTCTGCCCAAGTCTGTGTAGCACAAAGTGAGTCAAAAAGTTGAGTAGATTGTCTGCTCCTTCCTGCTTGCATCTCCTCTCCCTCCCGGTTCCTACCCCCTCTGCGTCCCATTCTGTCAGCAGTGTATTTAGACTAAAGTTTTCAATTTGTCTGAATTACCTGAGAAGTTGTAAGGATAAATGAGGTGTGAAAGCACTTTGAAAGTAGAGAATTGCTTTGAAGAATCCAAACCCACTCTAAACAGAACTCTCTGTACTCTGTAATCCAAGAAGAAAGATAATGATGACAATGATTACGATGAAGGTCTGAATGAGGTAAAAGAGAACTGGACTTCTAGGGTGTGTCTCTGGTTCAAAGGCAGCTGCAGTACAGAAAGCAAAGCAATGGAGTTAGAAGGTTTGAAACCACCCAACTGTCACTTACTCCTTCTGTCACCCACTGGGGATGACTCATCAGATCTCTTTGAGTGTTTCCTTATCGGTAAAGTGGTGATAATAATGCTTGTCTCACTGGGTGGCTGTGAAGAGCAAATGAGATAAACCATAGGGAAAAGCTTTGTAAATTGAAAGGTGCTATACTAAAGGTAAGGGATTACAGTTATTATTTAGAACAGTATCTTATGCCTTTGACATATGCATTTATGGAAGCGTATTGTGGTTTTTAATGTTCCCATGGATGCTTGAGGCACCAAAACATCTATAATAATTGAGCAAAGACTCAGCTGTGTCCATTAGTTACCTATTTAGAAGGTGAATTAAATGCCCTTGAGAAGCCATGCCCCACCCCTCCCCAGATACCCCTTGCTCATGCTACGAGGACCTCTTCTTGAGCCCAGACATGCCCTGACTTCCTTTCTGCCCCTGTGCTTTTGTCCATCTTGGCTTTCCAGCCTGGGGAGGGAGTGGGGGTGGCTCTCTTATTTTCTGTTAGAATCCTGCCCATTCTGCAAGGCTCCCTTTTCTCTTGTCCTGTGACGTCATTTCTTGAGTTCTCCAGGGAAAGTTACTTCTGCAATTATTCTTCAGAAACTCGTTTCCCTTTTTTAAACATTTGCACCTGTATTTCAGAGTGCATTTTCATAGACCTCTTCTTCGAGAATTGTAGTCCTGCCAGGCAGGGCACCTGGTGTATTTCCCCTGGTTTCTCCGTTGCACAGATACATGTTTGCACTCACTGAATAGTAGTGGTCTGGAATCTCCCCAAGGTGCCTGGGTTGAGCTGAGTAAGAATAGCCTGCAGGGCCTTGAAGGAAGTATGTAATTGGTATATTGGAAAATAACTGTTGGCTGATGACTTGATTTTCAGTAAAGAGATTCAGAAAGTCTTCCTAATTAATCTCTAGTTTGTCACAACATTAAATCCACTGAAGCACTTCATCCCTCTGAGCATTTTGGCTACTCAAGGTCTCGCCGTACAAGCTGTTTTTAATTTTAGTTTTTTATTTCTATGGGTATTTTTTTTTTCTGATTTGAAAAGTAGCAGATGCCCACTGTGGAAAATTTGGAAACTGCAAAAAATTTAAAGAAGAAAATAATAATACTACAATATTGAGATACTTTGTTCTATTTTTATTGGGTATATAATTTTGAGATTAAATTTCAGCATATAATTTTATGACATTTTTCACTTAATGGGACATCAGAGGCATTTTCCATGTCATTAAAAATCCTGACGAAATATATTTTTAGTGACTACAAAGTGTTCCGTCATATGGATACATCATAATTTACTAAACCATTATCTTGTACTGGTCATTTAGATTGGATCCAATTTTCCTTTATTATAAAGGATTCATACATGAAGATCTTTATTTAAAAAATTATTTGCATTTCAGATTTTTCCTTAGGATATATTAATAAAAGAGGAATCACTAAGGTACAAATATTTTTAAGGCTCTGGATGCATTTTCCCAAATTTATTTCCAGAATGATTATACCAATTATATATATTTTCATTAATGAGTATTAGAGTGCCCTTTGTATTCACTCTATATTTTATAACTTAAACTGTTTGGCTGATTTTACTTTTTTCTACAGAAGGTGTTTTTGGATCAACCTTATTTTGACACAGATACTTATTTAATGTTAGTAACTTATTTCTAGAGGTTTTGGTGCAATGAAATTATAGGTGCTATATTCTGAAAGGGTGATCTAGTGCCACTAATATAATCCTGATGAGAATGACATTAATTTTAAATAACACAAACCACAAGTGGTATAAAAGTGTGAGCTGTTGTTATTTTTATTATTTTTTTTGTGTGTGGTACGTGGGCCTCTCACTGCTGTGGCCTCTCCCGTTGCGGAGCACAGGCTCCGGACGCACAGGCTCAGCGGCCATGGCTCACGGGCCCAGCCGCTCCGCGGCATGTGGGATCTTCCCGGACCGGGGCATGAACCCGCGTCCCCTGCATCGGCAGGCGGACTCTCAACCACTGCGCCACCAGGGAAGCCCATTACTATTATTATTATTTCCCAAGAAACAATAGGATTTAGGCAACTGACATATCTAAGATGTCTACTACAGCAATTTAAGAAGGAAATAGTCTTCTGCAGACCACAGTAACGTGAGGAAGTATTGATATATTGAAACTGAAGAATAAGTCAAGCATACATTAAAAATGGAAAAGGAAATCTAGGTCCAGTGTGTTCCTATATTACCAATTTTTTTTTGTCCCTGAGGTGAATTAGAAACTCAAAGCTAAGTTAAATTGTGTGTGTGCACGCGTGTGCACACGTGTGTGCGGGTGAGTATACATACAAATACATTAGTATTATTTGACTTTCTTCTAAAGCTTTTACAGCATTTTCTTTTTTTAAGGTAGTAAGAGGACAAATACTTTCAGAATGAGTATCTTCATGGGAGAATATCTTGAAAGGAAAAATTACTAAATTTATATTACAAAACCCATCAGAAGTGATCAGAACAGCAAGGTGAAATCAGTCATTAAGAGCTCAAAGGGATTACAGATGTTATAGTTGAATCTTCCTTTTTATAGATGAGGAAACTGAGGTTTGTTGAAGTTAAAATAATTCTAAGGAGAGAGAGCAGGGTGGTGCCAGAAATGGTCTCCAATACAGGTCTTGTTTGTGGTGTAGTGCATTTTCTACTAAACCACTCTGTGTCTCAAAAAGTAATTTTGTTAGCAGATGGAATTGCACAGAAATTTGTGAACTCTTCTTTGTTTCTGTCGGCTCAAGAACTTGTGCTGGGTGTGTGAAATGGATCATCTTTTATTCTGTTATTTATGGAGACATCACAGAGGAGCCAGCTGTAGTTGACAAGGAAGCACCAAAACAATTCAAGGGGAGAATACTCCACTGGTTCCCAAGAACTTGGTGGTGTACCCCACTTGACATGTTTTCCACCTATATATGTTGTCTTTGGAGACTAATCAGAGTGAAATCATGGTGAATCATTGAGCTTTGTTATAGCTAATACAACTAATACCTTACCAACTCCAAATGCATCCTTTGTGAATGTTACAAGTAAGGACAAAGATTTTGGATGAAAGGTTATGGATTCGCATTAAAATAACATTAGCATTAGTTGGCTTGTCTCTAAGAAAAATTTGGACTGAATGGCTGGGGGGCTGGTTCTTGGCTTTCTGGAGCAAAATGAAGAATGCATGAGAACAACAATTCCTGTGATTTGGGGGTGAAGGTGGAGGGTAACTAAAAAGGCATTATGAAGATTTTGAGGTTTTTTTTTTTTTCTTCTTTGCCTCAGATAATCAACACTGGTCAATTTCACCAGATTATTATTTTGATTTCAAATATCCATGTTAAAATTTTCCTTGGTAAAGTTAAGTAGACAAAAGCAGACCTGAAATATTTCCCAGCCCCTGTCCCCTGTCCTGGCTCTCAGATGTATTCCCCTGGTTTATCTGGATAAGTAAATCTCTCAAGTCTTCCTAGTGGAGACCTGGCTTTTGTTGATTTTCCATCCAAAGGGAGGAAGGGCAAAGAGGCCACAAAAAGCTAATATTTTCCTTCTGTGTAACTTGTCTACTTTAATTCCTGATTGCCACCCTCACTTCCATCCCCATTTTTAGGCTAACCAATCAGAAGGCCATCTCCCCCTTAGCTGCCTCCTTATCCAGACACTGGAAGAATCACTCAAATCCTAACTTTCTTTTTATTACACTTCTTGGGAGTACTGGGTAATAAATCAACTGGGCAAGGACAGATATGGAAAAGCAATATTTAAAATGAGTTATGATGTAAAAGAGATGACTTGCTCTTACGTTTTATCAAAGGCAGCCTCTAACAAGCATAATGTAATTCACAATGCTTAAGTAGGGTGACTTTAATTGCACCAGTCATTAAGCTCACAGGATCATTAAATACATTAAAAGAGGGAGCCAGTGAGTTATTGTGAATGAAATAAGGCCCCCCACTCATCCCACTTCACCTTTTTAACTGGAATTGAACTTAGCCTGTGTCTCTGATACGTCACAACCCTTGACTTTCTCTCCTCCTTCTATGCCAAAAAGTCACTGGGACAATTTCAGAACAGGTCAAACAGAGAAGTTCTTGAGAGGAAAGAAAGACAGAGGTGTTGTCAAACTACGGTTTAAATTTACTAGCAGATTAAATTTTTCCTAACATTTTAAAGTTTGAAGTCTAGCCACTTATCTATTTTTGATAAGTTTATTATCTTCAGAAGCCTACAAAAAGAGAACTACCCACATAGAAAAAATTCTATTTCCTCAGTAATTACAGAAATGTAAACAGAAACTTATCAAATTGGTAAAAAAAAAAGAAACAAAATGACTTTTCCTATTGATGGAAAGCATGTAGGGAAATAGGTACT
>NW_006776684.1:1875506-1896797 GCF_000442215.2 Lipotes vexillifer
TAGGGAAATAGGTACTCTCTTACATTTCTGGTGGGATTTTGAACATTAATAAATTTCTGCAAAATGAGTTGGCACCATGTATCAAAAACCTTTAAAAAGTATTAATATAGGGCTTCCCTGGTGGCACAGTGGTTGAGAGTACGCCTGCCGATGCAGGGGACACGGGTTCGCACCCCGGTCAGGGAGGATCCCACATGCCGCAGAGCCGCTGGGCCCGTGAGCCATGGCCGCTGAGCCTGCGCGTCCGGAGCCTGTGCTCCGCAACGGGAGAGGCCACAACAGTGAGAGGCCCGCGTACAGCAGAAAAAAGAAAAAAAAAAAAAAAGTATTCAAATATGTTGAACCAGAAATTCTGTATCTAGGAAGTTATCATTAAAAATGTTAACATTTAGCTATGAGGATAAGTGTAAAAAGAAACTGGAAATACTCTAAATATCCTGCAATAAGAGATTGGTTAAATAAAGTAACATAGAGCTAATAAAGGAATATTATACATTTTTTAAAGTGATATTTTAGAAGTGCATTTATTGAGAAGGAAAAGATGTTAACAACATAAAGTGATGAAATGTGGGCCACAAAATCTTACGAATGGCATGAACCCACCTTTGTACACAAAATATTTTTTAAATGCACAGCTACCCTTACATAGAAAAGAGTGGGGATTTATGTTCTGGTCTCTTCTCTTCAACGTCATCTCTCAACATTCATACACCCTTTCACCCTACTATTCTGACATTGGAATTATTTCAGGTTTTGGGATGCAAATGCTCCTTCTCTCTCTTTTTCTCCTGGGTCTTATAGAATATTGTTACCAACTTTTAGAACACTGTCTCTGCTGTTCTCCTACTCACACAATCCCTTCAAGTTTGGCCCAGGTCTCATGTTCAGTATTTTCTACTCCAGAAATTCTTTCTTGACCTCTCAAGTCTGGGTTGGGTTCTCCTTCCATGTGCTCCTATTCCACGGTTTACCTCTTGTGTCCCTGGGATGACCTGTTGACTTGTTTGCGTCGCCTGTTTTTTCTGTGAGAAGAGACTGTATCTAGGTTCTTACAGCACCATGTGTGGTAGCCTGTCTCCAAGATGGCCACTATAAAGTCTTTCCCTCCCTGGGTCTGCATTCCACAGCCCCATAGAGAGGTAGAGTCTGTTCCTTCTCCCACCTTGGATCTGGGTTGGTCTTTTTTTTTTTTTTTTTTTTTTTTTTCTTTTTAAAATTTTATTTATTTATTTTTGGCTGTGTTGGGTCTTCATTTCTGTGCGAGGGCTTTCTCCAGCTGCGGCAAGCGGGGGCCACTCCTCATCGCGGTGCGCAGGCCTCTCACCATCGCGGCCTCTCTTGTTGCGGAGCACAGGCTCCAGATGCGCAGGCTCAGTAGTTGTGGCTCACAGGGCCAGTTGCTCTGCGGCATGTGGGATCTTCCCAGACCAGGGCTCGAACCCGTGTCCCCTGCACTAGCAGGCAGACTCTCAACCACTGCGCCACCAGGGAAGCCCCTGGGTTGGTCTTAATGACTCACTTTGACCAATAAAATGTGGCAGAAGTGAGGTTCAGAGAATGCTAAGGCTCTCACTTGGGTTTCTTAGAATACTACGTGCGGGGAAGTTAGTCATCACCTAAGGAGTATGACTACTGTGAGACAACCACGCTGTGAGAAATCCAAACAAACTGGGGGAGGCCCAGAGAATGGGACATTATGGGGAGGGAGAAAGGGAGGGAGGGAAGGGAAGAGAGACAGAGAGACACAATGGCCAAGGACCACTGAGGTTCTAGACATCCTGAAAGTCACCTGTCCAGTGCACCAGCCCAACAAACACCAGGTGTATCCAGCTGAGTCATTCCCCAATTCTTGACCCACAAAATTTATGAGCAAGATTAAATGGTTGTTTAAGCAACTAAGTTTTTAGGTAGTTTGTTACAGTGATAGGTAACTGTCATATCAGCCTGGCATGTAGTGAGCCTTCAATAAATATCTGTCAATGGAATGCATAATGGGGATTTTTACTTTCTTTTTTTTTTTTCTCCTAGTTACTTTCTTAGTTCTCTGTCATGTAATGTGTATAAATAATAAAACAAATTTTTTTTTTTTTTTTTTTTTTTTTTACAAAAGAAAGAGGTTCCAGGAGAGCTAAAAATGAGAAGGACATGAAAGATGATACATTATGGCCAATTGACCAGAGAGTATGTCTGACTTAACCCAATTCTGTAGATGTCCTTAATTCTTTCTGGAAGGCTGGCTTCTCCATAACAGCCTTTGTCTCATTGGAGACATGAATAGTTATTTAAAAGCCTAATGCCCTGACAGAGGGAAATAGGACCATAGCATTGAATTTTTAATCCCTCTGTTTCTACAACCTCAAATGATCACAGACAACTTCACCAGGTCAGGGTCAGTTTAGCCTTCTCTGAGCTCGTCATTCCCTGTTATTCAGGGAAGAAAAACATTATGCCTCCTCTTTCCTCTTACAGAACAGTCTTAGGACCTTAAGGTTAAGAACATGTAAGGCTTCATTTTTCTTCTAATAATGTTTCTGTGGGTTGGGAGGCAAACGCCTACTGGCTCATGATGATGTAGCAGTGGTTGGGGGCATTGTACCAGCATCCTCCCCATAAGAATTTCTTTCCAGTCTGGGCTGTACCTAAGTTTTGCTTATGAAGCCTAGGGAGGGCAATTACCATCAGTGGCATTTCTAAACCAGTTGAGCATCTGTGTCTAGGATGAATTAGGTGTCCTGGATGGATGGAGTGAAATGCTCTTTAGTGACAAGTGGAGGATTAACGAGATGATCTCTGCTAACATTTTTAGCCCAGGAATTCTATGGCATCATGGATTTCCACTTGGAGAGCTGAGTGCATTGAGATCTTTCCAACACTAGCATTTTGGATCCCATTATTCCACGGATATGTCTGTACATTCTAGATTTCCTTTGAGATTAAAGTAAAATAAATGAATTCATAAACGAATAAGATGCATAGCTGTATGAAAATTTTTCATTGAGGTAAGATATGCATAAGACTTAATATTTCAACCATTTTAAGTGTACAATTCAGTAGCATTAAGTATATTCATAATGTTGTATAACCATGACTAGTGTTTATTTCCAGACTTTTTCACCATCCCTATCATTTGATTTTTAAAATGCCACTTCTACCTATTCAAAGGCTACTTTTTCTTATTTCTAGATTCTAAATGGTTGATGCAGACAAATAGCTAACCTTGACATAAGTACCTTATGACAATAATCCTCCACGGATGAAATCTTTCAGAAACATGCTCACCAGAGTAATAATACTGAAGCAGATTTCTCAGTGTAGGGGTCATGTGAGTGGTTTTAAATCCTCTGAGAAGAGTGAACATCTAAAAGCCTAACAGCTACAATGAGTGAATCATTCAGAACATCTTCAGGTTTGAGGGTAAGTCTTGCTCTGTGTGCTCAGTGTCTGTTCTGCCTCATCCTGCTAATAGACTCCACTCCCCAGGCTCAGGGATGATCTGTGGTCCAGGCTGGGCTACTGATAGTGCCTCACTCCCAGGCCATAGTGCTTGGTCCAAGGGATGGGCATAAGATTCAAACCATGTTCAGAATTTTAATTTATTTTTTATTTTTCCAAATTTCAATTGAGAGAAGAGGGCCTTCCTTCATTTTCCTCTATGGTTTTGGAGCATTTGGGATATAAATCTGGAGTAACTGGCAGCCATGTACCCCGCTCTGTTAGGTAAGCTAGTTTGGGAGAATATATGTAACATTTAGAGAGTTGCAGAGATGAGAGGTGAAGAAAGAGACTCCTTAACAACATTTGATCCTTGGTTTCGTTGTCCCTCAGACCATATCCATTCCTGCCCTTTCTGCTGTTCAATTATTATTAATCCCCCTCTTTTGCTTGAATTGTTTTGAGGTGTGTTTCTGTCCCTTGTATCCAAGAGTCCTGATCAATACAGTGGGATTTATAATTGTAGCCAAACTACATATTTTGCTCAGGAATATAGATGCCAGCCAGTGTGGCTACCCTGTGACTCTATGGGTTAAACATACGGAGACAGGAAGATAGTGTTTCCCACATCCATCCATCCACGAGTCCATCCATCTGTCCATCCACACTCCAGCCCCACGGATATTACATACATGTGAATATAAAGCAATACTTTCAATTGCTAGAAGTTTTGTGTGTTGTAAAATCCTACTCATTGTTCAAAATGGTTAGCATACAGTTGCAGGGAACAGAAAGCACTCTATCCGTTTCAAGCAGCAAGAGATTTAATGTAAGGAATGAGGTAATTACACAGTTGGCGCATGTGCTGGAGCAGCGGACTGTAGGTTGGGCCTCTAGGAATGCCTCTTAGAACAACACGGTGGAACTGCTCTGCCAGGGGAGCTTCTACTTCAGCCAGGATCAGCAAGGAGAGGTATTGGGAGGCCGCCCCGGAACCACTGACTTTAAAACAGGAATCGGGAAGCCACTTCGGAGGTCTCCACAATTGTCTTTAATCGCCCATAAAGCCGGTGATTAGGAAACTTTCATCTGCTGTGGAAAAAGCAAAGTCTCCACAATCGTACTTAACCAGTGGCAGTAGCAGAATTCAGGGAAATGGACTTCACCTCGCTTCCACCTTCCAAATCTTGGGTGTATCTAAATGCATACAATGTTAATCGGGTGAAAGAAACAGTGTTTAGAACAGAAGTGGGGATAAGCTTGCTGTCTATGCTGGTTAAGCCTCATCTTTGCATTTAGTTTTGGGTACTCTCCCACCTCCCCAAAAGGGAAAAAGATAAATAACGTGTTTGGGAGATGGTGGACATGAGGATGAAGAAACCAAAAAATATATTATGTAAGGAATAACTGAAGGATCTGGGAATATGTAGCTAGGAGAGAAAAGGTTCTGCCAGTTTTTGCTAGGTATTTGAAAGGCTAATTCTTTATGGTCCTTAAGGGTAGGATGAAAGCTATAGGAGTTAGATTTTAATGGACAAAGGAAAAAGCTTCTACTAATAAAATCTATGGAATGATTGGGCTACTCTGGAGTGCTCCATCTCTTGAAGTACCCAACCATTGCTTACATGACCAGGTGATAGGAATGTTGTGGAAAATACTGTATTTTTACTCCCCTCCCCCACATTTTGTATTTTTTTTACATTGATTAATTAATTAATTTTTGGCTATGTTGGGTCTTCGTTGCTGCGTGCAGGCTTTCTCTAGTTGCAGCGAGCCGGGGCTACTCTTTGTTGCAGTGCATGGGCTTCTCATTGTGGTGGCTTCTCTTTGTTGCGGAGCATGGGCCCCAGGCACACAGGCTTCAGTAGTTGTGGCTCGTGGGCTCTAGAGCTTAGTTGCTCCGTGGCATGTGGGATCTTCCCGGACCAGGGCTCGAACCCATGTCCCCTGCATCGGTAGGCAGATTCTTAACCACTGCGCTACCAGTGAAATCCCCACATTTTGTATTTTTGATGTCATATTTTACATCTTCATATTTATCCCTGTTTATTGTAGTTATAGTTGATTTTACAAAATGTTTGTCTTTTAATCTTTGTACTGGTTTATTTAAGTGGTTGATCCACAGCCTTTACTATATACTGTATTTGCCTTTACTAATGGGATTATTCCTTTCCTGTAAATTCTTCCTTTTTGTTGTAGGCTTTTCTCTTCTACTTAGAGAACACCTTTAACACATTTTTAGGGTCAGTTTAGTATTGATGCACTCTTAGTTGTTTGTTTGTTTATTTTTTTGTCTGAGAAGTTCTTTTTCTTTCAATTCTGAATGATAAATTTGCTGAGTAGAGAATCCTAGGTTATAGGTTTTTCCCTTTCAGCACTTTAAATATATCATTCCACTCGCTTCTGACCTACAAAGTTTCTGAAGAAAAATCAGCTGATAGCCTTAGGAGGGTTCCCTTGTATGTGACTCTTTGTTTTTCTCTTGTTTTTAGAATTATCTCTTTTTTTAAAATTTGATTTTATTCTTTTATACAGAAGGTTCTTATTAGTTATCCGTTTTATACATGTTAGTGTATACATGTCAATCCCAATCTCCCAATTCACCACAGCACCACCGCCGCCCTCCGCTCCTTTCCCCCCGGGTGTCCATAATTAGTTCTCTACATCTTTGTCTCAATTTCTGCCCTGCAAACTGGTTCAACTGTACCATTTTTCTAGGTTCCACATATATGTGTTAATATACGATATTTGTTTTTCTCTTTCTGACTTACTTCACTCTGTATGACAGTCTCTAGATTCATCCATGTCTCTACAAATGACCAAATTTCGTTCCTTTTTATGGCTGAGTAATATTCCATTGTAGATGTGTACCACATCTTCTTTATCCATTCGTCTGTTGATGGGCATTTAGGTTGCTTCCATGACTTGGCTATTGTAAATAGTGCGGCAATGAACATTGGGGTGCGTGTGTCTTTTTGAATTATGGTTCTCTCTGGGTATATGCCCAGTAGTGGGATTGCTGGGTCATATGGTAATTCTATTTTCAGTTTTTTAAGGAACCTCCATACTGTTCTCCATAGTGGCTGTATCACTTTACATTCCCACCAACAGTGCAAGAGGGTTCCCTTTTCTCCACACCCTCTCCAGCTTTTGTTGTTTGTAGCTTTTCTGATGATGGCCATTCTAACTGGTGTGAGGTGATACCTCACTGTAGTTTTGACTTGCATTTCTCTAATAATTAGTGATGTTGAGCAGCTTTTCATGTACTTCTTGGCCATCTGTATATCTTCTTTGGAGAAATGTCTGTTTAGGTCTTCTGCCCATTTTTGGATTGGGTGGTTTTTATTTTGATATTGACCTGCATGAGCTGTTTATATATTTTGGAGATTAATCCTTGGCCCGTTGATTCGTTTGCAAATATTTTCTCCTATTCTGAGGGTTGTCTTTTCATCACGTTTGTAGTTTCCTTTGCTGTGGAAAAGCTTTTAAGTTTCATTAGGTCCCATTTGTTTATTTTTGTTTTTATTTCCATTAGTCTAGGAGGTGGATCAAAAAAGATCTTGCTGTGATTTATGTCAAAGAAGGTTCTTCCTATGTTTTCCTCTAAGAGCTGTATAGTGTCTGGTCTTCCATTTAGGTCTCTAATCCATTTTGAGTTTATTTTTGTGTATGGTGATAGGGAGTGCTCTAAATTTATTCTTTTACATGTACCTGTCCAGTTTTCCCAGCACCACTTATTGAAGAGGCTGTCTTTTCCCCATTGTATATCCTTGCCTCCTTTGTCATAGAGTAGTTGACCATAGGTGCATGGGTTTATCTCTGGGCTTTCTATCCTGTTCCAATTATCTGTATCTCTGTTTTTGTGCCAGTACCATATTGTCTTGATTTCTGTAGCTTTGTAGTATAGTCTGAAGTCAGGAAGTCTGATTCCTCCAATTCCATTTTTTTTCCCTCAAGACTGCTTTGGCTATTCGGGGTCTTTTGTGTCTCCATACAAATTTTAAGATTTTTTGTCCTAGTTCTGTAAAAAATGCCGTTGGTAATTTGATAGGGATTGCGTTGAATCTGTAGATTGCTTTGGGTACTATAGTCATTTTCACAATATTGATTCTTCCAATCCAAGAACATGGTATATCTCTCCATCTGTTTGTGTCATCTTTAATTTCTTTCATCAGTGTCTTATAGTTTTCGGCATACAGGTCTTTTGTCTCCCTAGGTAGGTTTATTCCTAGATATTTTATGCTTTTTGTTGCAATGGTAAATGGGAGCGTTTCCTTAATTTCTCTTTCAGATTTTTCATTATTAGTATAATAGGAATGCAAGAGATTTCTGTGCATTAATTTCTATCCTGCTACTTTACCAAATTCATTGATTAGCTCTAGTAGTTTTCCGGTGGCAGCTTTAGGATGCTCTGTGTATAGTATCATGGCATCTGCAAACAGTGACAGTTTTACTTCTTCTTTTCCAATTTGTATTCCATTTATTTCTTTTTCTTCTCTGATTGCAATGGCTAGGAATTCCAAAACTATGTTGAATAATAGTGGTGAGAGTGGGCATCCTTGTCTTGTTCCTGATCTTAGAGGAAATGGTTTCAGTTTTATACCATTGAGAATGATGTTTGCTGTGGGTTTGTTGTATATGACCTTATGTTGAGGTAGGTTCCCTCTATGCCCACTTTCTGGAGAGTTTTTATCATAAATCAGTGTTGAATTTTGTCAAAAGCTTTTTCTGCATCTGTTGAGATGATCATATGGTTTTTATTCTTCAATTTGTTAATATGGTGTATCACAGTGATTGATTTGCATATATTGAAGAATCCTTGCATCCCTGGGTTAAATCCCACTTGATCATGGTGTATAATCCTTTTAATGTGTTGCTGGATTCTGTTTGCTAATATTTTGTTGAGGATTTTTGCATCTATACTCCTCAGTGATATTGGTATGTAATTTTCTTTTTTTGTAGTATCTTCGTCTGGTTTTGGTATCAGGGTGATGGTGGCCTCATAGAATGAGTTTGGGAGTACTCCTTCCTCTGCAATGTTTTGGAAGAGTTTGAGAAGGATGGGTGTTAGTTCTTCTCTAAATGTTTGATAGAATTCACCTGTGAAGCCATCTGGTCCTGGACTTTTGTTTGTTGGAAGATTGTTAATCACAGTTTCAATTTCATTACTTGTGATTGATCTGTTCATATTTTCTATTTCTTCCTGGATCAGTCTTGGAGGGTTATGCCTTTCTAAGTATTTGTCCATTTCTTCCAGGTTGTCCACTTTATTGGCATAGAGTTGCTTGTAGTAGTCTCTTAAGATGGTTTGTATTTCTGTGGTGTGTGTTGTAACTTCTCCTTTTTCATTCCTAATTTTATTGATTTGAGTCTTCTCCCTCTTGATGAGTCTGGCTAATGGTTTATCAATTTTGTTTATCTTCTCAAAGAACCAGCTTTTAGTTTTATTGATCTTTGCTATTGTTTTCTTTGTTTCTATTTCATTTATTTCTGCTCTGATCTTGATGATTTCTTTCCTTCTACTAATTTTGGGTTTTGTTTGTTCTTTCTTTCTTTCCTTTAGGTGTAAGTTTAGATTGTTGAGATTTTTCTTGCTTGTTGAGGAAAGATTGTATTGCTATAAACTTCCCTCTGAGAACTGCTTTTGCTGTGCCCCATAGATTTTGGATCATTGTGTTTTCATTGTCATTTGTCTGTAAGTAGTTTTTGATTTCCTCTTTGATTTCTTCAGTGATCTCTTGGTTATTTGGTAATGTACTGTTTAGCCTCCGTGTGTGTGTGTGTTTTACATTTTTTCCCCTCTAATTTATTTCTAATCTCATAGCAGTGTGGTTGGAAAAGATGCTTGGTATGATTTCAATTTTCTTAAATTTACCAAGGCTTGATTTGTGACCCAAGATGTAATCTGTCCTGGAGAATGTTCTGTGTGCACTTGAGAAGAAAGTATAATCTGCTGTTTTTGGGTGGAATGTCCTATAAATATCAATTAAATCTATGTGGTCTACTGTGTCATTTAAAGCGTGTGTTTCCTTAGTAATTTTCTGTGTGGATGATCTGTCCATTGGTGTAAGTGAGGTGTTAAATTTCGCCACTATTATTGTGTTACTGTCGGTTTCCTCTTTTATAGCTGTTAGCATTTGCCTTATGTATTGAGATGCTGTTATGTTGGGTGCGTATATATTTATAATTGCTATTTCTTCTTGCACTGATCCCTTGATCACTATCCTATCCTTCCTCTAGTGTCCTTTCTTGTCTCTTGTGACATCCTTTATTTTAAAGTCTATTTTATCTGCTATGAGTATTGCTACTACAGCTTTCTTTTGATTTCCATTTGCATGGAATACCTTTTTCCATCCCCTCACTTTCAGTCTGTATGTGTCTCTAGGTCTGAAGTGGGTAACTTGTAGACAGCATATACATGGGTCTTGTTTTTGTATCCATTCAGTGAGCCTGTGTCTTTTGGTTGGAGCATTTAATCCATTCACATTTAAGGTAATTATCGAGATGTATGTTCCTATGACCATTTTCTTAATTGTTTTGGGTTTGCTTTTGTACGTCCTTTTCTTCTCTTGTGTTTCCCGCTTAGTGATGTTCCTTTAGCATTTGTTGTAGAGGTGGTTTTGTGGTGCTGAATTCTCTTAGCTTTTGCTTGTCTGTAAAGCTTTTGATATCTCCATGGAATCTGAATGAGATCCTTGCCGGGTAGAGTAATCTTGGTTGTAGGTTCTTCCCTTTCATCACTTTAAATATATCATGCCACTCCATTTTGGCTTGTAGAGTTTCTGCTGAGAAATCAGCTGTTAACCTTATGGGAGTTCCGTTGTATTTTATTTGTCATTTTTCCCTTGCTGCTTTCAATAATTTTTCTTTGTCTTTAATTTTTGCCAATTTGATTACTACATGTCTCGGCGTGTTTCTCCTTGGGTTTATCCTGTATGGGACTCTCTGCACTTCCTGGATTTGGGTGGCTATTTCCTTTCCCATGTTAGGGAAGTTTTTGAGTATAATCTCTTCAAATATTTTCTTGGGTCCTTTCTCTCTCTTCTTCTGGGATCTGTATAATGTGAATGTTGTTGCATTTAATGTTGTCCCAGAGGTCTCTTAGGCTGTCTTCATTTCTTTTCATTCTTTTTTCTTTATTCTGTTCCGCAGCAGTGAATTTCACCATTCTGTCTTCCAGGCCACCTATCCCTTCTTCTGCCTCAGTTATTTTGCTATTGTTTCCTTCTAGTGTATTTTTCATTTCAGTTAGTATGTTGTTCATCTCTGTTTGTTTGTTCTTTAATTCTTCTAGGTCTTTGTTAAACATTTCTTGCATCTTCTCAGTCTTTGCCTCCATTCTTTTTCTGAGGTCCTGGATCATCTTCACTATCATTATTCTGAATTCTTTTTCTGGAAGGTTGCCTATCTCCGTTTCGTTTGGTTGTTTTTCTGGGGTTTTATCTTGTTCCTTCATCTGGTGCATAGCCCTCTGCCTTTTCATCTTGTCTATCTTTCTGTGAATGTGGTTTTTGTTCCACAGGCTGCAGGATTGTAATTCTTGCTTCTGTTGTCTGCCCTCTGGTGGATGAGGCTATCTAAGAAGCTTGAGCAAGTTTCCTGATGGGAGGGACTGGTGGTGGGTACAGCTGTCTGTTCCTCAGGTGGGCAGAGATCAGTAAAACTTTAATCCACTTGTCTGCTGATGGGTGGGGCTGGGTTCCCTCCCTGTTGGTTGTTTCGCCTGAGGCGACCCAACACTGGAGCTTACCCGGGCTCCATGGTGGGGCTAATGGCAGACTCTGGGAAGGCTCATGCCAAGATGTACTTCCCAGAATTTCTGCTGCCAGTGTCCTTGTCCTCACGGTGAGACACAGCGACCCCCCCGCCTCTGCAGGAGACCCTGCAACACTAGCAGGTAGGTCTGGTTCAGTCTCCTATGGGATCACTGCACCTTCCCCTGGGTCCCGATGCACACACTACTTTGTGTGTGCCCTCCAAGAGTGGACTCTCTGTTTCCCCCAGTCCTGTCAGAGTCCTGCAATCAAATCCCGCTAGCCTTCAAAGTCTGATTCTCTAGGAATTCTTCCTCCCGTTGCTGGACCCCCAGGTTTGGAAGCCTGACATGGGGCTCAGAACCTTCACTCCAGTGGGTGGACTTCTGTGGTATAAGTGTTCTCCAGTCTGTGAGTCACCCACCCAGCAGTTATGGGATTTGATTTTATTGTGCTTGCACCCCTCCTACCATCTCATTGTGGCTTCTCCTTTGTCTTTGGATGTGGGGTATCTTTTTTGGTGTGTTCAGTGTCTTATTGTCGATGACTGTTCAGCAATTAGTTGTGATTCTGGTGCTCTTGCAAGAGGGAGTGAGAGCACGTCCTTCTACTCTGCCATCTTGAACAAAGTAACTTAGAATTCTCTCTTTATCTTTAACTTTCGCCATTTTAAATATGGCATGTCTTGGTGTTCATCTTCTTTGGGACTCTGTGGTTCTTGTACCTGAATATCTGTTTGCTTCTTTAGGTTTAGGAAGTTTTCAGCTGTGATTTCATCAGATACATTTTTGATCCCTTTGTCTCCCTCTTCTCCTTATGGTACCCCTATAATGTGAATGTTAGTACTATTTAAAATAATTTTTTTAATTGAAGTATAGTTGAATTACAGTGATGTGTTAATTACTGCTGTACAGCAAAGTGACTCAGATATATATATATATATATATATATATATATATATATATACATACATACATATATATATACATACATATATATATATACATACATATATATATATGCACACACACACACACGCACATTCTTTATCGTGTTGTTTTCCATTATGGTTTAATCACAGGATATTGAATATAGTTCCCAACAAGTAGGACCTTGTTGTTTATCCATTCTATATACACCAGTTTGCATCTGCTAATCCCAAACTCCCAATCCATCCCTCTTCTACCCTTCTCCCCCTTGGCCACAACCAGTCTATTCTCTATGCCCCTGATTTCTTTCTGTTTCATAGATAGGTTCATTTGTGTCATATTTTAGATTCCGCATATAAGTGATATCATATGGTATTTATCTTTGTCTTCCTGACTTACTTCACTTAGTATGATAATCTCTAGTTGCATCCATGTTACTGCAAATGGCATTATTTTGTTCTTTTTTATGGCTGAGTAGTATTCCATTGTATGTATGTACCACATCTTCTTTATCTATTCATGTGTCAGTGGACATTTAGGTTGTTTCCAGGTCTTGGCTATTGTGAGTAGTGCTGCTATGAACATAGGGGGCACGTATCTTTTTGAATTGTAGTTTTGTCTGGATATATGCCCAGGAGGGGTGTTGCTGGATCATATGGTAATTCTCTTTTTAGTTTTCTGAGGAACCTCTACACTGTTTTCCACAGTGGCTGCACCAACTTACATTCCCACCAACAGTGTAAGAAGGTTCCCTTTTCTCTACACCCTCTCCAGCATTTGTTATTTGTAGACTTTTTAGTGGTGGCCTTTCTGACTGGTGTAAGGTGGTACCTAATTGTATTTTTGATGTGCATTTCTCTAATAATCAGTGATGTTGAGGTTCTTTTCATGTGCCTGTTGGCGACCTGTATTTCTTCTTTGCATAAATGTCTCTTGGGTTTTCTGCCCATTTTGTGATTGGGCTGTGTTTTTTTGGTTTTTGTTTTATTAACATCTTTATTGGAGCATAATTGCTTTACAGTGGTGTGTTAGTTTCTGCTTTATAACAAAGTGATTCAGTTATACATGTACATATATCCCCATATTCCCTCCGTCTTTTGCCTCCCTCCCACCCTCCCTATCCCACTCCTCTAGGTGGTCACAAAGCACCAAGCTGATCTCCCTGTGCTATGTGGCTGCTTCCCACTAGCTACCTATTTTACGTTTGGTAGTGTATATATGTCCATGCCACTGTCTCACTTTGTCCCATCTTACCCTTCCCACTCCCTGTATCCTCATGTCCATTCTCTAGTAGGTCTGCATCTTTATTCCCGTCTTGCCCCTAGGTACTTCTGATCATTTTTTTCTTTTTTTTTTAGATTCCATATATATGTGTTAGCAAACGGTATTTGTTTTTCTCTTTCTGACTTACTTCACTCTGTATGACAGACTCTAGGTCCATCACCTCACTACAAATAACTTAGTTACGTTCCTTTTTATGGCTGAGTAATATTCCATTGTATATATGTGCCACATCGTTTTCATCCATTCATCTGTTTTGTTTTGTTTTGTTTTTTAACATCTCTATTGGAGTATAATTGCTTTACAGTGGTGCGTTAGTTTCTGCTTTAAAACAAAGTGAATCAGTTATACATATACTTGTGTTGCCATATCTCTTTCCTCTTGTGTCTCCCTCCCTCCCACCCTCCCTCTCCCACTCCTCTAGGTGGTCACAAAGCACCGAGCTGATCTCCCTGTGCTATGCGGCTGCTTCCCACTAGCTAGCTATTTTATGTTTGGTAGTGTATATATGTCCATGCCACTCTCTCATTTTGTCACAGCTTGCCCTTCCCCCTCCCCATTTCCTCAAGTCCATTCTCTGGTAGGTCTGTGTCTTAATTCCCGTCTTACCCCTAGGTTCTTCATGACTTTTTTTTTTCCCTTAAATTCCATATATATGTGTTAACATATGGTATTTGTTTTTCTCTTCCTGACTTACTTCACTCTGTATGACAGACTCTAGGTCTATCCACCTCACTACAAATAACTCAATTTCGTTTCGTTTTATGGCTGAGCAATATTCCATTGTATATATGTGCCATATCTTCTTTATCCATTCATCTGTTGATGGACACTTAGGTTGCTTCCATGTCCTGGCTATTGTAAATAGAGCTGCAATGAACATTGTGGTACAAGACTATTTTTGAGTTATGCTTTTCTCAGGGTATATGCCCAGGAGTGGGATTGCTGGGTTGTATGATAATTCTATTTTTAGTTTTTTAAGGAACCTGCATACTGTTCTCCATAGTGGCTGTGTCAATTTACATTCCCACCAACAGTGCAAGAGGGTTTCTTTTTCTCCACAGCCTCTCCAGCATTTATTGTTTCTAGATTTTTTGATGATGCCTATTCTGACCAGTGAGAGATATCTCATTGTAGTTTTGATTTGCATTTCTCTAATGATTAGTGATGTTGAGCATCCTTTCATGTATTTGTTGGCAATCTGTATATCTTCTTTGGAGAAATGTCTACTTAGGTCTTCTGCCCATTTTTGGACTGGGTTGTTTGTTTTTTTTGTTACTGAGCTGCATGAGCTGCTTGTAATTTTGGAGATTAATCCTTTGTCAGTTGCTTCATTTGCAAATATTTTCTCCCATTCTGAGGGTTGTCTTTTCTTCTTGTTTATGGTTTCCTTTGCTGTGCAAAAGCTTTTAAGTTTCATTAGGTCCCATTTGTTTATTTTTGTTTTTATTTCCATTTCTCTAGGAGGTGGGTCAAAAAGGATCTTGCTGTGATTTATGTCATAGAGTGTTCTGCCTATGTTTTCCTCTAAGAGTTTGATAGTGTCTGGCCTTACATTTAGGTCTTTAATCCATTTTGAGTTTATTTTTGTGTATGGTGTTAGGGAGTGATCTAATATGGGTTTATCTCTGGGCTTTCTATCCTGTTCCATTGATCTATATTTCTGTTTTTGTGCCAGTACCATACTGTCTTGATTACTGTAGCTTTGTAGTATAGTCTCAAGTCAGGGAGCCTGATTCCTCCAGCTCCATGTTTCGTTCTCAAGATTGCTTTGGCTATTTGGGGTCTTTTGTGTTTCCATACCAATTGTGAAATTTTTTGTTCTAGTTCTGTGAAAAATGCCATTGGTAGTTTGATAGGGATTGCATTGAATCTGTAGATTGCTTTGGGTAGCAGAGTCATGTTCACAATGTTGATTCTTCCAATCCAAGAACATGGTATATACCTCTCCATCTATTTGTTTCATCTTTAATTTCTTTCATCAGTGTCTTATAATTTTCTGCATACAGGTCTTTTGTCTCCTTGGGTAGGTTTATTCCTAGATGTTTTATTCTTTTTGTTGCAGTGGTAAATGGGAGTGTTTTCTTAACTTCACTTTCAGATTTTTCATCATTAGTGTGTAGGAATGCAAGAGATTTCTGTGCATTAATTTTGTATCCTGCTACTTTATCAAATTCATTGATTAGCTTTAGTAGTTTTCTGGTAGCATCTTTAGGATTCTCTCTGTATAGTATCATGTCATCTGCCAACAGTGACAGCTTTACTTCTTCTTTTCTGATTTGCATTCCTTTTATTTCTTTTTCTTCTCTGATTGCTGTGGCTAAAACTTCCAAAACTATGTTGACTAAGAGTGGTGAGAGTAGGCAACCTTGTCTTCTTCCTGATCTCAGTGGAAATGGTTTCAGTTTTTCACCATTGAAAACGATGTTGGCTGTGGGTTTGTCATATATGGCCTTTTTTATGTTGAGAAAAGTTCCCTCTATGCCTACTTTCTTCAGGGTTTTTATCATAAATGGGTGTTGAACTTTGTCGAAAGCTTTCTCTGCATCTATTGAGATGATCATATGGTTTTTCTCCTTCAATCTGTTAATATGGTGTATCACTTTGATTGATTTATGTATATTGAAGAATCCTTGCATTCCTGGAATAAACCCCACTTGATTATGGTGTACAATCCTTTTAATGTGCTGTTGGATTCTGTTTGCTAGTATTTTGTTGAGGGTTTTTGCATCTATGTTCATCAGTGATATTGGCCTGTAGTTTTCTTTCATTGTGACATCTTTGCCTGGTTTTGGTATCAGGGTGATGGTGGCCTCATAGAGTGAGTTTGGGGGTTTTCCTCCTTCTGCTATATTTTGGAAGAATTTGAGAAGGATAGGTGTTAGCTCTTCTCTAAATGTTTGATAGAATTCACCTGTGAAGCCATCTGGTCCTGGGCTTTTGTTTGTTGGAAGAGTTTTAATCACCGTTTCAATTTCAGTGCTTGTGATTGGTCTGTTCATATTTTCTATTTCTTCCTGATTCAGTCTCAGCAGGTTGTGCATTTCTAAGAATTTTTTTTTTTTTTTTTCCTTGCGTTATGCGGGCCTCTCACTGTTGTGGCCTCTCCCATTTGCGGAGCACAGGCTCCGGACGCGCAGGCTCAGTGGCCATGGCTCACGGGCCCAGCCGCTCTGCGGCATGTGGGATCTTCCCGAAACGGGGCACGAACCCGCGTCTCCTGCATCGGCAGGCGGACCCTCAAGCACTGCGCCACCAGGGAAGCCCCTAAGAATTTTTTCATTTCTTCCAGATTGTCCATTTTATTAGCATAGAGTTGCTTGCTGTAATCTCTCATGATCCTTTTTATTTCTGCAGTGTCAGTTGTTACTTCTTCTTTTTCATTTCTAATTCTGTTGATTTCAGTCTTCTCCCTTTTTTTTCTTGATGAGTCTGGATAACGGTTTATCAATTTTTTTTATCTTCTCAAAGAACCAGCTTTTAGTTTTATTGATCTTTGCTATCGTTTCCTCCATTTATTTCTGATCTGATCTTTATGATTTCTTTCCTTCTGCTAACTTTGAGGGTTTTTTGTTCTTCTTTCTCTAATTCCTTTAGGTGCAAGGTTAGGTTGTTTATTTTAGATGTTTCCTGTTTCTTAAGGTAGGATTTTATTGCTATAAACTTCCCTCTTAGAACTGCTTTTGGTGCATCCCATAGCTTTTGGGTGTCGTGTTTTCATTGTGACTTGTTTCTAGGTATTTTTTGATTTCCTGTTTGATTTCTTCAGTGATCTCTTGGTTATTAAGTAGTGTATTGTTTAGCCTCCATGTGTTTGAATTTTTTACAGATCGTTTCCTGTAATTGATATCTAGTCTCATAACGTTGTCGTCAGAAAAGATACTTGATACAATTTCAATTTTCTTAAATTTACCAAGGCTTGATTTGTGACCCAAGATATGATCTATCCTGGAGAATGTTCCATGAGCGCTTGAGAAGAATGTGTATTCTGTTGTTTTTGGATGGAATGTCTTATAAATATCAATTAAGTCCATTTTGTTTAATGTATCATTTAAAGCTTGTGTTTCCTTATTTATTTTCATTTTGGATGATCTGTCCATTGGTGAAAGTGGGGTGTTAAAGTCCCCTACTGTGATTGTGTTACTGTCGATTTCCCCATTTATGGCTGTTAGGATTTGCCTTATGTATTGAGGTGCTCCTATGTTGGGTGCATAAATATTTACAATTGTTATATCTTCTTCTTGGATCGATCCCTTGATCATTATGTAGTGTCCTTCTTTGTCTCTTGTAATAGTCTTTATTTTAAAGTCTATTTTGTCTGATACGAGAATTGCTACTCCAGCTTTCTTTTGATTTCCATTGGCGTGGATTATCTTTTTCCATCCCCTCACTTTCAGTCTGTATGTGTCCCTAGGTCTGAAGTGGGTCTCTTGTAGACAGCATATATACAGGTCTTGTTTTTGTATCCATTCAGCCAGTGTGTGTCTTTTTGTGGGAGCATTTAATCCATTTACATTTAAGGTAGCTATTGATATGTATGTTCCTATTCCCATTTTCTTAATTGTTTTGGGTTTGTTATTGTAGGTCTTTTCCTCCTCTTGTGTTTCTTGCCTAGAGAAGTTCCTTTAGTGTTTATTGTAAAGCTGGTTTGGTGGTGCTGAACTCTCTCAGCTTTTGCTTGTCTGTAAAGGTTTTAATTTCTCCATCAAATCTGAATGAGATCCTTGCTGGCTAGAGTAATGTTGTGTATAGGTTTTTCTCCTTCATCTCTTTATATATGTCCTGCCAGTCCCTTTTGGCTTGCAGAGTTTCTGCTGAAAGATCAGCTGTTAACCTTATGGGGATTCCCTTGTGTGTTATTTGTTGTTTTTCCCTTGCTGCTTTTAATATTTTTTCTTTGTATTTAATTTTTGATAGTTTGATTAATATGTGTTGTGGCATGTTTCTCGTTGGATTTATCCTGTATGGGACTCTCTGTGCTTCCTGGACTTGATTAACTATTTCCTTTCCCCTATTAGGGAAGTTTTCAACTATAATCTCTTCAAATAAGAGATATGGGAACATATGTATATGTATAACTGATTCACTTTGTTATAAAGCAGAAACGAACACACCATTGTAAAGCAATTATACTCCAATAAAGACGTTAAAAATAATCTCTTCAAATATTTTCTCAGTCCCTTTCTTTTTCTCTTCTTCTTCTGGGACCCCTATAATTCGAATGTCGGTTCATTTAATGTCCCAGAGGTCTCTGAGACTGTCCTCAGTTCTTTTCATTCTTTTTTCTTTATTCTTCTCTGCAGTAGTTATTTACACTATTTTATCTTCCAGGTCACTTATCCATTCTTCTGCCTCAGTTATTCTGCTATTGATCCCTTCTAGAGTATTTTTATTTTTATTTTATTTTTATTATTATTATTTTTTTTTGTGGTACACGGGCCTCTCCCTGTTGTGGTCTCTCTCGTTGCGGAGCACAGGCTCCGGATGCGCTGGCTCAGCGGCCATGCCTCACGGGCCTAGCCACTCCGCGGCATGTGGGATCTCCCTGGACCGGGGCATGAACCTGTGTCCCCTGCATCGGCAGGCGGACTCGGAACCACTGCGCCACCAGGGAAGCCCTAGAGTATTTTTAATTTCATTTATTGTCTTGTTCATTGTTGCTTGTTTCCTCTTTAGTTCTTCTAGGTCCTTGTTAAATGTTTCTTGCATTTTCTCTATTCTATTTCCAAGATTTTGGATCATCTTTACTATCATTATTCTGAATTCTTTTTCAGGTAGACTGTCTATTTCCTCTTCATCTGTTAGGTCTGGTAGGTTTTTACCTTGCTACTTCATCTGTTGTGTGTGTTTCTCTGTCTTCTCATTTTGCTTATCTTACTGTGTTTAGGGTCTCCTTTTTGCAGGCTGCAGGTTTGTAGTTTCCGTTGTTTTTGATGTCTGTCCCTAGTGGCTAAGGTTGGTTCAGTGGGTTGTGTAGGCTTCCTGGTGGAGGGGACTAGTGCCTGTGTTCTCGTGGATGAGCCTGGATCTTGTCTTTCTGGTGGGCAGGTCCACGTCTGGTGCTGTGTTTTGGGGTGTCTGTGGACTTATGATTTTAGTCGGCCTCTCTGCTAATGGATGGGGCTGTGTTCCTGTCTTGCTAGTTGTCTGACATAGGGTGTCCAGCACTGTAGCTTGCTGGTTGTTGAGTGAAGCTGGGTCTTGGTGTTGAGATGGATTTGTCTGGGAGATTTTTGCCATTTGATATCGTGTGGCGGTGGAAGGTCTCTTGTGGACCAGTGTCCTGAAGTTGGCTCTCCCACCTCAGAGGCACAGCACTGACTCCTGCCTGGAGCACCAAGAGCCTTTCATCCACATGGCTGAGAATAAAAGGGAGAAAAAATAGAAAGAAAGAAAGAAAGAAAGAGGATAAAATCAAATAAAATCAAATAAAGTAAGATAAAATAAAATAAGTTATTAAAATAAATAATTATGAAAAAAAATTTTAAGTAAAAAGAGAAAACGGACGGACAGAATTCTAGGACAAATGGTGAAAGCAAAGCTATACAGACAAAATCTCACACAGAAGCATACACATACACACTCACAAAAAGAAGAAAAGGGGGAAAAATAATATATGTTGCTCCCAAAGACCACCTCCTCAATTTGCGATGATCCGTCGTCTATTCAGGTATTCCACAGATGCTGGGTACATCAAGTTGATTGTGAAGATTTAGTCCGCTGGGAGAGATTTCCCTTTCTATTCTTTGTTCGCACAGCTCCCGGGGCTCAGCCTTGGATTTGGACCCGCCTCTGCCTGTAGGTTGCCGGAGAGCGTCTGGTCTTCGCTCAGACAGGACTGGGTTAAAGGAGCCGCTGATTCGGGGGCTCTGGCTCACTCAGGCGGGGGGGGGAGGGAGGAGCATGGAGTGCGGGGCGAGCCTGCGGTCGCAGAGGCTGGCGTGACGTTGCACCAGCCTGAGGCACGCCATGTGTTCTCCAGGGCTAGTTGTCCCTGGATCCTGGGACCCTGGCAGTGGCGGGCTGCACAGGCTCCCCGGAAGTGGGGTGTGGATAGTGACCTGTGCTCGCACACAGGCTTCTTGATGGCGGCAGCAGAAGCCTTAGCGTCTCATGCCCGTCTCTGGGGTCCGTGCTGATAGCTGTGGCTCGTGCCCGTCTGTGGAGCTCCTTTAAGCAGCGCTCTTAATCCCCTCTCCTCACACACAAGTAAACAAAGAGGGAAGAAAAAGTCTCTTGCCTCTTCGGCAGGTCCAGACTTTTCCCCGGACTCGCTCCCAGCCAGCCGTGGCGCACTAACCCCCGGCAGGCTGTGTTCACGCCGCCAGCCCCAGTCCTCTCCCTGCGCTCCGACGGAAGCCTGAGCCTCAACTCCCAGCCCCGCCCGCCCCGGCAGGTGAGCAGACAAGCCTCTTGGGCTGGTGAGTGCCGGTTGGCACCAATCCTCTGTGCGGGAATCTCCCCGCTTTGCCCTCCGCACCCCTGTGGCTGCGCTCTCTTCTGCGGCTCTGAAGCTTTCCCCCTCCGCCACCTGCAATCTACGCCCGTGAAGGGGCTTCCTAGTGTGTGGAAACCTTTCCTCCTTCACAGCTCCCTCCCACTGGTGCAGGTCCCATCCCTATACTTTTGTCTTTGTTTTTTCTTTTCCCTCCCAGGTACATGGGGGGTTTCTTGCCTTTTGGGAGGTCTGAGGTCTTCTGCCAGTGTTCAGTAGGTGTTCTGTAGGAGTTGTTCCACGTGTAGGTGTATTTCTGATGTATCTGTGGGGAGGAAGGTGATCGCGTCTTACTCTTCCGCCATCTTCTCTAACCTCCCATTCTTCTTTTGATGGGCACTTAGGTTGCTTCCATGTCCTGGCTATTGTAAACAGAGCTGCAGTGAACATTTTGGTACAT
>NW_006776685.1:0-2044 GCF_000442215.2 Lipotes vexillifer
AATTTTAAAAAAAAAAAAAAAAAAAAAAAATCTGCTAAGTGAATGAAAGGATAGAAAATCAGATCTTAGAGATGAATGTCATTCTTCCCATAGCTTTTTGGAGGTTAAGAGTTGGAGCAGTACTAAAGAACAATCTAGAAGCAGATGAAATTATCAAATTTAAGTTTGATTTCTTCTCTTGGAAATCTACTCTTAGTTCATCTGAAGTGTGTGTGAACTGCAGAAAGGCTCCAATGCTAGAATCTCTTATTCTGCATTTTTACCTAGAAGTTCCTATACCCTGATCAGCTGTGAGTATATTGATCTCAGAACCCACTGGTTGAAGCATGTGGGCACCCTCCCAGGAAACCTGGTATTATTGTGCTGTTTATGGATCAACAACTTGAACATAGAACAAACTGCTTGGCTTTTGTCCCAGTATCAAGGATGCTGCTAATACCACAGCATAATAGGGTTTTGGGTATCCTTAAGGACAGACTCCCTCTTTGGATAATGGAAATTAGAACAATGAACTTCACAGGGTGATAAATATTAGTAACTGTTGTGACTTCCATTGAGAAAGAGGAAGTATGACATTGTTTCTTCCCTAACATGCCTTTTTCATAATTTGCTTTCATAATGTAAATTTAGAATTTAGGAAATGTGTAAAGCTGGTGTTTTGTTTGATGCTGATATTTTTTATGTGTTGTACTTTTTAACCCTTAACATTGTTTGTATAATTTGAATGCAACAAATGAACTTGCAGTGAAAGTCCTTTACTACAGCCTCATTCAGTTGGAAAAATGAAACAAAACAAACAAACAAAAAACCCTCATTAGGTAAAAAAGTTTGTATACCCTGAATGATTTTTAGAGTGGATAAGTTTGTTAAAAAATACTGCCCCCTCAGTCTAACTTTCTCTTTTCCCCCACTGTTTGTTCCCATTCTTTTGAACTTCCTGGTTTCTTTCTTTTTTCTGAATCAATGAAAATAGCCCACGTCTAAAAGATAAGCTAGACAGTTCAATTATTACCTTTTATTTCTTGGTATTTATTCTTTTTTCTTCTCTTCCTTCTAGTCCATATGCCTTCACTACAGTTTAAAACCTGCCCACATCTAGTGAACCTGCCTTTCTGAGCTTGCTTCTTTTCTTCCTTCTCTACCTTCCATATTCTGGAACATCATCATGCCATCTACTTCTTGCTTATTCAGTAGAATTAACATGATGCCATTGATGTTCTGTATCAATATGATATTCTGTGGATGTCCACATGGTCATGGTATCTTCAGACTCTATTATGACAGGGACTGGTGAGTTATGATAGCCAAGGTCTTAAAATGCAGATATTTGGTCTTGAACCTTCCATGTGTATGCAAACTGTTTGTGACCCTCTTTTCTGATAGGGATGGAAAAGAAGGCCTCTGCTGAATCAGTGGCCTCACTTACTCGAAGACGTATTAATCTGCTCTAGCAAAGATACCACATCTGGTACAGTGGCTGCAATAGGGGCTAAAATGCTGTTGGGTTTTCAGTAGTCTACTGGAATTCTCCAGAATCCTAATTTTTGTAGTAGACACACTGGTGAAGTACATGGGGATATGATGACCCCTCCTGCATCTTTAGTTCTTTAAGAGTGGCACAAATTTCTCCTTCTCCCCTACCCTTCAGTACATGATATTTTAAAAAAACTTATCTTCTTTGCCTCCAGGGGGAGGATATAGGTAGTATCAATGTCTTGTACTTGGCCTTCTTGGATAAGACAGCTCTAACCCCATAGGCCAAGGACCAATGTGGAGGTTGTACCAATGACCCATTTTGTCTATCCTGTTTATACTTTCAAAGATAATGGGGCTTCCCTGGTGGCGCAGTGGTTGAGAGTCCACCTGCTGATGCAGGGAACACGGGTTCATGCCCCGGTCCAGGAGGATCCCACATGCCACGGAGTGGCTAGGCCCGTGAGCCATGGCTACTGAGCCTTGCACGTCCGGAGCCTGTGCTCCGCAATGGGAGAGGCCACAACAGTGAGAGGCACGCGTACCACAAAAAAAAAAAAAAAAAAAAAAA
>NW_006776686.1:0-2798 GCF_000442215.2 Lipotes vexillifer
CCTCCTCCCCCAGCCCTTGGCAACCAACATTCCACTATTTGATTCTATGAATTTGACTATTTTAGATACCTCATATAAGTGGAATTATATAATATTTGTCTTTCTGTGACTGGCTTATTTCACTTAGCATACATCCTCAGATTCATCCATGTTGTCACATATTGCAAAATCTTCTTTTTTAAGGCCAAATATTTTTCTATTATTTTCTTTATCCATTCACCTGTCAATGGACATTTAGGTTGTTTTTCACATCTTGGCCCTTGTGAATAGTGTTGCAATGAATGTGGGAGGGCTAATATCTCTTTAAGATCCTGATTTCTGTCTTTTTGGATAAACACCCAGAAGTGAGATTGCTGGATCATATGTTAGTTCTATTTTTAATTTTTTGATGTGCTTCCATACTGTTTTCCAT
Source organism: Lipotes vexillifer (assembly GCF_000442215.2). Lineage (NCBI taxonomy): Eukaryota > Metazoa > Chordata > Mammalia > Artiodactyla > Lipotidae > Lipotes > Lipotes vexillifer. The sequence continues at coordinate 413 of NW_006776686.1, forward strand.
AGCAGCTGCACCATTTTGCATTCCCATCAAAGTGCCCAAGGGTTCTAATTTCTCCACATCTTCACCAACACTTGTATTTTATTTCTTTGATAATAGCTGACAGGTATGAGATGGTATCTCACTGTTGTTTTGGTTTGTAAGTTCCTGAGGATTAGTGACCTTGAGCATTGTTTCATATACATGTTGACTATTCGTATGTCTTCTTTGGAGAAATGTCTATCCAAGTTCTCAGACCATTTTTTAATCTGGTTAGCAGGGTTTTTTTGGCCATTGAGTTGTAGGACTTTCTCACACATACTCTTTTGCCTCATCTCACTCCGTCTTTCTCTTCATTTTTCTTTTAGACAGTTTTTAATTCTAACACTTAGCAGACAATGCAAAAGTATTTTTAACCCATTCACACAAACCAGAACTTTACACGGACTGTATTATAATTGGTCTGATGTCCTGATATGACAAATATAATGTATTACCCCTCCCAGACTATTTGAAACTCCCTTCCTCACACAGGAATCATAGTGGTCCCTGGTCACAACAGCAGAGTATGTTATCACAGGAGATAAATAACAGGGGATGTACTTTTGATGCTGGAGATCACAAATTTAGCACACCTACCTGAGTTCATCTTGGAAAAATTTTAAACATCGTGCCTGTCATTTTACCACTACAACTTCATTCCTTTGAACCTTAAAGAGCCCATTTACTAAAAATGCACATAGATTTTTGAGATCACTCTGCCTTAGTCTATTTGGGCTGTCTTAACAGAATACCAGACTAGGTGGCTTTTAAACAATAGAAATCTATTTCTCACAGTTTTGGAAGCTGGGAAGTCTGAAGATCATGGTGCTGGCAGATTTGCCATCTGGTGAGAGCCCACTTCCTTGTTTACAGGTGGCTGTCTTCTCACTGTGTCCTCAGACAGCTAGATCTCTCTCATGTCTCTTTTATAAGGGCACTAAGCTCATTCATGAGGGTTATACCCTTATGACCTCATCACCTCCCTAATACCCCACCTCCTAATACCATCACATTAGGGATTAGATTTCAACATACAAATTTTAGGGGGACACAAACAGTCTGTAACAACTCTGCCTTGAACTTTGCAGTCAATCAGTTAAACTGGGATGAGACAATCATGAAAATACCTGGGAAAGGAGCACAAGTGAAAGATAAGGAGATTCTTTTAGAGGAAGTTAGAGATCTATTGCCTACCCTGGTTCTAGAGCTGCTCTAGCAGCCATCTTTGAAACTCTAGGGCTAGTGTTCAGACCTACTCATTGGGAATGCCACCCAGCTGGACAGCCTGGGAGACCAGGCCTGCACCCCGATGGCCACACCAAAAGTCTCTGAATGTCAGAAAATCCACTGGAGCAACCAGCTCTTCCCCAGCAATGAGGTTGCTTCTCTGGAACCAACTATAACTTCAGAGAAGGAAAGTAATCCAACTCTAAAGAAAATATTTATCATGAAACCTAAACATATGAGTCATAACAAGTATCTGACACAGTTCTTCAGACACAGATTCTTGCCACCACCAAAACCAGTAAACTGACCATGGTCATTTGACAGTTAGAAGAAAAATCATTAGGCAGCAAAATGTTCCCACTCCCAAAGAGGAATATCCACGCCAAAATAAAGCGCATGAAGGAAAAGTCAACTTACAAAGGATAGAGAGAGGAGATATGAGAGACAGGCTTACAACCCTGAAAACGAGAGCAACAGTGTGGCCTTGGGGGGAGTTATGTCACATTTCAGGATGTGTTTCCCCTCTGTGGAGCAAGAAAGTCAGGCTAGAAGGCCCCTCCTCCCTTCCCAGCTCCAGTACTCAGCAAGGCACAAGGAGAGGAAAGAAATAGGACAATAGGACCAATAAGATTCAGACTGACCAGATATATATTTGTGGCTTAAAAACAAAACAAAATACACACACACACACACACACACACACAAACACACCTTAAGACCTACTCTACCTCAAAGGCAGAGGACAGCCAGATTGAAAGCACAAATGGGACATTGATCCAAAAAAGTCACAGACAAGTCATTCTGGATCTGGGCCCCAGATTCTGAGCCATGCACCAAGAAATTTAAGAAGATGGCTCCAAGAGCCAAATAGCTTTTAAACTAGCACCTCCACTTCAAACGGCAAAATAATTCCATCTGACCATTCCCTTTGCAGTGAGGGGTTATATGCTATAAACCCACTAACAACCTGGCCTTGATGGCATTTACACTGCAAGGTCACTGGCCTGTGAAATACATCCTGTAGTATAGGTGAAAACAAGGTAAACTAAAGGGGTCGTTGTGTGGGTCCAAGACACAAGGTCAGATCCCAGGGTCACACTCTCTCCCCGACACTCTGCCACTTCCTGCTCTCAGTTGAAGA
>NW_006776687.1:0-2454 GCF_000442215.2 Lipotes vexillifer
CACATGCCGTGGAGCAACTAAGCCTGTGTGCCACAACTACTAAGCCTGCGCTCTAGAGCCCGTAAGCCACAACTACTGAGACCACGTGCTGCAACTACTGAAGTGCATGTGACTAGAGCCTGTGCTCCAGAACAAGGGAAGCCACCGCAATGAGAAGCCCACATGCACTGCAACGAAGAATAGCCCCTGCTCACCGCAACTAGAGAAAGCCCTTGCACAGCAACGAAGACCCAGTGCAGCCAAAAATAAATAAATAAAAATAAATAAATAAATCTGACAAAGATATTATAAGAAAATTACTGACACCCTAATGAATACATATGCAAAAATCACCAAAAAATTAGCAAGTCAAATCCAGTGGTATTTAAAAATGATAATATATTATGATAAAGTGGGATTTATTCTAAGAATTCAAGGTTGAGTTGACATAAAAAATATTTGAAAAAAATATCCATTTATTATAAAATCAGCAAATTAGAAATTAGGGACAACTTCCTAAATCCAATAAACAGCATATTTTAAAAGCCTATAGCTAACAATGGACTTAATGATGAAAAAGTAAATGTTTTCCCATTAAGACTGGAAACAAGGCAAGGCTGTGCATTCTTACCATTTGTAGTCAACATAGAATAGGAGGTTCTAGCTAGAAAAATAAGGCAAGAAGTAAAAAATTAGAGATATGGGCTTGGAAAAGAAGAAATAAAATTTTCTATTCACAGGCAACATGACTGTCTACATAGAAAATCTTAAGCAAGCTATTAAACAAAAAAGTAGAAGTAATAAGTGAGTTTATCAACGTTTTACGATAGAAGGTCAACTGAATTTCTATATGCTAGCAACAAAAAGTTGGAAAATAGAATTTTAAATGTATTATTTACAATATTTGGAATAGCATCAAGTCATAAATTACTAAGGGATAAATTTATTTAAAGATGTGCAAAATCTTTACATTGAAAACTACTAAACATTGTTGAGAATAATAAGAAAGATCTAAATAAATTGAGGTGCCTACCATATTTGTGAATTGGAAGGCTCAGCATTGCTGGGAAGGCCAGTGTCCCTAAACTGTTCTACAGAGTCAGTGCAATCCCAATTGGAAACCAGCAGTTTTTGTTTTTAAACATAATAACAAGCTTATTCTAAAGTGTATATGAAAATGCACAATAGGCAAAACAACTTTGGAAGATAACAAAATTGGATGATGGGGGCTTTGTAATGTGTCAACTTGGCTAGGCTGAACTATGTTTCCCAGAATTCCCCTCTTTGTGTGTCTCCAGGACCTGGAGAGACTTCTTTTGTCTGTGAGATTGGAGGGCGGAAATGAAGCAGTAGGCTGTGGGAAGGTGGGGGCAGGTGTTCTTGTAGTTGATGTGCCTTGTCCTTTACCTGCTGACATGTGTGGTTGGCATGGCAGCAGCCAGGCCTGAACCTTCTCCCAGATTCTTATATGTCCTGGGCCAGGTGTGGGTTTCACTCTGTGACAAAGGATACCAGCTTCTCTTGCAGGACGCACACTTCCTCGAGATCCTAGGCAGTGAGGACTGGCCCAGGGCTCACACTCCTGAGTTCCAGCTTGTCTGGCTCTCCATTTCTTTACCTCTGTCTTCCGTCCCTGAGTGCCTGCTGCGCGGACTCCAAGCTCCAGTATTTGACACCAAGACAACAGTCCTACAGAGATTGTTTAACCAAGTACCACAACTGCACACAATCAAATCCCAGTGATAAATCTCCTATTAGTTATATATAACCTTCAAGTGATTCTATCTCTATGGTTGAACCCTAATACAGAGAACTTACACCAAATGATTTCAAGACTTAACTGTAAAACCTCAGTTATCAAGACAGTGTAAAGAGATGTAAAGGCGGATCAATGAAACAAAATAGAGAGTCCAGTTATAGACCAAAAAATCTATGGTCAGTTGATTTTTGAAAAAGGATTAATGCAATTCAATAGTGGAAAAGATAGTCTAACAAATGCTGCTGGAACAGCTGGATCTCTAAAAGGAAAAATAATGACCTTTCACCTCTACATAACACCATACACACAAATTTATTCAAAATGCATCATACATCAAAGCATAAGAGTAAAATTATACAACTTTTAGAAGAAAACATAGGATAAAAACCTTTGTGAATGTGGGATAGGATAAACATTTTTTGACAGGACATATGCATTATGCATAAAATAAAAAATAATAAGATTGAATTCGTTGAACTTAAAACTTTCTGTTCTTCAAAACTATCAGTAAGAAAATAAAAAGTGAAAGAGTAAGCCACAGACTGAAAGAAAATATTCACAATACATATATCTGACAAAGAATTTGTATCCAGAATATAAAAAGAACTTTAAAGCTCAATCATAAGAGACAAACATCCCAATTAAAAAATGATCGGGCTTCCCTGGTGGCGCAGTGGTTGAGAGTCCGCCTGCCGATGCGGGGGACGCAGGTTCGT
>NW_006776688.1:0-1449 GCF_000442215.2 Lipotes vexillifer
CCCACATGCCGCAGAGCGGCTGGGCCCGTGAGCCGTGGCCGCTGAGCCTGTGCGTCTGGAGCCCGTGCTCCACAACGGGAGAGGCCACAACAGTGAGAGACCCGCGCACCAGAAAAAAACAAAGCAAAACAAAACAGTAGACAGAGCCTCAGAGAAATGTGAGACACCATCAAGTGCATCAGCATGCACATAAAAGGAGTAAAAGAAGGAGAGGGGAGAGAGAGGAACAGAAAAAATATTCAAAATAAAATGGTGAAAACTTCCCCAATTTTTTGAAAAACAATAATCTACATATCCAGGAAGCTCAATGAACTACAAGTATGACAAAAAACAGAGATCCACAAAAAGACATATCACAGTGTCTGAAATTCTGAAAATCAAAGACAAGGAGAATATCCTGAAAACAGCTAGAAAATGACTTAGCACTTACAAAAATAACACGATAATATGAATAGCTGACTTGTCAGCAGAAACAATGGAGACCAGAGACAGTGGACAGCATTCAAAATTCTCAGTAAAAAATCATCAACCAAGAATCCTATAACCAGTAAAGCTATCTTTCAAAAATGAGGGTGAAACAAAGACTTTCCAAGATAACAAAAGCTGACAGAATTGTTGCTAGTAGGACCACCTGATAAGAAATAACTAAAGGAAGTTCTCCAGGCCGTAGGGAAGTAACCCCAGATAGTAATTCAAATCCACATGATAAAACAAAGAGCACTGGTAAAGATATCAAAAAACAGTATAAATGCATATTTTCTCATTTTTTCTGACAGCTGTTTTAAAAAGCAACTATCTAATAATATGCAAATATCATAACATTGGGCCTATAACATATAGAAATGTAACATACGTGTATTACACTTGCCAATAACAGCACAAAGGTGGCGGGTAGGAGCAAAACTGTGTTGGGATAAGGAAATCACTGCAGATGGTAAAACAATAATTTTAACAATGTATTAGTAGGTTTGTAACACTAATAGATGTAATATGTATAACAATAATACCACAAAAGGAGGGGAAGGGAATAGAGCTTTACAGGAGTAACATTTATATACATCACTGGAATTAAGCTAATATAAATTTGATACTGATTTTTATGAGTTTAGATATATATAAACCCTAGAGTAACCTCTAAAAACATCACTAAAAATATACATGCAAAGAACATAAAACAGATTAAAATGTTATTTTTTAATTTATAATGTGATAGTGATAAGACCTTAAAACTTAAAAACGGGTGAGGAGTAACATCAATTTAAAATTTTAGGGAGTCTGCTCTAGACAGTGGGGAGAGGCTGGGGCTCCTTTTAACATGGTTGACTTTCTCCCAAGAAGACCGGATTCTGAATGTGTAGTATTTTCAAAGCTCCTCCAAATACTATCCTTTTTTTTTTTTTTGCAGTACGCGGGCCTCTCACCGTTGCGGCCTCTCCCGTTGTGGAGCAC
>NW_006776689.1:0-7705 GCF_000442215.2 Lipotes vexillifer
ATAATGGGATTTGGCTGATTTTCACTGCTGCGCTTATGTCGCTCTACACACAATTGATTCTCTGACGGAGACATATAAATACATAGGTTTCAAGATTGCTATCAGTTAGGTATATCCCTATGCGTTGAATATGGGTTGTTGAGTCAATTTCGTGGAGCAAGGAGTAGTGCTTGTCTATTACATATTTGGCTTATGGAACAGTATGTGTGCTAATTTCAATTTCTGCTTTTATGCAGGACCCCCACTCACCTTTCCCCTTACGCAAGCATCTGTTTGTTTTCCAAATGAAAGACTCTCTTCTATTTTGTAATTCAGTTCATGTGTAGCCACGATTCCATTCCCTGTATTTGTGATACCTTATGATGTTTCTCCTTCTGTGTGACTTATATCACTTAGAATCATCGTACCTATATCCACTCATTATACAGCTACGAGCCTGATGACGTTGATTTCATTGCTGACTGATTCTCCTTTGCACGTAAGTACCCCAACTTCATGATCCATTGTTCACTCTCTGGGATATTTAACTTGTACTGTGGATGAGGTTCTTGTACACAGAGCAGCCCCAAACTTTGCGGTGGGTCTGTCTTTTTGATTTCAGTGCTCCTAGGCCTGTGCCCTAGGCTATGTACCTTTGTTTTCAGATGTTTCAGGAAACACCATACATTTCCCCAGAGTGGCTGTTGGCAACTTACATCCCGCCCGTCAGCATAACAATGCTCCCTATTCTCCCTGGCCTGTCCTGTCTTTCTTGATTTTACACTGTTTTCCGATGTCCCTTTTGACCGGGGGGAAGTGAGACTTCATTGTAGTGCAGATTTCCATTGCAAGATTGCTTGGTTGGCCAAAAAGGGCGTATGCGTTTTTTTCCTGAATATATTTAGGAAAAAACGCATACGCCCTATTTGGCCAAGGGCATCCTGGTCCAAGTTCTGCCTATTTTCATAGGCTTTAGATGCAATTCCGAAATACCTCCTGAAATCGGTTTCCTGCAATTCTGCCTCACATTCATGTCGTCTTCGCAGCCTTACTTCAATATATTTGATGAAAGCTGTCATTTATAACTCTGCAGGTTTGTGAAGTACAGTGCCCCTGAGCTCCTTTTTTCCCCTCGCTTTCTTGTGAGCTGGCCGGAATACCGCAAAATTACTTCAAACCATAGTCTTGTTCAGGGACGGCATGCTGAGGTTCTGGTTAATTCTTCTTGCTGCTGGGAAATTAGAGTTAAATGTGCCCGTCCAAACACCTACAGCTAGCCTCTCATCGGTTCTCCCCATTCATGTCCATCTTCCACAGGAATTGCAAACTCTGCCAAAAAGGAGGTTAAAGGCACTGACTATCCAAGTGTGGAGAGTGTCAGGAGAGTGTCAGGAAAGCGTCTGGAACTTCCACCGTCAGTACCAGGGCACATAAAAAGATATATACTTTACGAACCATGCCTGATCACACGGGTGGAACATACTCTGGCTTCCCCATGCATGTTTTAGCTGAAGGACGAATCCCTGAAAACTGGAGTGTTGGGACCTATGGAATGGGTACCAGGCAGTATGACGTCAAAGGGTCTGCATTTGCTCTCCGAACCTCACCAATCCTATGAGCCCCAAGTGTCCAGCCTTATGTCTCACACAGCTGTGGGTGTAGATGTGGTAAATCCAGGTTTCATCACAAGCCCTGAATGAATTCTGTAAGAATGACTCTCTATTTCACTGTCCTTGTGTTTTGTTGTTGACATTTATTTTTATAATGGGATTTAGCCGAATTTCACTGCTGCTGTTATGGCGCTCTACACACACCTGCTTCTCTTACGGAGACATATAAAAACATAGGTTTCAAGATTCCTACCAGTCGGGTATATACCTATGCGTTGAATATGGGTTGTTGAGTCCATTTCGCGGAGCAAGGAGTAAGTCTTGTCTATTATATATTTGGCTTATGGAACAGTATTTGTGCTAATTTCAATCTCTGCTTTTCTGCAGCACCCCCACTCACCTTTCCCCTTACGCAAGCATAAGTTTGTTTTCCAAATGAGAGATTCTCTTCTGTTTTGTAATTCAGTTCATGTGTAGCCACGTTTCCATTCCCTGTATTACTGATATCTTATGATGTTTCTTCTTCTGTGTGATTATATCACTTAGAATCATCGTACCTAAATCTACTCACTAAGATGCTACGCGCCTGATGACATTGATTTTGATCCATTTTTTCTTTTCGTGGGTATTTAACTTGTACTGTGGACATGGTTCCTGTAAAGAGGGCAGCCCCAAACTTTGGGGTGGCTGTGTCTTTTTGATTTCTGTTTCCCTAAGCCTAGTGCCCTAGGCTATGTACCTTGTTTTTTCGATCTTTCAGGAAATACCATACGTTTCTCCAGAGTGGCTGTTGGCAATTTACATCCCGCCCATCACCATAACAACCCTCCATTTTCTCCCTGGCCTGTCATGCCTTTCTGGATTTTACACTTTTTTCAGATGGCCCTTTTGACCCGGGGGAATTGAGAGTTCATTGTAGCGCAGATTTCCGTTGCAAGCTTGCTTGGTTGGCCAAAATGGGCATATACGTTTTTTCCTGCATATATTCAGGAAAAAATGCATACGCCCTTTTTGGTCAAGGGCATCCTGGTCGGCGTTCTGCCTATTTTCATTGGCTTTAAATGCAGTTACAAACCACCTCCTGAAATCGGTTTCCTTGAATTCTGCCTCACTTTCAAGTTCTCTTCACAGCCTTACTTCAATATATGTTTGGACGAAAGATGTGATTTATAACTCTGCAGGTTTGTGAATTACAGTGGCCCTGAGGCCCTTTTCTCCCCTCGCTTTCTTGGGAGCTGGCCGCCATACCACAGGGTTGCTTCAGGCCCTAGTCTTTATCAGGCACGGCATGCTGAGGCTTTGGTTCATTCTTCTTGCTGGTGGGAAATTAGAGTTCAATGTGCCCGTCCAAACACCTACAGCTAGTCTCTCATTGGTTCTCCCCATTCCTGTCCATCTTACGCAGAAATTGCAAAGTGTGCCAAACAGGACGTTAAAGGCACTGACTCTGCAAGTGTGGAGAGTGTCAGGAAAGCGTCTTGAATGGGCAACTCGAGTTCCAGGGCACGTAAACTGCGATGCATTTTAGGAACGTTGCCCGATTACACGGTGGACCATACCCTGAGTTTTGCATGCATGTTTTAGCGGAAGGAAGAATCCATTAAACCTGGGGAGTTGGGACCCTTGGAATGGATACCATGCAGTATGACTTCCAAGGGTTTGCCTTTGCTTACCAAACCTCACCAATCCTATCAGTCCCTACTGTCCAGCCTTATGTCTCACACAGGTGAGGGTGTAGATGTGGTAAATCCAGGTTTCATCCCGAGCCCTGAATGAATTAAGAAAGAATGTCTCTCTATTTCACTGTCATTGTGTTTTTGTTTTGAAATTTATTTTTATAATGGGATTTGTCTGATTTTCACTGCTGCATTTATGTCGCTCTACACACGCTTGATTCTCTGATGGAAACATATAAATACATAAGTTTTAAGATTCCTACCAGTTAGGTCTATTCCTATGCGTTGAATATGGTGTGTTGAGTCCATTTCGTGGAGCAAGGAGTAGATCTTGTCTATTACATATTTGGCTTCTGATACGGTATCTGTGCTGATTTCAATCTCTGGTTATATGCAGCACCCCCACTCAGCTTTCCCCTTACGCAAGCAGACGTTTGTTTTCTAAATGAGAGTCTCTCTTCTGTTTTGTAATTCCTTCCATGTGTAGAAAATTTACAATCCGTGTATTAGTGATACCATATGATGTTTCTTTTTCCGTGTGACCTATTTCACTTGGAATCATCGTACCTAAATCCACTCACTAAGATGCTACGGGCCTGATGACATTGATTTCATTGCTGACTGATATTCCATGGCACGAAAGTGCCATAACTTGGCGATCCATTTTTTCCTTTCTTGGATATTTACCTTGTACTGTGGACGAGGGCCTTGTAAAGAGGGCAGCCCCAAATTTTGAGGTGGCTCTGTCTTTTTGATTTCAATTTTCTTAAGCCTTGTGCCGTAGGCTATGTACCTTGTTTTTTCGATGTTTCAGGAAATACCATACGTATCTCCAAGGTGGTGGTTGGCAGTTTACATCACGCCCATCATCATAACATTGCTCCCTGTTGTCCATGGCCTGTCCTGCCATTCTGGATTTTACACTTTTTTCAGATGGCCCTTTTGAGCGGGGGGAAGTGAGACTTCATTGTAGGGCAGATTTCCTTTGCAAGCATGCTTGGTTGGCCAAAAAGCAACAATGGGTTTTTTCCTGAATATATTCAGGAAAAATGCATACGCCCTTTTTGGCCAAGGGCATCCTGGTCGGCGTTCTGCCTATTTTCATAGGCTTTAAATGCAATTCCAAACCACCTCCTGAAATCGGTTTCCTGCAATTCTGCCTCACTTTCAAATTCTCTGCGCAGCCTTACTTCAGTATATTTTTGGACAAAAGCTGTCATTTATAACTCTGCAGGTTTGTGAATTACAGTGGCCCTGAGCTCCTTTTCTCCCCTTGCTTTCTTGTGAGCTGGCCGCCATCCCCCAGGATTGCTTCAGACCCTAGTCTGGTTCAGGCACGGCATGCTGAGGCTTTGGTTCATTCTTCTTGCTGGTGGGAAATTAGAGTTCAATGTGCCCATCCAAAGACCTACAGCTAGTCTCTCGTGGGTTCTCCCCATTCCTGTCTATCTTACGAAGAAATTGCAAAGTGTGCCATCAGGAGGTTAAAGGCACTGACTCTGCAAGTGTGCAGAGTGTCAGGAAAGCGTCTTGAATGGCCAACACGAGTTCCAGGACACGAAACCTGAGATGCAGTTTAAGAACGTTGCTCAATCAGACGTTGGACAATTCTCTGGGTTTTCCATGCATGTTTTAGCTGAAGGAAGAATCCCTTTAACCTGGGGAGTTGGGACCTATGGAATGGGTACCACTCAGTAGGAATTCAAATGGGCTGACTTTGCTCTCCAAACCTCACCATTCATATCAGCCTCTATTGTCCAGCATTATGTCTCACATAGCTGATGGTGTAGACGTGGTAAATCCAGGTTTCATCACGAGCCCTGAATGAATGATATAAGAATGTCTCTCTCTTTCACTGTCATTGTGTTTTGGTTTTGAATTTTATTTTTATAATGGGATATGGCTGATTTTCACTGCTGCGTTTATGTCACTCTACACACACTTGATTCTCTTACGGAGACATATAATTACATAAGTTTTAAGATTCCTACCAGTCAGGTCTATTCTTATGCGTTGAATATGGCGTGTTGAGTCCATTTCGTGGAGTAAGGAGTAGGTCTTGTCTATTACATATTTGGCTTCTGGAAAGGTATCTGTGCTGATTTCAATCTCTGGTTTTATGCAACACCCCCACTCATCTTTCCCCTTATGCAAGAATTAGTTTGTTTTCTAAATGAGAGACTCTCTTCTGTTTTGTAATTCAGTCCATGTGTAGCCAGGTTTACATTCCCTGTATTATTGATATCTTATGATGTTTCTTTTTCTGTGTGACTTATTTCACTTAGAATCATCGTACCTAAATCCACTCATTATGCTGCTATGGAACTGAAGACATTGATTTCATTGCTGAGTGATATTCCATTGCACAGAAGTGCCACAACTTGGTGATCAATTTATTGCTGTCTTGGATATTTATCTTGTACCGTAGACAAGATTCCTGTAAAGAGGGCAGCAGCAAACTTTGGGGTGGCTCTGTCTTTTTGATTTCTGTTTCCCTAAGCCTAATGCCCTAGGCTATGTACCTTGTTTTTTCGATGTTTCAGGAAATACCATCCGTTTCTCCAGGGTGGCTGTTGGCAATTTACATCCTGCCCATCAGCATAACAACGCTCCCTGTTCTCCCTGGACTGTCCTGCCTTTCTGGATTTTACACTTTTTTCAGATGGCCTTTTTGACCAGGGGGAAGTGAGAGTTCATTGTAGCGCAGATTTCCAATGCAAGCTTGTTTCGTTGGCAAAAAAGTGCGTATGCATTTTTTCTGGAATATATTCAGGAAAAAACGCATACGCCCTTTTTGGCCAATGGCATCCTGGTCGGCGTTCTGCCTGTTTTCATAGGCTTTAAATGCAATTCCAAACCACCTCCTGAAAACGGTTTCCTGCAATTCAGCCTCATATTCAAGTTCTCTTCACAGCCTTATTTCAATATATTTTTGGACGAAGGCTGTCATTTATAACTCTGCAGGTTTGTGAATTACAGTGGCCCTGAGCTCCTTTTCTTCCCTTGCTTTCTTGTGAGCTGGCCACCATCCCACAGGATTGCTTCAGACCCTAGTCTGGTTCAGGCACGGCATGCTGAGGCTTTGGATCATTCTTCTTGCTGATGGGAAATTAGGGTTCAATGTGCCCGTCTAAACACCTACAGCTAGTCTCTCGTTGGTTTGCCCCATTCCTGTCCATCTTACACAGAAATTGCAAAGTGTGCCAAACAGGACGTTAAAGGCACTGACTCTGCAAGTGTGAGGAGTGTCAGGAAAGCATCTTGAAAGGCCACACGTGTTCCATGGCCCGTAAACTGATATGCATTTTAGGAACGTTGCCCAATCACACGGTGTACCATACTCTGGGATTCCCATGAATGTTTTAGTGGAAGGAAGAATCCATTAATCCTGGGGAGTTGCGCCCCAGGGAATGGATACCATGCAGTATGACTTCAAAGGGTTTGCCTGTGTTTACCAAAACTGACCAGTCCTATCAGCCCCTAGTGTCCAGCCTTATGTCTCACACGGCTGTGTGTGTAGAAGTGGTAAATCCAGGTTTCATCCCGAGCCCTGAATGAATTAAGTAACAATGTCTCTCTGTTTCACTGTCATTGTGTTTTGCTTATGAAATTTAATTTTATAATGGGATTTCGCTGATTGTCACTGCTGCGCTTATGTCGCTCTCCACACGCTTGATTCTCTTTCGGAGACATATAAATACATAGGTTTTAAGATTCCTAACAGTCAGGTCTATTGCTATGTGTTGAATATGGGGTGTTGAGTCCATTTCGTGGAGCAAGTAGTAGATCTTGTGTATTACATATTTGACTTCTGGAACGGTATCTGTGCTGATTTCACTCTCTGGTTTTATGCAGCATCCCCACTCAGCTTTCCCCTTACGCAAACATAAGTTTCTTTTCTAAATGAGAGAGTCTCTTCTGTTTTGTAATACCTTCCATGTGTAGAAAAGTTTACAATCCGTGTATTAGTGATACCGTATGATGTTTCTTTTTCCCTGTGACTTATTTCACTTGAAATCATCGTACCTAAATCCACTCACTAAGATGCTGTGTGCCTGATGACATTGATTTCATTGCTGACTGATATTCCATTGCACATAAGTGCCACAACTTGTTGATCCATTTTTTCCTTCCGTGGGTATTTAACTGGTACCGTGGAAGAGGTTCCTGTAAAGAGGGCAGCCCCAAACTTTGGGGTGGCTCTGTCTTTTGAATTTCTGTTTCCCTAAGCCTAGTGCCCGAGGCTATGTACCTTGTTTTTTCGATGTTTCAGGAAATACCATACGTTTCTCCACGCTGGCTGTTGGCAATTTACATCCCGCCCATCAGCATCACAACGCGCCCTGTTCTCCCTGGCCTGTGCTGCCTTTCTGGATTTTACACTTTTTTCAGATGGCCTTTTTGACCGGGGGGAAGTGAGAGTTCATTGTAGCGTAGATT
>NW_006776689.1:8555-9136 GCF_000442215.2 Lipotes vexillifer
TGGCTGATTTTCACTGCTTCGCTTCTGTCGCTCTACACACGCTTGATTCTCTTACGGAGACATATAAATTCATAGGTTTTAAGATTCCTACCAGTCAGGTCTATTCCTATGCGTTGAATATGGGGTGTTGAGTCCTTTTCGTGGAGCAAGGAGTAGTTCTTGTCTATTACGTATTTGGTTTCTGGAACGATATCTATGCTGATTTCAATCTCTGGTTTTATGCAGCACCCCCACTCAGCTTTCCCCTTATGCAAGCAGACGTTTGTTTTCTAAATGAGAGACTCTCTTCTGTTTTGTAATTCCTTCCATGTGTAGAAAAGTTTACAATCCGTGTATTAGTGATACCGTATGAGGTTTATTTTTCCGTGTGGCTTATTTCCCTTGGAATCATCGTACCTAAATCCACTCACTAAGATGCTACGGGCCTGATGATATTGATTTCATTGCTGACTGATATTCCATGGCACCTAAGTGCCACAACTTGGCGATCCATTTTTCCCTTTCGTGGGTATTTAACAGGTACCGTGGAAGAGGTTCCTGTAAAGAGGGCAGCCCCAAACTTTGGGGTGGCTCTGTCTTTT
>NW_006776691.1:0-7679 GCF_000442215.2 Lipotes vexillifer
AATAATAGAAATAAAGTGCACAATAAATGTAATGCGCTTGAATCATCCCAAAACCATCCCCCCACCCCCGTGGAAAAATGTCTTCCACAAAACCAGTCCCTGGTGCCGAAAAGGTTGTGGACTGCTTCTCTAAAGTATATCATTATGGTATGAGAAATACTCAAGCTCTTTATAAACTTCAAGCCCTGCTTAGAATATAGAACAGAAAAAGGTCAAACAACAGAGTTCTTCCATATCCTCAGAAAAGATAAGAAAGGATGAGAAGGGGTAGGATTTTTAAAACATAAACAGAGAAACCAAAGAGTGTATTGGTGTGCTGTGGTATTATCATTTTGCAGATATAAACACCATAACCAATCAAAGGAAGATGGCTTGAACATTGAATACTGGGACCCCAAACATGAAAGTATGTTAAAAGAGAAAAATAGGAAAAGTACATCTGCATTTTACACTATCTGTGTTTAACCTGAAACAAGGCCCCAAGATAGAGATAATTTAGATGTAAAACACAACACGTATTTTATTCAACACATACTTAAATGCCAGAAATGTAGCTACCACACTTTGACAACTGCTTTCTATATAAATCTCTGCCAGAAAAACAAAAATCAATGTGAATTCATCAAATCAAACGTCAATGAGTTATTTTAATCAATTTGAGAGTGACAAAATTTATTTATGAAATAATGCTTTCCAGGAAGAAATAAAAATCCTACCGCTGAAAACAATTTGATGGTTAATGTAAAATTTTAAACCACATAACCAGATTAACTGTAATTCACTAGCAATTCAAGAAAAAGTGTGTAGGATGCCCAAAAGTTACAAACCTATTAAAATAAAGTTTTTCTTTTTCTTTATAGAGAATTGCCACACCATCTGGTCTGATTTGCCTTGGTGTTTTGCCCAGTGTAATATCAGCTTTCTGAGAGCTATAAATTATTGTTATCCCAATGAAAAATATGATTGAAGACAAAATATAGGTTGAAGAGGACATCCTGATTATAAGTTTGAGTACTCAGGAGAACACTAACATATGGCAGAACAGCCCAGCCTAAGTGCATCTGCGCATGAAACTAGTTCACAGAGGCTATGCACGTGAGATGATGATGATGAAAAGGACAGGCTGGCAGAGAGTAACAGGCAAAATAATAACACGCATAACAATATAGAAATAAATTTTCAACACTGAGCATCACCTCTTTGTCAGAGCGCTTCTGATTCTAATTACGTTTGGGGGAAAAATAACCAGGCAACCCCTGCCTGACTGGAAAGCACAGACTATTGAAAGATGCTTTTAAATAGTAGGGTGATAAATGAGGGTGTCCAAATGTGAACACAATCATATTTTTCATCTCAACTCTGTTGTTCTGTCTTCCAGCTGATCCCTTTAATACAGTGTCACCTCAGCCTGTGAAAAGGGACCAGATTAAGGTGTAGCTCCTAGGTTTCTAAAGGAAGCTTCAGAAGTTGTTTTGTAAAGTACTATTATCTAGGCAACTTAGGTGATTACCCTCAGAAAGGGTAAAGATCAAACAACACATGAACAATGGGCTCACTTTGACACTGCAGCTGCACCTCCTTCTATTTGGAATCTATGTCAACCAGTTGGTAAGATTTGTAAAAGAATATCCTTACCCGAATTATTTCTTCAACACAGCTGTTGGTTTCTCCAGATCTACTCTCCTGCAAGCAAAGGGAAAAAACATTAAGCCAGATGGAACAGACTTATGGTTACAGAGAAGAAATGACACATAAGCCTCCAAATTATTTTAATAGAGTTTGGACAGGGGGCCTTGCCTAAAGTAGGACTTACAGATAAGCTCCCTTCCTTAATGGGACAACTCTAATCAAGGCTGTGACCACCCTCCCTTCCCCACCGCTGCACCATGGACAGGGCGGCCGGGAGCATCGCACACACCCCAGAGTTGCAGCACTGGGCCCTCCAACCACGTCAACTCTAAGCAGGGAAGGCTCCTAGGAGTACGGCCCATGACTGGCAGGTATGAGCTCCATTCACCTTGGGTTCCATCAAAGTGTGGAAGCAAATGTGGCCTACACCACAAAGATGGATCCGGTCCACCCACCAAATACATGCAATGGTCCTGCCGAATACAAGTGAAACTCTGGGTAGTTCTACCATCCTCAGAGCCTAGATTTACTGGGTGATAGGCCAAAACCCCAAAGACCAAAAGGAGACACATTCTCCCAGCACTCCCAGGGTAGGCTGGGTGTCACACTCCAGAGCCACTGGTTCTGCAACCCACACTGCCCTGTGCTGGGGAGATGGTATAGGCTCCGAGGAACGGTGGCTTCAGGTCACAGCCAACTCGGGGGACCATTTTCAGTTTCAGAGATGCTGTGTGGTTACTGCTGCTAACGTACTCCCAGAGCACAGGAGGTAGTTTTGTGGGGACGTGAAAGCAGCATTTGCTGGTACGAGTGCCTACTGTGGTCTCAGCAAAATACTCCCCTGGCCTTTTAATTCAGTGACATTGACCACGACTCAGCATGACCTCCCAGCATGAGGCTTTCTTCGCGATGTCTTCCCCAAGCCCACTCTGCTTTCCTTCCTCCTCACGGTTCTCTCTCCCCCAGGAATGCTGGTCTGCACCTTCCTGGTTTTCCTGGTTCATTCCAAGTCATCCTTCAGAGGCAGGTCAACCATGACTTCCTCAGAGCATCTCTAGCGCTGGAATACGCGTCCACGCAGCATTTACTGCTGCTTCAGCACACTCACCACAACTGCAGTTCACAGACAGACTCTGGAATGATCTCTCCTCCCTCTAGGACAGACACTCCACCCACTCAGGGGCTCTGTGTCTTTCAGTGTGGACATCTGCCAGTGGGCGGCATAGGAAGGAATGAATGAATCTACCTCCTGCCCTTCCCAGGAACGCGAGCGCTAATACAGCCAGCTCCAGGACTTCTCAGTATTACAAAGGCGCTACCAGAAAGCGTACTTTCACACTCCCAGACCCCTGTGTGTGTCCCCCACCTGCTCTTCCTGGTAGTAGAGCATTCCATCAGAAATATTCCACCCTTCACACTGGGTAAGAGGCCAAGGTGAATGCAAGTGTGTGAGGCTTGAAAAGGTCCCACAAGTGATTGAGATTTTTCCCACCCAGAAATAGAAGGTTTGTCCAAGGCTCCCAACTGAGGCTCAGAGAGTTTACAGGACTTGCCCCAGGCCACAGAACAGCAAGTCTGGACCAGGAAACAGGACTCATCCTCAGTCATGTACATTTTCTCTTCCAGAAGCTTTCCCCAGTCCCAAAGGCTATACTTCAAATATATGCATTTCCTCAGCAAACCTGAGCTCATTTGTTTGTCAGATTACCAGAGTTTCTATGATGTTTATATAGTTTGGAAACTTTTTTTTTTATTGTGGTAAAACACACATAACATAATCTTTACTATTTTAACCATTTTAAAGTGTATAATTTACTGGCCTTAAATACATTCACAATGTCACCACTATCTAGTTCAAGAACGTTTTCGTCACCCTGAATGGAGACCCCATGCCCCTTAAGCGGGAAGTCGCCATTCCTCCCTCACCCCAGCTCCTGGTAACCACTAATCTACTTTCTGTTACTACGGATTTTTCTATTCTAAATATTTCATATAAATGAATCATATAACACGTGGCCTTCTGTGTCTGGCTGGTTTCACTTAGGATAACGTTTTCAAGGTTCATCCATGTTGTAACCAATGTCAGTACTTTATTCCTTTTTGTGGCTGAGTAACATTCTGTTGTATGGACAAGACCACATTTTGTTTATCCAGTTGATGGACATTTTGGTTTTTTCACTTTGGCTGTTGTGAGAGCACCTCTATAAACATCTGTACGCAAGTTTTTGTTTGAATACCTGTTTTCACGTCTTTTGGGTATAGAACTACAAGTTGAACTGGTGGATCATATGGCAATTCTATGCTTAGCTTTTTGAGGAACTGCCAAATTGTTTTCCATACTGGCTGTACCATTTTACATTCCTACTAGCAATGTATGAAGGTTCTACTTTCTCCACATCTTAACCAACACTTGTTATTTTCTGGTTTTGTTGTGTTTTGTATAATAGCCACCCTAATGGGTGTAAAATGGTATTGTGTTGAGACTTTAATCTGCATTTTCCTAAGGACTAATGATGTTGAGCATCTTTTCATGTGCATTTTGGCCATTTTTCTATCTTCTTTGGAGAAATGTCTTTTGCCCACTTTTAAATTGGGTTTGTTAACTTTTTATTGTTTTAAGAGTTCTTTATATATTTTGGATACTAGGACCTTATCAGATACATGATTTGCACATATTTTTACCCATTCTTTGGAATGTATTCTCACCCTCTTGATAGTGTTCATGGATGCACAATATTTTTAATTTGATGAAGGCCAATTTACCTATTTTTCTCTTTATTGCTTTGCTCTTGGTGTCGCGTCTAAGAAGTCATTGCCAAATCCAAGGTTATAAAGATGTACCCATGTGTTCTTTTAAGAGTATTATAGTTTTGGTTTTTATATTTAGGACTTTAATCCAACAGTTTGAGAACTTTTAGGTGAAGGTTATTTCCTTATGGATTATTTGATGTTTTAGTTAAAACAGGAACATTATCTTTGTATAAATTACTCCTTTCTAGTCTGATCATTAAAAAAATCAATAATGAAATGTGCAAAGCACAACTACTGTTGCTAACAGTGCATGAACATAACATATATGTCTACCCTTATAAAACAAGAAAAACGGTGTTAAATATTGTGATAAGATTAGAAGACCCAAAGCTTTTTACTAATATTTCATTCCTCTTTCCTATATTCATCCCTTCTCCTGTTTTCCCAAAAGTTCCAGTTTGGCAACATACATCTAATACACCCCCAACTTCTGTTCCCAATGCCTTAACCCGGGACTGCTCTGGAAATTTCACCATTCTGCTACTCCAATCAAATTAGATCAGAGAGCTCTTTTTGGAACCAGCCCAAACCCTGTTTCCTTTCCAGGGCAGCCAGAGGCAACCATCACAAAGGCTATGTGGTGAAGCCTCGGCCAGGCCAGGGCTCAATGGTCCTTTGAACTGACCTCCTTCAGAGCTCAGGTGGGAATCAGTGGTCGAACTGGAAAACGAATCTTCAAACCCACAACCATGTCTCTTACCCTACTTCCAAATCCCAACCCTTTCCTACCATGTAATATACTGGGAGAACAAATGGTAAATTCTCAATGTACTTTTTATTTTCCACCTTAAAACAATCAATCAAGGAAAACTTGACTTCATGCTCTCCTGGTAGACTCACCCAGGTACACAACTTACTACAAAGACTCTTGATATGTTTCGTTCCTTGAAACTGAGCTTCCCCTGAATACCACACCATAATTTCATTTGAAATGATTTATACCAATGACAGGTGGCCCTTAGTATCTCTCCCCATAATCCTATAAATTTCCACTACCCTACTCTGAAAAGGGAACACACTGAGAGAGGAACAGAATATAAAAGCCCTGCTAAATACTTCCCTCATCAATGTAGATGAAATATGCAGAATTATTACACTGGGTCATCGCGATGGCAACTCCAACCGTGAACTTTGATGGTCTGGCCAGACATCAGGTCATTCCCTCCTGGGAGGGAGGGCCCCTTGCCCAGCTGAGCAGGTGCAGAACTGAGGCCAGGACAAAAGACTTCCTACAAAAGTCTCAGGGAGTCCTGGCTTTAAATTACAGAGTGGAGGAGCTTTGGCAGAGGAAAATTTTGGCCCTCGTCTGGAACATTTCTGACTCCTGGGGCCACCTGGGGAAGGGTACCACATTGGGGTTGAATTTCCCAGGCCCCATTTAGATTGGAGTGGATCCATGAGGCATAATATTACAGAAAGGTTGAAATGGAAGGAACCTTACAGCTCGTTTTACCCAATTCAATGACTTCAACAGATGGAGAAACTGTGGCCCAGTGAAGTGAAGATTCTTGTCCAAAATCATTTCTGGCAGCAAAGGACAGTCAAGGTAGAACCCACACACATTTCTTCAACACCACTGCAGTCAATTTTCTACTATCTAATGCTATTTCTCCAAGCTCAGCCTTTAGAACTGGCTCTACTTGAGGTCACTCTCGTGCTTAAAGTATGGAAATAGAAGAATCTGGATAGTGTTTGGATAAATTTCCTCCTTCATTCCCATGCTGCAAATAATCCAATGCTTAGTCACTGTGGATCGTACTCATTAACCTCAAACATCACACGCATAGACCAAAAGGGTTAAGGCAGGAGAGGAAATGGAGAGAAAGGGTTAATACTAACCATCTCTTCTGTGATGTTGACAAATTAAAGACAAGGATTTGTGTCCTCAGAAACTGGAGGGCAGAATTCTATCTCTTCTTTTCCGAATCCACAAAGATGGGGTGGGGGGGAAATGGGTGGGTAGGGTTGGGATGGGCAGGGTGTGAGGGTTGGGGAGACTGCAGGGCCTTTCACCTTCTTTCTTCCTCAAAATCCTTCTCAAATCTGGTTTCAGCTGCAGTTGTGCACTTTGATTATATTTACATTTTTAAAACTTTCAGTGTTTATGAACAGGATTAAAACATGCATGTAATTTACATCTCCAAATTTGTGTTTATATTTTTCCACAATAAAGTCATCGCTTTCCTTGGAAAGGTACCCACTGAGGAGGGCTGTGCAACGCCAATTTTAATTACTCTGCATTTTGTGAGGGTTCGTAGCTGTTGCTTCATGCTGGGTTGCTGAGCTGTTGCTCTGTATTTACTCCGACTTTGATGAACCCACCCCCTTTTCCTATCATTACATTTTGAAATCTGTCATAACAGCCTCACCTCATTGAACCTCCAACTAAACTTCAATTAAAAGCGAGCAACCCCAGCTGATTCTCCTTCTCTACAAGCCTTGTAGATCACGTTCCTTTTTCCATGGAACTGCTTTCCTCAAATCTTACCACTTAAAAATACACACCACACGCTCTGCCAGCGCAGTGTGAGGAACGGAGCTGTGGGTAAGTACAGCTCAAGAAATAGCCAGGAGCATCCTACCACTGAGAACCTAAGCCCCTAATTACTATGCCACGCACACAGTGCTGGAAGAAGCAAGCCAAGCTTAAGGAGAAAAGGCTCGATCCAATCAGTGGGAAATGTCATTTCACTACGGAGGAGATGAAGCTGCACATATCTTATTTTCAAAAATAGTTTAACTCTTCATCAGACACATGGAAGGCGGAACTTTCATTCTAAAATAATACTGTTTTAAAGTCACAGTACCCTTGTCTGTCTGCAAGCACTCGAAAGGTCCTCAAACATTTAGACATTGTTTATCACATGCACACTCTTGAATACTTTTACAGAAATATTTTAAAATAAGTCTTATTATTTTTGATATAGAGAAAAATTGAGGTACAAAGAAATCAGGGGTCCCATCAGTGCCGCCAAAGCACTGGGCGAGGATCTAAGCTTGAATTCAGGGATTATCGCAAGTCTATGTGAAGCTCCATCCACTGACTGTGGCACCAGCCTCACCTGAGGCCAGGGTCACCTGAGGTCAGGAGAGTGTCAGCCAGTTCTATCTTCAGCAAGTCTTATGCCCACCTAACTCTTCCCCCTTCTTTTCTTTTCTTTCTTTCTTTTTTTTTTTTTTACAAGTGCTATTTTTTTTAGGAATGATCATGCCTGCATGGCTTTTTTTTTTTTTTTTTT
>NW_006776692.1:0-1514 GCF_000442215.2 Lipotes vexillifer
TATAAAGCAGAAACTAACACACCATTGTAAAGCAATTGTACTCCAATAAAGATGTTAAAAAAACAAAAAACAAAACAAACAACCAAAAAAAAAACACTAAAAGAGCATTAGTGAGCTATGGGACAACATCAAAAGGCCTAATATATGTGTAATTAGAGTCCTGAAGGAGGGAAAGGAACAGGATAATAATTTGAAGAAATAATAATGGTTGAAAATTTTCCAAATTTGTTGAAAATTATAAAGCCATAGGTCCAAGAAACTCAGCATGTTCCAAGCACAAGAAACATGAAAAGAGTACAACCAAGGCACGTTCTGTTCCAATTGCTCAAAACCAGCAACAGAGAAAATATTAGAAGCAGCCAGCCAGAAAAGAGACATGTTACATACAAAGGAACAACAAATTAAGGATGACAGCAGTTTTTCTAACCAGAAATGAAACAGTGAAGCAACATCTTTAAAGAGCTGAAAGGAAAGAAAAATCTCTGTCAACCAGAAATTCTATAGTGATACAAATAATCAATAAACAAATGAAATGTATGCTTAATTTCAAGAATAGTTGGGACAACATTTAAAACAACAGTTAAGTATCATCTTTTGCCTTCTTCCTCTCCTAAATTTGGAATCAATTGAAAACCAAAACACAGGCGATAGAGATCAATTTTGAGATTTATTACTGATAAAGTTGATTAGAGAGTGGCTTAGATCAATACCAATGTGGGTTAAGTATTAATCCTTCACCTCTGCATGAGACGTTTTACTCAAGCAGCAATGTATTGCCCTGATAATTGCCACAGGACTTGGACCAGAAGACCAGAAAGTCACCTTCTCTGAAGGCTGATAGATCTGAAAAGATGACAAAGCCCAGATGGGCTGAGTTGAAAATGCTCAATTCCCGAACTCGACAACCAGATAACTCCCTCCTTCTGTGTAGAAGTGTGAGTGGGCAATAAGAATCTGCAAGTGTTTTGACTAGCCTTCCCCTTATTGAAATGGAAGTAGTGGGGGAATAAATGTTCCCCCCGCTAACAATCAGGAAAAAGACAATTTTTTAAAAATAAAAATATATAATTGGTATTAATTTGCAGCCAAACCTTGGGAGTCTTCATTTTGGGCTGTCTAGAAGCAGATCAGGAGATAAGGATTTGAGTGTAAGTGCTTTATGTAGTGTTTTAGTTCTTTTAGGCTGCTAAAATGAAACATCATAGATTGGGTGGCTTACACATAACAGAAATTTATATTTCACAGGCTGGGAAGTTCAAGGTCAATGTGTCAGCATATTCAGTGTCTAGGGAGAGCCTATTTCCTGGGTCATAGACAGCCATCCTTTTGCTATATTTTCACGTGGCAGAAGGGCTGAGGGAGCTCTCTGGGATCTCTTTTATAAGGGCACTAGGGCTTCCCTGGTGGCGCAGTGGTTGAGAGTCCGCCTGCCGATGCAGGGTTCGTGCCCTGGTCCGGGAAGATCCCACATGCCGCGGAGCAGCGGGGCCCGTGAGCCATGGCCACTGAGCCTG
>NW_006776694.1:0-13217 GCF_000442215.2 Lipotes vexillifer
CTATGATGGAGGTAGTGTACCAAAGCAATGGGCAAGGATGGGCTATTCAATATGTGGTAGTGGAATTGGCACTATTGTGGGGGGTGGAATTGGAGCTTGACCACATACCACTTACATAAATAAATTTGAGGTGCATTAAAGATGGGTACAACACAGAATTTTAAGAGAAAATATTGAAGAATGTCTTTATGAACTCAGGGTGGAACAATGTCTTAAAGAGAACCAAAAGCACCATGATGGGAATGTCGGATATATTTAAATGATTCCAAACTAATGACTGTAATGGTTAATTTCACATGTAGACTGGGCTAAGAGATGCCCAGATAGCTGGTAAAGCATTACTTCTGTGTGTTCTGCATGGCTATTCCGGGAAGAGATTAGCACTTGCTTCAGTAGACTGAATAATGATCACCTTCACCACTGCAGCTGGGATCACCCAAACCACTGAGAGCCCAAATGCAGCAAAAGAGCAGAGGAAGGGTGAATTTACTCTCCGCTTGAGCAGAGGCATCCGTGGTTGTGGTGCACGGGCTTAGTTGCTCTGCGGCCTGTGGGATCTTCCTGGACCAGGGATCGAACCTGTGTCCCCCGCATTGGCAGGTTGACTCTTCACCTCTGCGCCACCAGAGAAGACCCCCATAATTGCCTCTTGTAAGCTGGTAAGAGCAGGTTCCAGCATACTACTGGGCCATATTTTTTCCATGTACCAATCATTCACTCATTCTCTGGGCTATGAACTAACCAATTGTACAAATATGCCACCATCTATTTATTTTCTCTTGATAGACATCTAGATCATCTCCAGTTCTTAGCTGTTAGAAACTGTGCTTCTACGAACATTTGGCGATTATATGTATTTATTTCTGTGGGTATATATCTAGAAGTCACTCTTACCAGCAGTGTATGTGAAATTCTAATTCCTCCATATGCTTGCCAACTAAATTGTATTTCCCTGACAGCTAATAAAATAGAACAGCTTCTAAGCTTGTTGCCCCACTTTTATTCTTTGAAGTGACTGTTCAAGTGTTTTGTCGAATTTTCTGTTGGGTATTCTGACTTTTTCTTTTGGTGTTTTTGTAGGAATTTTTTTGTATTTATGCCTATAATTTTCTAATATGTTTATTTTAGTCAATAATGCAAACTTTCATATTAGTACATAAATTTTTTCCTTTATTGTTTTCAGTAGCCTTATAATATTTTAAAGAATAGATGTGAAAAATAGATTTTTTCATTCTTAAGCATACGAAAAATTTCTATGTGTATCTTATTCATATGAGAGTTTAATATATTGGATCAAAACTGAAATCTGTCCTGGAAAGTAGCACCAGGAATTTTGTTATGAATAAACATTTAAAAGGAAGAGTGGCCCTTAAAGAACTTGAAAGATGAAAAGGTGTTCTCCAGTCTGATGAAATAGAAAGGGCCATTTTATTCCACATACAGCAGAATAATCACAGAATGCTGGTGATTCTAGTTTGGTAAGAAGCAAGGTGAGTGTAATTTGGATAGGATAAAGGAAAAATTGTTGAGATTTGTTTGGAATATTAAAGTAAGAGCTCAGCCAGAAGCTTATTAGGAATAACTATTGGCAAAGGTCACAGTTTTGAAGGTCTGTAGTGGGAATTCTGAGAAAAAATACATTATTAAGACCTAGACTAAAGAGAAATAAATTAGCAAGTGTCTAAAGAAATATCTTCCTCAGAGTTCTTGAGAAAATATGGAGAATGGTAAACTAAAGATTCAATTAAATGTAATTTTATTGGGAGAGGGGAAGAGTGTTGATTGGTGGGATGTTTCATTGTTTAAGCTAGAAACTAAAAACTCTGTTTTGGGATTTTGGTTTTGTTTGTTTTCTAAATAATTGGAAGTCTTTTACACTATTGTTGGGAGTGTAAAATGGTGCAGCCACAATGGAAAACAGCACGAAGGATCCTCAAAAACTTATAAAGAACTACCTTATGATCCAGCCGTCCCACTTCTGCATATTTATGCAGAAGGATTGAAAGCAGGACTCGAAGAGATATTAGTACTTCCATATTAATTGCAGCCATATTCACATAAGATAAGATGTAGAAGCAACTGAAATGTCCATCAACCAGTGAAAGGATTTGTTTAAAATAAAGTAGGTATACATAACATAGAATACTATTCAGCCTTAAAAAAAAGGGAATCCTGCAACATGTGACAACATTGATGAAACTTGAGGACATTATGCTAAGTGAAATAGGCAGTCACAGCAGGGAAATACTGCATACTTCAACCTATATGAAGTGTCTAACGAAGTCAAACCTGTAGAAGCTTAGAATAGCATGGTGGTTGCTAGCGAGTTGCTAATGAAGGGCTGTAAAATTTTAGTTATGCAAGATGAATAAGTTCTAGATGTATGCTGCATGACATTGTGTCTACAGATAATATTGTGCAGAATAGATAGCAGTACTGTTTTGAACACTTAAAAATCTGTTACAAGGTCAGATATATTAAATATTCTTACCACCATTAAAAAAAAGAACAAAAAACACTAGATGGCAATTCTAAAACTAAAGGATGCTAAAAGGCCCCAAATATAACCAAAACAATACGTTAACAAAAATTTAGTTTTTAAAATGTGGTATCAGACTCATTGAGAGTATTCACTTTGAAAATATTAACAAAAAATATTATTGAAAAGACACAAACATTCACACATACAAATATGCCAAAGTACATATTTTCAAAGTCATGGCTTTGAAATCAGACATATTTGATTTTAAATCTACCTCAGGTGCTCACATACACAATTATAGGTAAATTGTTCAGTTTTACCCCTTTTATAGTCTCTACCAGCTCTACAGAAAAGGCTCTTCTCAAAGTTACCAAGACAGTGGTCAATTCTCTTTGCTCCTCATTTTCTCTATTTCTCTCTCTCTCCCTGTCTCTCTCTGTCTCCCTCTCTCCCTCTCTCTCTTTTATTAGTGAGATGGACTCCACCTGGGCACTGTATAGCCATGAGTTATCTACACCTATACGGAAATCTGTTTCTACCAAATGGGCAAAATCTGACCAAAGTGTAGGTTTCCATTAAGATCAGAGTTCTTTAGACCTATGTAGCAAGAATTTTAAATGACACAAGAACCAAAAGAAAATTAAACCCAGTAATGTAACCACCTGAGTGAGGTTGCAGAGTCTTGTGAGAAGAAAAACTAAGTCAAATCTAAACCCAAGCATGTAATCTCTGTTGGTTATTAGACCTACAAGACTATTAAGTGAATTGATACAGTGACTACAAATAGGGCATCGCAGGCATAGTATCTCTGGTCAGTATCTCAGGTAAATATGCCAAACATGTAAGAGAGTATCCTTGAAGACTCTTTGCGATGGCACCAATACTTCCTTTGTGAGAAAGCATATTTTTACTTCTAGAATATTTAGATTTAAACATAGAAATGTTTAGGTAACCAAATTAATTATTCCATTAATTATTATTTCAAAATGGTGCTGTGTGATATTTAAGAGAATTTGGCCTATTCGATTAGACTTGATTCTAATATAAGCTACATAATTGAGTAATTCAGTTCATCTTTTGGGTTTTAAATTGAAATTACTATATTTATATGCAGTTTTATTGAAATATGTTAAAGAAGTTAATATTCCACATAATTATAAATTAAATTTTTTTAGACTTATAAGAATTAATTTTAAGTACTTGATAAGGTTTGTCAGGTGATTGAATTGCTTAAAAATTAACAGAATACATTAAATGTATAAATGCTGTTTAAAATGTTTGATAGTATTTAATTAACTGTGTAAAATAAGACTAAAATTATGAAAGGTCCCAGGGTTATTCTTAAAATTTACTTGATTTATTAATTGAATAAGATATATATACTGAAACTAAAGTTAAGAAAGAACAAGTTCTTTTTTAAATTTCAAACTTCAACCAAATATAGATTATAAAAATTAAAGTAAAATTCTGAATAGTTTTTTTTCTGTATAAAACCTGCCCTTAAAGATATTTGAAACAATTTTTTAAATGTTACAATACAGATCCTCAAAGAGTTTAGTAAAGTGAAATCCTAGTTCCCCAATTAACACTTTCTCTTCCAGACCAGATGACATCACTTCTCTCAAACTGGCATTCCTTCTCAGTCTCCTTTGCCAGCTCCTCCTTTACCAGCCCTTTAAATGTTGGACTGTCTCAAGGCTCTGCCTTTGGCCCTGTGCTCTCTTCTTTCTATAGCATCTCTTGAGGTGATTTCAAACTCTAAGTATGATCCATGCTCTGGTAGAAACTGCTCACCAAACACATTTCCTGTTTCCTAGGCATACAGCTAGGCCAGAAGTTCTCAGTCTCCCTTGAAGTTAGGTAGGTCCACATTACTCTGTAAGAGTTAATAAAATATAGGAGGAAGTGATATATCCCACTGCCAAGCCTAGCCTTTTAATACTTCCTACATAATCCTCTTTCTTCACTTCAATCATTTGGCTGAATACACAAGACCTAGGAGAGATATCAGAGGCTCTAGTGGGTGGTATTGCCTCAAGATGGAAAGAGCATCCATTTCTGAATCATAACTTGGAGGAGTAACCAGAAGTCAAGAATGCTCAGTGGATTTTTTTTTTTTTTTTTTTTTTTTTTTTTTTATGGGGCCTTTTTAAAGGAAAATTAAGGTGGGGGGTTTTTTTTTTTTTTGTACTGGATTTACTTTTTTCTTGCTGTTTTCTTTACATTTAATTATTTTTGTAGTTTGGAATAAATCTTACTGTATTCAATTTCTACTTTCCTATAAATAATTATTAACTTCTGAAATAACCTTTGCTGGTCATTTTATAGATGTGAAAAATAAACTTCTATTTTATAGGTGTGAAAAATAAACTTCTATTTTTTTTAATCCTATAGATTTGTCACAGAAGTCAGTGTCACTAATTCCACTGATCTTGATAGAATCCTCCATTTTTTCATGTTTTTTGTCAGCCTAGACTTCACTCCTGGCATCCAGAATTAAACATCCAATTGCTTAATTGAAATCTCCGCCTGAGAGTCTATCAGGCCCACCAGTATTAGTCAGGGTTCTACAAAGAAATACAACTAATAGGCTATATAGAGATATACAAAAGAGAAGATTTATTATAGGAATTGACTCACATGATTATGGAGGCCAAGAAGTCCCACAGTCTGCTTCCTGAAAGCTGGAGAGCTAGGAGAGCTGATGGTATAATTCTGTCCTCAACCAAAGGCCCGAGAAGGGGCGTGGTAGGGGTGTGTCTCTCATGTAAGTCTTCAAGTCTGAAGGCCCAAGAACCACTTCCTCTGATGTCTGAGTTCAGGAAAAGATGAACGACCCGGCTCAAGAACAGAGAGAGGAAACATCTTTCCTTCACCTGTTTGTCCTGTTAGGACCCCAATCACGTTGGTAAGGGTGAATCTTCTTTACTCAGTTTACTGAATCAGATGCTAATCTCTTCCAGAGACACCCTCACAGATACACCCAGAAATAATGTTCTACCAGCTCTCTGGGCATCCTTTAATCCAGTCAAGTTGATACATAAAAGTCACTTCACTACCACCCCCAACACATTTACTGTCCACTCTCCAGCCTCACCCCCACCTCCACCCAGACTTCCCTATCTGCCCTATCTGAATAAATGACACCATTCTCCATTGTTGTTCAGGATAAAAGCCTAAGGCATTCTTTATCCATTTACCAAGGAAATATTTATTGAGTCTCCTGTGCATCAGGAACTATGCCAGGTGCAGCAGATACAGTAGTAAACAAAGTAAGCCTGGTTGCTGTTCTCTCTTTTAGTCATATCCAACCACCACTAGGCTCCTCCTAAAAAATAAATGTGATCGTATCTGACGCTTGCTTGAAAATCTTTGCCTTTACTCTTTTTTACCCCTCAAAATAAAGTTGAATTGTTTTCATCAGGATATGCACATTTTCCTAGGACCTTATACTGATCTATTCTTGTAGTGGACATCTACCTTGAAAACCTCATGCCTCTGGGTACAGTTAGTTCAATGAAGAAAAGATAGGTACCTGATTCCATTTAGCAGACGGTATTCTTTGCTGAGGTATTGAATTGTAGTTTGAAGTGGCTGGAAGTGTTACATATGTGACCGCTCAGCTTCTGCCTACCACATGGATACATTCACAGATAACTGGGATTAACTAGAAAGTATAATAAAGCATGTGCCCAGAGAGGAGCAGAGATAGTATTAGAAGTGGAATACTCCCTTAATTCCTGACCTTGATCTTGATTCCAGGGTTTCTTGACACCCAGTGTCATTCCTACCCTTGCGTTCTATGAGATACTCTTGTGTCCTTGTGATAAACCCCTACCCCTTTGTCCATTCTCCCTTTTACTTAAATTAATTTTAGTTTAGTTTACTTGCAACACTGAATCCTGAATATTTAAGCTCTTCAACCTCATCTCTCCTTCAGCTCTACTCTCCCATTCTCTAATCCCATCATCTATCATAAAAACTTGTTACATAAAATTTCAAATGGTTTCTGAAACATTCTTGGCTGTTTAGTGGCATTAGGCTTTTATAAAATCTGTCTTGTGCCTCAAATGCCCATTACCACTTAACTTTCTGGAAATGTTCTAGTTGTATATTAAGGTTTTTCTCAAATATCACCTCTGCAGTTCACTTTCTCTGGATTTTGCCAAGAAGACATTTTCATCTTCTGTGTTGCCATAGTACTGCATCTACACATCTGTTACAGCATAAAGGACATGAAATTAATATTGAGAGATTTTCTTCCACATTAGACGAACTCAAGTGTAGGAATGGTCTTTAATTCTGAAAAGCATTTGGATTAGTTTCTATATTTCTGAGAGTATACGTGATGTATAGAGATGCTTTGTCTTTAAGCCAACTAACTAGAATACTTTAAAAATTAACTTTGTCAATACCATTGGAAGTAGAAAACTATCACACACTGATACATACACAGACAAACATAAACATACAGAGAGGCAAAAACAGAGAACGTATGGTTCTAAAATTTTACCAGGAAGCAGATAGGGTAGGGGTCCCTGGAGAAGGAGAACCAGACATGGGTTTCTTGACATAAGAAAAGCTATTTTTTGGCCTAAGCTATGTTGTGATCTAAGCCTGGCCACAACGCTTGTTGAACAAAATAATTCAGGAACAGATGACTGTTATCAGGCAAGAGAAGTAACAATAACAAAGATAATAAATCAGTTGTAAAGACTCCCAGTTCCACATGGTAAAGATTAGCCTGAAGAAAATTTTCCAGCTGTTTCACAGAATTCGGACGCCCTTGAGCACTCAGCCACCAGACCAGGCAGAACCTAAGGAATGATGACGTTGACCCTTTCTGAATTCAATCAACTAGAGCTTGGACTCTGTCGAACTTTGCCCTAATTCTATACTGAATTCTCCTCTGCTCAAACCCCCTCATGAGAATGTATGTACACTTAGCTTAAAACTTCCCCCATGTTGCCATCCAGGGAGACACTGCTGCGGGAAAGATCCCCGGTCCACTCCTTACTGGCTGCAAGTAATACATCCTTCCTTCTCCTGATCTTTGACTTCGTTGTGCAATTTGGCTGACACCCACCAGGCGGCGAAGCCAGTTTTTTGGTAATAGTATAATAATACAAACCCCACAAGTTTAGAAAAGTGTGGTTGGATCCAAATTGTGTTTCTGGCAGATGCATAAGTTAAGTTTACCAGCTCAGATGGCACAAACTTTATTAATATTTGTGGAGAGTGTTAAGATTTTCCATTTTTTTTCATTTGCTTAGTTTCCAAATAGCCTTTCCCCATTTTTTCTTTCCTTTTCTTTTCTTTTCTTTTTTCTTTTTCCTCTGATAAGAATTACCTCTCTGAAGTTTCTGTTTCAAAGAGATGGCCCTCAGTTCCTAGAGAAGACCAGGTAGAACATTTACGTCTCCAAGATACAGGGAATGAATGCAAGTTTCTTCAGAAAGGACTTTTGATCCTAAATCCAGAATTTTACAATACTTACAAGTCTTTTGAGATGAAGAGAGGAGGTTTGGGGATTGGTAAAAAGATAGGTGAGCTTTTAATTGTTTCTAGAGCTGCATTTCTGTTCTTGTAAAGACTTGATCTGTAAGAAAAATACAGTTGTTTTTAATTCCTCAAAGAATGGGTTGCAACCTAAACCACAATGAAGCTGACCTATCCATTCAACTACATTACCTTCAATTTTCTTTAGGAAAATTAATAAACAGAAACCTCATTTAGAATGGAGTTGGGAGGCCAGAAGGGGGAGCGCTCATGCCCTACCACTTAATGTCAGTTGCAAACCCAACAGGAAGAAACTTACCTTTATGTCTCCAACAGGAGGAAGATCACTACTTTACTGCCCAGCAGAAAGAAGAAAGAATTTCTCCTTGCTTGGACACAGACCAGCCAATGAGAAACTGTCACAGCTTAGCCAATGAAAACTTCCAGTTCCTATAATAGGACTCTCTGTTTATAACAACTCCTTCACTTCTCCCTTTCCTAGAAAAGAACTTTCCTCTCCTTTGTCCTCCAGACTTGCCTGTGGTTCACCACCATAAATTGTATATCCCAAATTGCATTTTTTTTTCTGTTCTCAAACTCATTTTGCTGGTAAAATAACTGGCTGTTTTATTGTGTAGGTCAACATTACTTGGTGTCAGAGAGTGGGATCCAGAGAAGACTCCCAATAACTCTGAGGCTGGTTATTGGGGGTATTCTTTGGTTCTGGTACCCACAGAGCCCACTGAGCTCACTGGTTTCTTGCAGACCCTGGAGCTGTGCTCTTTTTGCATTGTAAAACTTTCCAGGCTTTATTCACGGGACCTGCTTTTTTTTTTTGAAGGTTTTGTCCTTTCTGTTAAAGGCTTTATCTTTTTTCTGAATACTCATTTGGTACTTTGGCCTGACTCTTTTGAAATTGGGCTGTTCCTATTGGAAATGTGCTGCTAAGCCTTTGGTCAGATTCCTTTGGAACCATCCTGTACCTATTGAAATTGTGCAGTTTAGGATTTTTCTTTGCTTTTCTCTAGAGTAAAACCTCTAAGAAATGGCATCCAAGTTATCTAAAAGTTTTGAGCATGCCCTCTCTTTTCAGAAACCCCAGCTGGTTTTATAAATTAAAACCACAGTCCCTCCTCATACACAGTTTTATCTAAATGGACCTACTTAACCAAAAGTAACTTAGAACACTGATGCCCATTACGGGGAACTTTTTGAACTCCCCAAACTTACTTTTCTTAAAATTGTATTGGACAGCCATGGCTTTAAAATAGTCAAAACGAAATGGGATACTTATTTTGATTGGTATTTTGAGGCTTTCAAGTGTTATCAGAAGTCTAAAATTTCTTCTCTGAAAAATACAATTTTTAAATAACGGAGGCAAACAAACAATTAAAGAAAGACAAAATGGCTTCTGAGGCTGCTCTTTTCTTTCCCTCCTCCAACCTCCCAAGTCTTTTTATCCAGATGTGTGGGAGCCATCCTTGTGCTCAGGCCCCACCTCCAGCGCCATCTTTCTCCTTCTGTTCTGCACTGCCCCTACCTCCCCTATAACCTCTGCTTCTCCATTCCTGTTCTCTCACCAAACTTCCCTTTTTTCCTAAAACTCTCCACACTCTCTCCTCCTCTGAACCTATCAGAACCTGCCCCTTTAAAGTTAAGTCTTCTGATGATACAAACAGACCTCAAGTTTTTATGTTCCCTGGACTAAGGCCAAATTGTGAGCCACAGTTAAAGTGTTTCCTAAAGTAACTAAGGATCACCCCCACCCCGTAGGTTTGCTGAAGAATTGAACATAGTTATCAGACTTCCCAACCTGTTTTTTCAGATCTATATCAGTTAGTTTACATGCTTGTTGGTGAGAGTCAGGCCAAACACTGGGTGAAACTTGCCCAATGGGAGCTTCCTGAAAGAGATTTAAAAAAACAAACTCCTAACTTTTGGCAAGAGGCTGGAACACTCACTGTAGAACTCTACCCCGCACTTACAGTAGCTTTTCTTAAACCTATTGATTGGATCAAAATTCAGGCTAGCACACAAAAATCTGATGAACCTTTTCATGGCTATTATAATCAACTTCAGATTTTTTTCAAAGAAAATTCTCATTTTCCTTCAGATGTTGAATCTACTTGGGTAGCCTTTAACTCTATGCTTGTTAACATTTTGAACTGGTGTCTTTCTTTTTCAGTTAAAAGGACCAGGGTGGAATGAGAAACTATGTCCACTCCAGATTTAGTTAATTTGGCAAATCAGCTCACTCACACCCTAGATGAGTCATCTAAAAGGAAGACTGCTAAAATTCTTAATTTTTCAACTCCAGCTAATGAAGGGTCCCAAGCAAAACCAAAGCCCTCCTAATTTCTGCTATTATTGCAAAGAGCCAGGACATTGGAAGAAAGATTGTTCCCAACTTAAGTGCTTCAGGTGTCTTTAGCCCTCTAACCACCTTTTTCAATGTCTTCTTAATTCCCAATGGTCTAAAGGGATGCAAAAGATACTATCCTCTCAATATCCAGAGCCACTTGCACAGATAGGGAAAGGAAAAGATGGATTAGACAATTATCCTGAGAGCTGGCAATAGTGGTAGGACCCTAACTGCAAATATGGTACAAGGCACGTTTCTGTTCAGCCATATCTAGCCACTAATAGGATGTAACCCACATTTATCTCTAGTCATATTTTAGGGGTCCACAACCTGACAATTGTCAAGCCAAGTTCTCAGGACACAAAACAAAACAGACAAGAAGGTAATAGCTGTTCCTGGGAGAGAAAGCGCAGACAACTAATGAGTACCTGAAAGCAAATCCATGAGTCACAAGTCAAAGATCTAATTCTTACTTCTTTTGTTTTTTTTTGCCTGGCAATCTGAATTTGGAAAGGAAGGAACAGCATGAAATTTACCTTCCTCTCTCTACCAAGCACCACAGATAGAGATCTGAGAGAACTGACTTTGGCAGGAATTCTCACCCTTTGCTGGCTTCTGCCATTTTGCCCAGGATCCCATTTGCAGGCTCTGGAACGAGTCGGGTGTCCCAGCAGGTCCGATCTTGGTCACCAGGAGCTGTAGCAGAGGAAAAATAATTTTCCCTATACCCTTTGTGGTGAGTGCTTGGCTGAGACCTCATTTTCTCTAGGTTACCTCATATATAGATAAGCTTATCGAAGTTAAAATTTCTCCACTGTGGTCACTGAATTCAAAATATTTGTTGGTAAGGTTAACTTGCTTGTTCAGCCTTAGGACAAAATTTTATTTACCCGAGGCTTAAGTCAGGCCCAGTCCAAGCCCAGACCCAGTCCAGTAAGTCAAACCCAGTCTGACTCTGGCCAGTTTCCGGACACAGTCTGGAAAAAGAAATGCACGAATAAATTCTGGAAGCTAATAATGTAAAAGCTGCAGAGCTAGGATCCAAGAGGGATGTACCCACCATCTCCAGAGGCATCGAGAAAGCAGGGAATTCAAGGGCTCAGCAGGTACATTTGCTTGGTTGCTTCTTGCTCCTGGGGGTGTTGGGGGAGGTTGGAGGGAGTCTCCTTTGGTTCCCCAGTCTGAAACCAGAACCATTAAAATATAAACTCAGGTATATAAGAGCAAAAATCGAATGGAATTTGGCAACATCAAACCAGAAGTGGTTAGGAATGCTCCACTGACTGGAGCACAGGGAGAGGCTTTTCTAGAGAAAAATCGGGAGAAAAGTAAGAAAATTATTGATTGGGTAGAGCCTTGTTTCCTGTTTGTGATTGGCTGTGGTTAGCATTTTGATTTCATAACATTAAGGCATTTATAGGGTTACATTTGGGTTTGGTTACATGGGCCACCATGGCATTATGGCCACACCATCTAATGGTTTCCTTTTTTAATTAATTTAACACTTCTCATTTATAGGTTCAGGATTTTGGATTTTTTTTTTTTTTTTTTTTTTTTTGCGGTACGCGGGCCTCTCACTGTTGTGGCCTCTCCCATTTGCGGAGCACAGGCTCCGGACGCGCAGGCTCAGCGGCCATGGCTCACGGGCCGAGCCGCTCCGCGGCATGTGGGATCTTCCCGGACTGGGACATGAACCTGAGTCCCGTGCATCGGCAGGCGGACTCTCAACCACTGTGCCACCAGGGAAGCCCCAGGATTTTGGATTTTATCGCAAGTCCAATGGGTATCAGGCAAGGATCTCTTGCCAACGATATCTCTAATGCAAGTTATTTAGGCTTATAAGGACTTTGTTGTTGGAGCAGTAGCTCGTTAAGCAACCATTTGAGGGCTTAGACGAGGTTGTTTGTGAGCTATTTCACAGTCTTCTGATTTATATTGGGGTACTCAATGCCCTCTTGCACTAGAATACTTTCTAATTTTCTTCAGAAATGTCTATACTACAACCCTGTCCATTTCCAATATGTACTATATCTTGGTTAAGAAACTCTTTTTTTCTGCCAAGAGCTGAACTAAGCAAGATGTATTTTGAGCCACTGGCCAATAGTATGCGAAAAAGTTCTTTTTCTTGATATAATTTTGCTAGCTAGAATGGCTTTGGAGCAGAAAGACCTCTTTACCCTTCAGAAGTGGCAGGAAAATCAAGCTGTTCCTCAGAATTGGCTCATCCACCTGTGACTTTGACATGATTATATGAAGTGATATTAATGCAGGTTTTGTAATTCAGTTCATTGTTTCTTGTCCGCTCTGATGAGGAACTTGATCTGTTCTTCTGTTCCAGCTCTTCCCCTTCACAGCAAGTAAATCAAAGGAGAGGAGGGAGTTGGGGGGGTTGGTGACGAAGACCTGAGAGTGAGGGTTTCAAGGTGACATTCTCCAGAAAGAATGAAGAATTATGCCAACCAGTTGAAACACATTGTGGAGTTTGAATTTGGATTAGAATTTTTTTTTTTATGTCTTTTTGCTCCAGTTTTTCTTTTTAAATTCTCCTTTAAAAATGTGTTCTAGTACAAATTAGATTTTAAAACTTCACCTTTGTCCTAGCTGAATTGATAGGTTAAGGAATGCTTCCAGATCTCAGACCTAAATAAATAGGGGAATGGCTTATCCCTAAATGGCAAGTCAGTAAGGAGGGCCCTCTTTGGAAAGCCCAGTCACAAGAAAGTTGATATGAAGTGGAAACCAGGAGTTTTTCTATAAACATAATTCTTGGGCTTCCCTGGTGGCGCAGTGGTTGAGAGTCCGCCGGCCGATGGAGGGGACACGGGTTCGTGCCCTGGTCCGGGAAGATCCCACATGCCGCGGAGCGGCTGGGCC
>NW_006776694.1:13356-21850 GCF_000442215.2 Lipotes vexillifer
ATATGAAGACATAACAAACCCATTAAAAGAAGTATGCCAAACATGCTTATTAAAAACTCTTTAAGGAAAGAAAGACAACGCAACCAACAAATTTATCCACTGTGCCCAGTGGCCCTTTCTGATTTCCCTGCCCGCATTCCCAATAACTGGAACTGGGAGTGCTTACCCCAGCGGGAGGACCCTGGCCTCACTCACGGGCAACTGTGAGGACCCAACAGGGGAAGGCAGCTATGCGTCTGTGAGGGAACCTGGCACCCCTGGACCAGTGCCCCCAGAACCTTAGACCCTGAGGACCCCACTGCCAATAGGACAAAGTGGGAGGCACACACGAGGGGTCTGACCAGCTTTCAATAATTTACCTGCCAACAGGAATCTTTCTGCTACTCCCTCACACCCCTTTGTGCTTAAAGTTTGGACTTTTTATTTATGTTTTTTCTAAACACTTAGCTGTATGACACTAGCTGTAATGTCTCCCTGGGGCCTTCCTTGCTGGCTGTCTTAAATTCTTATGATTGAGAAACTGTGAGTCTCTGAATTTGGACTCACAGGAAGGTATTTACAACAGCTTTATGTAATCGAAAGATGCTGCAGTGAAGGGGAGATTCAAAGCCCGCACACACACATGCATGCACGTACACACGGTTGGCTTCCAAAAATCTAGAGTGGAATATTAAATATCAAGTACTGAATTTTTAACTGTACACTTAAGAACTTATCTTTAACTTTACATATTCATAGATAACAGAGTGGTCACTAAAAGCACCTTAACATCAGGACAGATGTTAAGTTCTGAGGTTCTTATTTCAACTGTTCTATGTACAAAATGCCCTAGAAGCAAAGAAAGGCTTCAAGAAATACGCAGAGACAAACATGATGTAAAGTGCGACTGGCATCCTCATAGCGTCCCTGGAAGATGAAGAGCCTAAGCACTTGGAAAGCTGCCGTTAGCAGGCAGTGCGAGCTGACAGGGAAGCTGTGGTCTGCACTGATCCTCTCCGACAAGCTGTATAGTACCTCTTGGTGTCTACATCCTTCCCTTATATACACACTCACCAGGTTGGTCACCATGAAGGCCCACAGCTCCTGGTGACTGGTGAGCTGCAAAGCTGTAAACTGGGCTTTAGCGCTGTCCATGCAGTTGACAGAGACACAATACAAGCCCGGCAGTGTATGCTGAGTGGTTGGAGCAGAGCCAGGGGGGTTGCTGGCACAGCTGACAGACCGGGGAGGTCTCCTGCAGTGCAGTGGCCTTATGTCCTGTCAAGAGCCTGCACGTGATGATGTGCTCAAGCAGAATTACTCGGAAGGACAGGATGGGGCTGCAGTAGAGCACCTGGAGCTACATGAGGGCCTTGTCTGTGGAATTCTGCACTTTCTCTAAGTAGCCAGCTTGCATGGAGTGCATCACAGTCACCAGGTAGACAAGCAAGCACATGTGCTCCTTAGGCAGCCAGTGGAAGAGGTTGGTGTGGTTGCTGGGCACTATCTTCTCACGTGCAGTATGGAGATGGTGTGGAGGCACTGCTGCAGCTGCTTCAGGCACAGCTTCACGCTCTTTACCTGACCGGCACCCAGGTAGTAGGTAACCTGGAGCACCAGAAAGAAGACACACAGAGACTCTTTCTGGATGGAGTTCCCATGCCAGTTCTCAACTGTCTGTCCACAGAGAGTCAGCAATGGGTGGACTTCCTGCAACTTATGCTGCGTCAGCTGCAGCATCCCTTTACTGAGCAGGACTGGTGGCCATGTGTACTCAGATCCCACCACCCGGAGGGTTCTCAGCCTCCACACCCAGGAGGTCGCAGGCTGACACCAAGTCCTCTTGGTCCTTGGGCCTTTTTTGTCTTTGGGGTAGAGGAATAAACTCCTGATTTCCCTCCCTCAGAAAAAATGGACTCAGACATCCCAGAAGCCTTCCAGAAGAGCTCACCTGCCTCGTGTGCCTGAATTACCTTCTAGAACCAGTCACCATAGGCTGTGGACACAGCTTCTGTAGGTCCTGTCTCTGTCTTCTCTGGGAGCAAGCCGAAGACCCTGCCAGTTGCCCAGTGTGCAGACAACGATCAGAGAAGACAAACCTCAAAACCAATTTTCTTCTGAAGAATCTGGTGTCCATTGCCAGAAAAGCAAATCTCGGGCAATTCCTGAACTCTGAGGAACATATGTGTGGGACCCATGAGGAGACAAAGAAGATCTTCTGCGAAGCCAACAAGAGCTTGCTCTGTTTGGTCTGCTCTCAAAGTCAGGAGCACAGGGCTCACAGACACCGTTCCACTGAGGCTGCTGAGGAATACTGGGCGAGTGATGTCTGTGCGAGCACTTAGAGAGGTGGAGGATGGTACAGCTAAGAGATTAAAAGGATATTACAATCAGGACTTCCTTTGTGGCACAGTGGTTAAGACTCCATGCTCCCAATGAAGGGGGCCCAGGTTCAATCCCTGGTCAGGGAACTAGGTCCGACATGCATGCCCCAAAAAAAGAGTGTGCATGCCACAACTAAGGAGTCAGCGAGCCACAACTAAGACCTGTCACAACGAAGTAAATTAAATATTTTTTGAAAAAAGATATTATGATCACAATGATGATTAAACCCTCTCTTTACTGAGTGCCAGGTACAGACCTGGGTAGCAATGACAAAGCTATGAATAAAATCCTGCAGCTTACCTGCCTTTCTGGAACTTGTATCCAATGGCTGGGTGATAAAGTTAATTGAAATTCTTTGGGTGATACATTATTATGCTCAAGGCTCTATAAAGCCTTCATGTTGAGAAGGAGTCTTTGGCTCTAAAATCTACAAGTGCAAAAAGGCTTTTCCATTGGATACAGGTTTCCTGAC
Organism: Lipotes vexillifer; assembly: GCF_000442215.2. Lineage (NCBI taxonomy): Eukaryota > Metazoa > Chordata > Mammalia > Artiodactyla > Lipotidae > Lipotes > Lipotes vexillifer. The sequence goes on from NW_006776694.1 coordinate 16,193, forward strand.
TCTGGACAAAGAAGGAAGATGCAGTACATTGGAATCAGCAGGCAGCGAGCATCACTACATCCAAATTCTGCTGCAAGATGCCAAGCTACCTGAAAATTAGCCATGCTCAAGAAAATCCTGTTCCTTTCCCTAGATCTATGATTCCCTGATGGTGTGTGGTTCTGTAGTGTGGAATCTTCTAAAACTGATCCATAGTGAGGAAGAATAGGGGAATGTGGTGATCTGTTCCGGTCCTTCCAGTCTTCCTCTAGGTCCTGTACCTGACCTCGTTCCCACCTCAGGATCTCCACCCACCCCACCCTATTTACCCTTCAAGTCTGTCTTCAAATGCCACTCCCTTACACTAGCCTAACTTTATACTTCATTTTATATTCCTTTAATACACTCCCTTTTTTCCCCTTTCATACACTGACCCAAATTGTAACTACAATTCCTGTAGCATTTATTCAGTTCCTTGCTCCCTGACTATAGCCTTCATAAGGGTAGGAATGATGTCTGTCTTGTTCATGGCTACTCCTCAGTACCTAAAACAAGTGTTAATAAATAAGCAACAAAATAATCAAGGAATGTATTCAGATGTATTATTCACAGTATTGAAAATATGTTTATAGATTGAAAGGGAGAAAGTCTCTAATCACAGTGACAAAATTCCAAGTCAAAATATTGTTTGCTAGTAGATATGAATTGAATCATCTAGAGTGATTGCAGGGAATCCCACATAAATCTTAGGCCGACAACATTTTATTTTCATTCTTAGCTTTCCATTCATTCCTGCCTGTTCTCTCCTGTCACTGGCTAATTAAAAGTCTTACTATTCATCCATATTAAGATTTTCTAGTTCAGGGCTTCCTCGACAGCAGAACAATTGACAGTTGGGACTGGTGTTTTCTTTCTTGTAGGTCTGCCTTGTAGGATGCTTAGCAGAATCCTTGGTCTCTACCCATGAACTATCAGTGGTAACTTCCAACTGTGACAACCAAAAATTTTTCCACATATCAACAATTGCCCTCTGGAAGAAAAAATCACCCCCATTTGAAACCACTGCACTAGTTGATGGAAAAATGTAGATGAGACATTGATAATGATGAAATAATATTTGTATTTTTAGGTATGACAAGAAAATTTAAACATAAAATTCTCTTCCTGTGTTTGTCTGGGCCTCCTGTCTCCCTCCCTCATGTGCAGTGTGCATCTGCATTCCACACTAACTAGACCTCCTCAAAGATGGGGGTGCCCACTCGAGCATAAAGATCATTTTCTTCCCTTTCTTCTAATGTTGGCAACGTAACTTCTTGAAGAGCATTCTTTCTCAACTCTGTAAGGGTCATAACGACTTGCTGCTAACTTGGTATGTGTTACCTGGACTGTATATCTTTGGTGAACTTTATATAAAATATCAATATGTCATTTTGATGTATGATCCCTTTGTCCTGAAAATTTATGTGACTGTTCCTTCCATTTCTAACAAGTGGAATAGTTCTCAGAGCTTCTGAGGGTCTGTCTCCTGGGTTATACTCCTTAGTTTGGCTTGAGTAAAATGCTCTTTTTTTCCCTTACCTTGATTTGAATTGAATTTCAATTGAATTTTAATTGAATTTTCATTGACAATAAGATCCATAAAATAGCTTATATAGATATGCTAACTGATTCTTAAAGTTGTATATAAAATCTAGAGCATGTAAGGCAGTAACACAGAAGATAGTGGAAAGATAGTGCTTATAAGAATATAAATAAATAATAATATGGAAGAGAAATACAAAAATAAATAATAATATAGAAGAGAAATACAGAAAACAAAATACAGTCCAGCCACGATGATTTTTCATGTCATAGGTCGTGGTTGAAGTCCATGTGGGAATAATGATAATATACGTTGCATTTATTATGATTGTTATTTTTGTAATTAGTCTTGTGGGGGTTTCTTCAAAGCCTTCGCCTATTTATGGGGGTTTAGGGTTGATTGTGGGTGGTGCTGTGGGGTGTGGAGTTGTTTTTAGTTTTGCTGGTTCGTTTTTGGGTTTGATAGCATTTTTGACTTACTTGGGGGGAATGTTGGTTGTGGTGGTTACACGACAGCTATAGCTACCGAGCAGTATCCTGAGGTTTGGGTCTCTAATAAGGTTTGGGTCTCACATTTCCTAAAAAAAGACACACTTTCTGATATATACAAAATTACAGATTTGCGCTCAAGGATAGGATGTTGAGGGGAATAATACAATTCAGTCACCCAAAGTTAGAAAGCTTTCATGCTCTAAAAGACAAATGTTTTAGGTGAACAGAAATTAAATCCTAGAAAAAAGATAGAAAATTAAGAGATAAAATGTTTAAAAAATATAATAAAATCTCAAAGAGATATGAGGAAATTTGACCAAAATCACACATCAGGAGTTGAGCTGGGGACGAAAACCACATTTTCTGCATTTTTCATTACCTAATAACACTAACGATATTTAACATAATCTTGAATCCTTAGTCACTAGCAGGGAATCAAAGGAAAGCCGACAGCAGGAGAACCTGGGCAGTCCTCTCCGCTAATTCTTAGCATCTTTAGCTACAGTGATAAAGGCCAACTCTACGGTGCTGGTAAAATCGAGCTCACATGGTAAGCACTCAGTTTGTGCTTTCAAAGTACCATTTATTTCCTTTATTTTGCCATTTTTATTTGCCATAACTCCTCTCATTTTCCTTAATGTTTCTTTAAAATTATAGCTTTCCCAGGAATTTATCATGGGCCATGTTCTCTTCTCACTTTATACATTCTCTGTTTTACATGTTTATCTCCCTTTTTAAACTACACGTATGCTGAATTTTCTGTATCAGTTTTTTTATTTCCATCGATAATCTTCTCTGAAGAATTTTTTTTTTATTGAAGAATCTTCTTTTGAAAACTCTGACACAAAAAAAGAAAAAAAAAAGTGACCAGCTAAATAAATAAATAACGTCTTCTGGAGATGAGAAGACTCACATGATGGGTTTAACTGGCAATGTTCCCAGTGGTCTTACCTTGATTTCATTACTCAATTGTAAATATGACCCAGATGACATTAATTCTAATAAAGGTCATCAAAACTGAAAGATGTAGAAACGTCTTTAGAATAAGAAATTCTTGATATTATAGCTAAGAAAATGTATCCAGTACACTTTTTCCTCACCTTCCAATCAAAGACAAGTCCAAAGGCCCACAGTAGCTAATTCCGCCAGTATGTACAACTAAATGCAAACTAAATAAGAAGAATATTAGCTATAAAACTTTCTTTGAAAAGGGGCAAAATTAAGCTTATGAAATTCAAGGTGTAATGACTGTTGCTCACTGAAATTTTAGTGTCAACAGAAAGCACTCAGGAATTTTAGGTGGAAACGGAAAGAAGCGATGAGTTGAAGGCAAATAAAGTAAAATAATAGAATCTGAGGTCACCTGGAGAGATGCAGTTTGTCAAAAGAAGCTGATAAAGAAATTTGTTAGTTAATGAAGGGCTACATGAAACAGGGGACAAGAGTAGAGAGAACGTGTTCTCTGAAAGCTACGTAATATAGATGGACAGAATAAGGGCACATTTCTGATAACTATTTCCAAATTTGGAAAATCAATTCTGACTTAGTCTTCTATTTAAGAGATTCAAAGATAAGTAGATATTCCTTTTCAAAGATAAGTAGATATTCTGACCCTTAGGAGCCAGATGCTGAAAAGGTAAACACTCGACATCTTGGCGATGGTGAAAAGCAGAGTTTACTCTTCTGGAGAACTCATTCCTGGTTCTAACCCAGAACACTATGACATCGTTCTTGTTGAAGATCAGTTTATTTTCATGGAACATAACCTCATGTATATTTCTTCTGCTGTTCCTGTCATTGAAGTTTTTTCTTCTAAACCAAACCAAAACAAACAAACAAAAGCTTTTAATGCGCATCCAGCACTTCCAGATAAGTTTTGAAGCTTGGTGTGTCATGTGCCTAATCTTGACCCAATAGGGTGGAAACACAACTGCTTTGGAACACAGTACATTATTTTCTTACACTTAGATCCCCTTGCTCAAGATATTTTCTCAGGATGGCTAAGAGATGGCATCGATAAGCTCTTTTTTGCGCACTTAGAAAAAAGCCAGTTATTGAAGATATCAATCTTCCTCTTGATTATCTGTTATATATGAACGGACACGTGAAAGAAAAACAGCCTCTGGGGACTTCCCTGGCGGTCCTCTTCCACTTCAGTGTTCCATCCTTGGTCAGGGTACTAAGATCCCGCATGCCACTCAGGGCAGCCCAAAAAAGAAAAAAGAAAGAAAAAAGAAAAACAGCCTCCAAGTCACAGTCTTTGTTAGAGCAAATCAGCCTGTCCCCTTACTCATCTGAGAGATTTTCACTTGCCCTGAGTAGCTGAAAGTAGTGAACTCCCAGTTTCATGAAATTTAGCACATTACAGTTTATGCAATTTTTTCACATTTCAGTCATCATTTATCCCATGACCATACACCAAGGTATTTTCTTTGTTTTTCTTTCTTGGTTTCTTCCTTTTCTTTGTTTCCTTCTTTATTCAGTTTCTTTTTCTTCTTTCTTACAGGGTATATGTATCATTCTATTTCTAGAAATGTGAATTCTCAATCATGTGTATTACTCTTTCAAATGCAAATCTGTTTTGCTTTTGTCAGTGCATGATGTTTATATCACCTAATGCTAAGTGATTTTATATGTATGCCTATTTAAATCCTGTCTCATGAAAGACAAATATCATATGATACCGCTTATATGTGGACTCTAAAAAAGGGTACAAATGAACTTATCTACAAAACAGAAATAGAGTTACAGATGTAGAAAACAAACTTACGGTTACCAGGGGGTAACTGTGGGGGAGGGATAAATTGGGAGATTGGGATTGACATATACACACTACTATATATAACATAGATAACTAATAAGGGCCTACTGTGCAGCATGGGGAACTCTATTCAATACTCTGTAATGGCCTATATGGGAAAAGAATCTAAACAAGAGTGGATATATGTATATGGATAACTGATTCTCTTTGCTGTACACCTGAAACTAACACAACATAGTAAATCAACTATACTCCTATAAAAATTTTAAAAATAAAAATAAATAAATAAAAATAAATCCTGACTGTCTCATTCTAAGTCTTGTTTTCTATTTCCCATCACTAGGAATATTTATCTTCCACTAATATATATTTACCATCCTGAGGAAATCTCAAAATCCAACTTAAAGAATAGAATTGCAGTACAGTCATTTCAAATCTCAAAATAATAGAATTTCCTTGGCCTATGAATCTGGAAATCAGTTTATTTCTTACATTTTGTTGACATTATGATTTATTATTTTCAGTCCTATTATGTTACCTGTATTTTGGAAAACTTTGTTAATGCCAGAAAAATATTCTTTATATTCGCTCTTTCATTTATTTATCCATTCATTCACCACATTTTTATAGTATTCTATGTTTTAAGCATGTGTAAGATAGTGGGAATATAGTAATTAAAAAAATACTGTCCTTACCTTCTTAGTATTTTCAGTCTAGTAGTATCCAAGCAGCTAAGCATCCACCCATTTGATGAGAGAAATGGAGAGAAACATATGGTATCCTGGGCACATACTTGACCTTCAATAGACAATGGAGGTCAACTAAATTACTTAATTCAGTAAGGG
>NW_006776694.1:21860-59626 GCF_000442215.2 Lipotes vexillifer
TATTCTGATAGAATTCTCATTCCTATTCAGCACATTTCAACATAAATACACTTTAAAAATTAAGGTTAAATTGGATATTTAGCAAAGTTTACAGTGACCAGTATCCTACTTGCAGACAGCAAAATCTGCTTCTCAGGTGGTAGGACAAAGATTTAAGCACCAATGCTACCTAGCCCTCTCTCTGAGAGTCATGAAAATTATTGATTTTAATGAGTCAGGATCTCAGTACATGAAAGTTAGACAGCTTTAATAGACACACTACTGTCAATGCCAATCTGGCAACACAGGCAGGACAGGGCCACATTTTCAACTCAAAAAGAATAATACATATGTGTGCCAGGTGAAATTAGATGCATAATCAAAGAAATATTGTGCCAGACCATGCCATATGTAGGTATATATGGAACTGTGTTTAATCAATAACATATTATCTATCAATATATCAAGTTCTGAGTAATCTAATTTTAAAAACTGTGAAATGGTGAATGTACATATAGAAATGGAGGAACATTTTAGGTTTAAATCTGGACAATGGTACTCAAACTTGACTGCACGTTAGAATCACCTGGGGAGTTTCTAAAACTCCCCACATTTAGGCTATGCCCCAGAACATTACGTCAGAACTTCTCTGATGGGACACAGGCATCGCCGTTTTCTAAAACTCCTCAGATGATTCCAACGCTCCGGCAAGTTTGAGAATCAGCAGTTTAAAGTTCTTCACACATCCCCTACTCACCTCAAGGTGGAAGATTTGACTGATCAGGCATCAGCACTTAACATTTGCTTTTTCTCCCCTTTGCTCTACCTCAGTGATGATCAGGCTTTATATGCCCCGGGAATTACTTCATAGCATAGCAGACTCAAGTCATAGTTAATTCATCACGTATCTTGTTAATGGGTGTGTGGGGAGGAAAAATTTTTCTTTCTTCTCTTCTAGATTCTTTGGCTGCTCTAATAATTAAATTGACATATGGCAGATCAACTGTAGAAAAACAAATTTAATTCGTATGTATGGGAGCTCATAGAAAAATGAGACTCAGAGAAATGACCCAAGTAGGCAGCTTTTATACCTTTTAGACAAAGAAACAATACATTTGTGAAAAATTGACAAAACAAAGTTTTGTCTTAGGGCATTAAATTAGAAAAGTAACAAAGTTTGTTTATGCAGCCTTGTTAGCTTTCAGTTTCCTATCTTTGGTGACTAGAATATCTCTCTACATTCTGTTAACAGGAGGATACCTTTTGTATGGGAGATTTATTTCCTGCTTCCAGGGGGACAATGAAGGTTCAGAGTGTCCTTCTTGGTTGTCTCTTAAGTATAACCGATATGTCAAAGTGGCACATTTTGGGGTGGGCCTGCACCGAACCACATCAAGTGATAAGTTCAGATGTACTAGGAACACATCCTATTACCACCATATGCAAAATTTTAGATTTTCACTTCCTGAAAATTATGAATTCACTACACTCTAATCTTAAATGATCACACTTAAAATTATGAAGAGGTGAGTAAGAAGCATCAGAAGCTCTGGTTAATGTGTAATGCAGATGCACATGGCACATTGTGGAGAGAGGAGGCCTAAACAGACACTGAGAGGGAAATTTATGTTTAATTTTTCTTGTCCTGCCTTAAAATATAAATTTTATTTCATCAGCAGTTACAGAGGACAAAAGCAATTTTCAAAGAAGCTGGACAGGGAGCTGGCAGTAGAATGGGAGGAGGTGTGTGTCAAAGGAAAGCCTCACTTGACGACTTGTACAGGGCACCCCCAGCTGGTTACTCTGACTGTCATACTTTACCAAGATTTTTTAAAATACAAAATATTTTTTTTAAAAAAAATATTTATGAGGTCAGAGCAAGAATACAAATTGAGGTCCACATACCACATGTCAAATATTTAAAATGTCTAACTACGGCTAGCAAACTGCTAATAAATATTCTTATGCTCACACTTTGGCAAATATTTAACTTCATAGAGACATGGAAGGCTGGTTGATATTTATAGCTGTTGGACCTTGTCATGGTGCTGACATGGTTCACCTAGGGGAAAAGCAATCCAGGGAGAAAAAGCTCAGCAGCCCCCGCTTCAGGTGGGGAATTTCGGAGTTCCTGATAGGAGAAATTCTAGGAGGTAAAAAAATGTGCAGACTCCTCTACCTGTAGGATTGGATTGGGTATATCTGGAGAAGACCGGAGAAATGCTCTACTGCCCGGGACACAGGCAACTCTTCCACCCATCACTGCTTTTTTTCTCTGAATTTAAGAGGGGAGGACTTCCTTGGTGGTCCAGTGGCCAAGACTCCACGCTCCCAATGCAGGGGCCCCAGGTTCGATCCCTGGTCAGGGAACTAGATCTCACATGCTGCAACTAAGACCCAGTGCAGCCAAATAAATAAATACATAAATAAATAAATGTATTAAAAAAAAAAAGAGGGGAGAATGTTCTGTTCAGCGACCTTGACAGAAAAAGTGCTCTGCCCCCATCCTCACAACTACTAGGGTCTCACTTCCCTTCCTTCCGAATTCCCATAGTCCACACCTTCCCCATTTTACTGACTCCATGCAGTGATGTTGGAGGGTCAGGAGAACTGGGGGACTTGCTGCTTCCAAAAGGTTACAATCCATTTTGCCCACACTCTGCCCCATGAATAGTTACCTGCTCAGCTGGGTCTCCTCCTGCTGAGGTCCTGTCCTATGGCCCCAGAAGCAAAAGGCACCTCCTGCCCTATCCCTTAATAGCTAAACCCAGGGAAACTCCCAGACCTCAAAGGAAGCAGAGGAATGCTGACCTCATAGGGGAATCATGCATATGCACAAAGTGGGACATCCTGGAAAATGGGGCTCCCTCCCTCCATCTCTCATCCAGCTCAGACTCTTGCTGGACCCAAGGGTTTCTGCATAGCCAAGGCAGTGCTCTAAGAACACTGTGCCAAGCTCTGGGCTGATTCTTCAGAATCCACAGTTTGGTTTCCCGTGACTGCACGAAGAACATTTGGAACCAGTGGTAACTAGAATGGAGGTTTGCTCAAGGTGGCAAATAACTCCCCGCATAAACAGAGAACTAAATGGACTGAGACATGTTGATATAAACTCCATACATGAATACAACGCCTCTTCCCTTCCCTTGGCCCAGAGGGTCGCTGAACTGGGGCATCTCATCCTTTCTCTACTGTTCCCCCTTTGCCGGCATAAGGAGCGCCAGGCAGAGAATCTCCAGTTCTGCTCTCGCTGGGAGGCCTTGGGGGGCTTGATATGGAGTGTGAGGGACAGGAGAAATCTGCATTCCAGTGGCAAAAAATGCTGTTACGTTAAAGTCTTACACTGAAATACAAAAATCAATCAATCAATAAAGCGCATCCTCCAATACAGAATATAAACAAACCTCAGGTAAAATATTTCCGAGTTTTCCAACAGGGTTTCTAAAGTCACTAACTGATGAAATAATGTGTTCTGGCTTTTGTGTAAGTTGTAAAAGTCCTTGATGTCTAGAAATTTAGATATACAGGTGGCATTCATGGGTGGGTTTGTTGTAAAATCTGTGTCTCTTGATGAGATGATGTTTGTGGAGATGTGTTTAGGAAGATTAGCCAGGGTGTTAAATAGATCTTTCCCTCTGATTTTAAGAGATCTAATTACCCATATTAACACCCATCCAAAGACGTCTGAAATGCACTCACTTGAAAGAAGTGGGCGTGGTCTTCAAGGACTCAATATAAGGAGATTCAAGGAGCCAAATTCATTCTTCTTCAGAACAGCGTGATGGTGTTTGGAGCCCACTGACTACAGTGACTGCTGAAAGCTTCCATTACCAAACTTGGAAGCCTTGATCCTGAGCTGACTTCACATTATTACTTCCCCAGCAGGCACTGATAAGACTACATACATATATTCCTTAGGTAAATACACAGTTTACATAAGAGGAGTCCATGCTACTTTCCCCAAACAAACAATAATATAACAATCTTAATTTATCAGCAAACTGAGGTAGTTTCTATGTAATGCTCTCATTTGTCAAATTTTAAAAATTACTAGATTCTTTCAACCATTTTTATGAATTATTTTGCCATCTTGTCTTGCTATATATTTTTGGAATAATTTGATGATTAATTTTAGGTCTATTATCTATGAATTCCTTGGTTGTTTATATACATTATAAGGACTCAGAAAGTAGTTTCCAGGGATCGTGTAATTTTTTACTTAGTGTAGATCCTAAGAATGGGTTAGGAGCATCCTGTTCTACTCATATAAATGTACTACAAGTCGTAATATGTGTGTATGTTAGAGAATATTTGGCAAAAGATAAGTAGATAATGCAGTAAATTATCTGAGAAAAAAATTGTTTTTGAGTGCTGGTAAATGACTCTTCAGAAACCTCTGACTTAGAGCAAGTAATAATGAATGTGTCTACAGAAAAGTGACATTTGTAACTGTGCATAAGTATCAGAAATTAGGGTGACCATTCATGTGGTATAGAAATTCAGATCAAATAAATATTTTTTACCAAATAAAAGTTTAAAAGCATTATTTGTTTTCTGGTGTTGATTGTCATTACATGAGAGCTACATCATTTCACAATGGGAAGGAGTTCTTGATAATAGTTCCAAAGAACTTAGAATAATCCGTTCTCCTTAACTGTTTGTTTTTAAATACAAGGATGTCAATAATAAACATAGGAGGGTAAATTTCAAAAATTACTATACTCATGTAGGAAGACTGAAATCCGACCCACTTTTACAAAGATTAATCCTATTAACTCATATATTCAGAAATTGATTTTTAATGGTGATTTCTGTTTGAGATAAAGGATATCAAAGGAGAATGCTTACTTTGTGACTGTGTCTTGTATATGCACATTTTCGTGCATTTTAATCAGTGAGTTGCAATAAAGGCATTTTCTAGATCATGGGTGAGGGACAGATGAAGTGGCATTGTGTACAGTTCTTCATTTTTACAACCGTGTTTTTTTTTTAATTTTTTATTATCTCTTATAGGGATGTTGTTTTATTAGCCATTACATCCCCAAGCTGATAGATTGTTCCTTCAACTGTAAATTTACCAGAAAATGCTTGTTGACTCCATTAACATAGTTACTTAGACAACATGTTGCTTGCATTTTGTCTCATCTTGGAAACTTATGACTTGTGGATTTTAATTTGGTCAAAAGTGTGATTTCTGGCTCCCACATTTACCAGCAGGGTAATTTTGAACAAGAAATCCTGATAGAATGGTTGTGACACTTAAATGAAATAACGAAAGTAGAAAAGCTTAATTAACTACCCTTTGTTAAGTCAATCACTGGCTGGTACTATTACTGGTTGATTTCTCAGACCAATTAGGACACACCGCCTGGTGCTATAAACTGAATGAAATTCCAGATGTCCAAGCTATTTGGAAGAAACTAACACCACAACAAAACTGATTTTCTTATATACAGAAGGAAAACTGTTGGAGAGGTGGATGACTCTTGGTTACAAAAGCTTTATAGGAATTTAAAAACTGATTTTGACTGGAATATTCTTTTTTCCCACAGAGACGATTTCCTTCAGTAAAGAAATAAGCAATCACAATATCTAGCTGTTTGACAATGTGAGAAGTTTGACGTGTAGACATGACCATCAAGGTGTATCTTTGAATTCTGAAGGATCTAAATGTTTGTTTGGTACGGTCCACTGTATTGTGAAAGAATTATTATTATTTTTTACTTTAAGTATAGGTGATTTACAATGTCAGTGTTAGTTTCAGGTGTAGAGCAAAGTGATTCAGCCATATATATATTATATATATATTATTTTTCATATTCTTTTCCCTTATAGGTTATTACAAAATACTCGGTATGGTTCCGCGTGCTATAAGGACCTAAATATTCTAATGTATGTGAAACATCATAAAACATCACTGATGTGCTCCCCGAGGAGCGGCGGGGAAGCACAGAGGCGCAGGAGGAGAAAGAGGCGGGGAAGAGGAGGGGAGTCGCCGCTTCCCAAACACTCTCCGGGGGGCTGTGCGCGACGCCCGCCGCCGGGAGTCCGGACCCGGCTGCCCGCGGCCCCTTGCCTCCCGCGCCTGCAGCCCGGGAACAAAGTTGCCGAGAGCCAGCGGGCCGAGGGCGCAGCGGGGCGGCGCTCTGGCCTCTCTACGCGCGCCGCTTGCGGGGGGCGGAGGCGCGGCCCGAGGGGAGGCAGCAGCAGCTGGAGGGCTTGGCCGAACGCAGTAGATGTAGCCTCGTCGCGGCGGGAACGGCGGCCGAGGCGACCCGACTTCGCGGCGCCCGGACCTGAGCCGGTCCTCAGACGGCAGCCGCGGTGCCCGAGTGCTTCCCGGGGGCCCCGGGCGGCGGCGCGAGCCCCGGAGAGGAGGGGGCGGTCCTGCGCGCGGAGGAGCGGGAGGCTGGTGGCCCCCACACCCCAGCCTACCTTCTCACCGAGCTCTCTAAAAATAACTCGGGCCCGCTGGGGCCGGGAGGAGCCGCAGCCGCAGTCCCCGAGAGCAGCTGGGGAAGCGTGTAGAGCCAGGGTCCGGAGGGAGCCTTCCCGGCCGCGCGGAGCGAAGTTGGCGGAGGAAGCAGGAGCTCCCGGCCGCCCGGCGCCGCGCGACCCTCGCCCCGCCGACCCGCTGCCGCCGAGGTTTGGCTGATTGGGCGGAGGCAGGCGGGGGGCGGGCGGAGCGCGCAGGGCGGAGGCGGCGGCCGAGGGCGCAGAGACACCCTGGCCCGGGCCGCGGGGACAGATGGTGTCCTATGTGGATAACAGCTTCCGCCGGGCGGTGATGAAGAACCCAGCTGAGAGGACCCCCCCAGTTGCTGACTGGATAATGACGCATTCTCGTAAGCGTCGGGATGGTGACTACAGGGGATCCTGCTGCCAAGCGTCTTCAGAAAAATGAGCCCTCCTGATCCTTGGGACCATCAGACACTTAGGATCTAACGCTTGAGAGTTGCTTCGCTTGTTAGGTATTGGATGCCATTTGTTCAAAACCAAATGCTCTCCTCTGCCGCTGTTATTGTTTAATGAGGGGAGAAGAGAATAAAAGAGACTCGTGCACTGGCTGCCTTTGGACAAGGCCCAGGAATGGCACCTGGTACCGTTATTTATTTTTTCTGCTGGAACCGTCACATCTGGGGATGGTAGATAGATTGCACATATTCATCAAACGTGTGGAAGATGGATGATAATTTTACAAGGAAAATTCATTTCACAGTGTCTCCAGAAAGTTCCTGTTCTAAAGGGTTGCTTTATCAAAAACAAGGAATATCCTGCTTTGGTCGCGTTGCACTGCCTCTCATGTGCCTTCTGCGTCTGTTTGTTTTACGGTTGTCAATCAGTCAGCCTTCTGTGTCTGAAAATGCACGTTCCAGGGCTTCCCTGGTGGTGCAGTGGTTGGGAATCCGCCTGCCAGTGAAGGGGACACGGGTTTGATCCCTGGTCAGGAAAGATCCCACATGCCACGGAGCAACTAAGCCCGTGCACCACAACTACTGAGCCTGCACTCTAGAGCCCGCGAGCCACAACTACTGAGCCCACGTGCCACAACTACTGAAGCCCGCGCACCTAGAGCCTGTGCTCCGCAACGAGAAGCCACCACAGTGAGAAGCCCGTGCATCACAACAAAGAGTAGCCCCAGCTCGCCGCAACTAGAGAAAGCCCGCACCCAGCAACAGACCCAATGCAGCCAAAAATAAATAATAAATTAAATAAATAAATAAAAGAAAATGCACGTTCCCAGTCACAGTGTGATGGAAAAGCAAATTTCAGTGAAATGTTTCAATGCCTTTCAGTGTTTGAAGTTCCTAGTGAAATCACACATGCTGAGAATGTTAGAACCTAGCAAGGTGGGTCAGAAATTATGTCAAAGGCCTTTAGTGGAAATTAGAGAGCGGGAAGGTGGTGTCTTTGGTTGGTTGATTAGAATAGTAATGACTCGAATGTGTGTGTGTGTGGGGGGGGTCACCAAACAAGACTTGAAGAGACAAAACCTCCACTGTGACCGTGTGTGGATTGTGCCAAAGAAATGAACTATTAAACTTTCCTGTTTCCGTGCCAGTTGTGGAGAACAGAGTGAAAACCGACCAGCACAGTACTTGGCCTGAGTCAGAAGTGGGCCAGTTCCTACTGAACGGCAACGTGAAAGCTTCACTGAGGGTCTGAAAGCAGCACATTTCCTCCCACCACACCTTCATAGATCAAGTCACCTTAGAGAAACCTGCCAAACATTTTGAACATTCGTGTCTACCCTACTAACTTCGATGCTCATTTGGTTATTACTAAAGCAAACTCATGTTTATTTATTATTGTTTTAAAAGAGAAAGTAGTTGGAAATGTGAATGTTTTCCATCTTTACCTGGCTTTTCAAAAATAATCTTCTGAAAGATTGAAATTTACTCAAAAGTAAAATAAAAAGAGCATCACTGATGTGGTGGGGATTACTTGACCTCTGGCAACCATTACTGGGAGCCGGATGTGGGTGACTCTTGGGACTCTAGGCTTCTGTAAGGCTTCCTAGGTAAGAAAGAATGGTACACTGAATCTGAGGACGTATTTCTTCTTTTATGTGAGGGGGAAGATAATCATGACTGTCTCTTGACCACTTCCCCAGTGTTGGCAGTATATAGAGAAACCTATATACTGGGTTGGGTTTGTGTGTTCCTTGATAATCACAGTGGAAAGGTGAGGTTTTTTAATACTGTTAAAATTTCCTTCATATGGAGGCGCCCAGCTTGATCCTTCCATTTTCCTGTCAGCCCTTTGTTAAACACTGGCCACATATAATAAGGGATAAATCAGGAACCTGACTATACCCAGCAACTCCCTGTCTGAGAAGACCTTCCCAGTCGAAGTAAATCAGTAATACTTTATTGTCGTTTAAGCTTTTTCTACTTTAACCTCCTTTTATTGCTTATTAATATGAAGATGCCATGAGATAAATTTTGTTGGTTCCATCTTTTTAAAAGTAAAGTCATCTCTCATGGCCCATTATTTAGAATATATGCTGTGGTTGCTCACCTGTTTTGTGAGCTGAATGTAGTTACAAAAATATGTGTGTGGTGTGTATGATTCCAGTTTAATGGTCTTTTTTTTTTTTAACTCTCAGCTTTTTTTTTTTTTTTTTGCGGTACTCGTGCCTCTCGCTGTTGTGGCCTCTCCCGTTGTGGAGCACAGGCTCCGGACCCGCAGGCCCAGCGGCCACTGCTCACGGGCCCAGCCGCTCCGCAGCATGTGGGATCCTCCCGGACCGGGGCACGAATCCACACCCCCTGCATCGGCAGGCGGACTCCCAACCACTGCGCCACCAGGGTAGCCCTAACTCTCAGCTTTATTACCAAAGACAAACTCTCAGACACTTAATGCATTCAGTCCTCAATTCTTTTTTTAAAATATAAATTTATTTATTTATTTGTTTGTTTGTTTGTTTATTTATTTATTTATTTATTTATTTATTTATTTATGGCTGCATTGGGTCTTTGTTGCTGGGCGTGGGCTTTCTCTAGTTGCAGGGAGCGGGGGCTACTATTCATTGTGGTGAGTGGGCTTCTCATTGCGGTGGCTTCTCTTGTTGCGGAGCACGGGCTCTAGGTGTGCCGGCTTCAGTAGTTGTGGCTCACGGGCTCTAGAGCGCAGGCTCAGTAGTTGTGGCTCTCGGGCTCTAGAGCGCCGGCTTCAGTGTTTGTGGCTCGCGGGCTCTAGAATGCAGGCTTAGTAGTTGTGGTGCACGGGCTTAGTTGCTCCGCAGCATGTGGGATCTTCCCGGACCAGGACTCAAACCCGAGTACGCTGCATTGGCAGGAGGATTCACAACCACTGCACCACCAGGGAAAACCCAGTCCTCAATTCTTCAGAGATTTTACCTCTACATATTTTTGAAGCCACGATTGATTGATTGAAGAGCAATTAAAGGTCCTGCTTCGTACAGTTCGTGCCTTGGGGACCCGGCTGGGTTTTGTCTCGCATTTCCTTCCTGTTCTCAGTGAAGTGACCCTTCTTGACCCAGGCTCAAGCCTCACCTTTCTTCTGAGGCCTTCCTACCCCACCCCGGCCCAGGCGTTCCTGCAGACTGAAGTGCTTTGTCACCACTGCTGCTGTCTGCTTCCTTCTCCAGACTCTGAGCACGTCACTTGCAGGACTCCCTTCGTTGGTTTTACAACTAGAATGTCCTGCCTGTAACGGGATGGGGCTTTACGCAGTGAATGAGCACGTTCAAGGTAAGCGTGGGAGGCACGGAGGTGGCGTTTAATTGATGAGCAGGGCTGGATGGCAGTCTGGCAAGAAACACAGGGTTGCACATCGTGGACAGACTTGGTTACGTACAGTCCCCACGTCAGTTGGAACCCTTCTCCCTACTCTTGTCCTAGTATATCCTACTCACTAACTCACCCTCAGAGAGAAAGAAAAAATCTATTTTACAGGCAAATCTCCACTGACCCTCAGGACCAGAATAGGTCTTTCTTTATATAAACTCTGGTCTTTTCTTACATAATAGTTTAAATTGCAAGTGATAAAGGAAGTGTTCAGTGCCATATTCCCAGCAGATAATGTCTTTATCTGCAGATAAAGACAGATAATGCCCAGTGTCTGGGCACTAAAATATTTGATGAGTGAATAAATTAATAAGTGAGATGAGATGATTGTCTTTTTGTCAGTAGGGTTTTGATTACGGTGTGCTACTCAATAATCTTTCCTACAGTTTACATAATATACAGTTTCCTTCCAAATTACATTTCTGAAAGGAACGTACTTTTGAAACACTTATGATACCAAATATTTCTGATTAATAAGTGAGAATAGTCATTAAAAGAAATGTTATAAGCCACTGAAAAAGACATAAAATGAATCAGAAGAATAGGAAATGTTGAAGAGAATATGGAATAAAAAAATTATTTCGGCCAGTGGTTCTCAGAGTTTGGTTCCAATTCAAACAGTATCAGCATCACCTGAACCTTGTTAGAAATTCAAATTCTTGGCTTACACCCAGGACCTCCTGAATCAAAAGTCATGTGAGTGGGACCTGAAAACTGTAGTTTATCAGTCCTTCCAGGTAATTCTGATGACTTCTAACGTCTGAGAAACACTGAATTAGGCTGATTTACAAAGAAACAAAGACTTAGGAAATTTCTTACTTCTCAGATCTAAAGCATCACTAGGGCTTCCCTGGTGGCGCAGTGGTTGAGAGTCCGCCTGCCGATGCAGGAGACGTGGGTTCGTGCCCCGGTCCGCGAAGATCCCACATGCCGCGGAGCGGCTGGGCCCGTGAGCCATGGCCGCTGAGCCTGTGCGTCCGGAGCCTGTGCTCCGCAATGGGAGAGGCCACAACAGTGAGAGGCCCGCGTACTGCAAAAGAAAAAAAATTAAAAATAAAAAAATAAAGTATCACTAGACACAAATTGATTCATTACCAATGATTAACTATAATGAAAAAAGCATAAAGGTGACGATTAAGTTGTTTTTAAATTTATTTTATTTATTTTCGGCTGCGTTGGGTCTTCGTTGCTGGGCGGGGGGCTTTCTCTAGTTGCGAGGAGCAGGGGCTACTCTTCCTTGTGTTACACAGGCTTCTCATTGCGGTGGCTTCTCTTGTTGCGGAGCACGGGCTTTAGGCGCACGGGCTTCAGTAGTTGTGGCACACGGGCTCAGTATATGTGGCTCGTGGGCTCTAGAGCGCAGGCTCAGTAGTTGTGGCGCACGGGCTTAGTTGTTCCGGGGCATGTGGGATCCTCCCAGATCAGGGCTCGACCCATGTCCCCTGCATTGGCAAGCAGATTCACAACCACTGCGGCACCAGGGAAGTCCAAAGATTGAGTTCTTAAAGAGAATGCTGAGGATTCCAAAAATAAATTTGAATAACCGATTATTTTCGTGGACAACACACATAGTCATATTTCTTGAATTGCTGACTACTTAAACTACACTTTTTTTGGTCTGGGGAAATACAGGAAGCAGACAATATTAACAAAAAATTCCATATGTAGTTAGGTATAAAACTAATGAATTTAATTTACTTTCTTGAAAATTATTCAGAAAAGACATACAGTCCGATGTGTAGGAATGTTATTTCTGGAATAACATTTTATTGGAATAATTTGGAGGAATGTTATTTTGTACTTAAAATTCTGAATATATGTGGTATAATGAGATGATTTCAACATGTTGTATAGGCAGCACAGGACAGTGAACCCTGAGAAAGAGGAAACAAATGAGGGAAACCCAGTGATAGACCCACCTGACTGCCTGAAGATTTCTAGGTCACAACACAGGGTGGGGGCACCCTGAGTGTAGATGTGAGTTCAGGGAGGTCAAGGTGGTTGGAGTTCCCAGGACCGAAGGCTGGTTGAGGGTAAAGCTGCACAGAGAGACAGAGACAGAGACAGACATCTCTAGGGGGCCCCAAAGGTGGGGTCTGCAGCTGAATGCCGGTCACTTAACGTTTGTGAGGAAATATTCCAGGTCAAGAAAAGAGGACCCCAAAGAGAACCAGTAGAACAATCCTGCATCTCACACAGGGCTGGGAATAGTTGTTGTTTCCTCATTCACAATGGGAAATCCTTGAACTACATGGGATATAGGGGAGAGGACGTGGAAGGGGATTGCCCGTCTGGTGGGGAAATCAAGCCCAGGTTAAAGACTTCTCTCTTCCCACTAACAGAGTTTAAAAGCAAGTTTTGAAAGTCAAGATTTCTTCCAGAGTTAAGCCCACTTCTACACTCCTCTGCAGCCATGACGTCTCTGGCACAAAGAGGCAAAGACAACAGAGGAATTAAAGGCGGTTCCACCCGCACTCTTCAAGTAACAGACACCCCTTCTCCCAATTACTCTGGCCTGAAGAAAGGGCTCTCCAAGGCTCTTGGTGCCCATGCCACTGGCACCACTCGGCCATTTTGCTGTTGTTACACAGCGCAGCTTCATGACTGAGCCTGGTCCGGGGTCAGGGGTGGGAGAGAAAACAAGAAAAAAATGAGACTCCCCACCTCCACACTTTCTGTTTTCAGGGGCCTCTTTGCTCATCCTCTGACGGGAAAGAGAGGGTCTCTTGGAGTTTATCTGTGAGCTCCTGCTGTGCAGTTCAGGGACTGGTGACTGTCTTTGGTCCCGGAGTAAAGCCAGGAAAGAAAAGAGCCATAGGAAAACCCAATTTTTGTCACTCAGTTCTTTGAGATTATAATTCATTAGATGGACGGGCCACCTGTGCGAGCACCAGGCCTTGGAGTTTTTCTGTGAGCTCCTGCTGTGCAGTTCAGAGACTAGGGACTTTCTTTGGTCCCGGAGTAAAGCCAGGAAAGAAAAGAGCCATAGGAAAATCCAATTTTTGTCACTCAGTTCTTTGATCATAATTCATTAGACTGATGCGCCACCTGTGCGAGCACCAGGCTGACCTGCTCTGCTCAGAGACGCCCTCTGGTCTGAGTCCTCGTGTCCCTGACAGTTGATCACTCTCCCCAGCCTCTGCCACCCCCTGCCCTGCCGTGGAGCCATTGGGCTCACGTGAGCTTTCCGCATGTATGGGAGCAGTGGGCTATGGCAGTCTGGCCTCTGTCAGAGATCAGGACTGCTCCTGATGTGCTGCTGGGTAAACTACAGCAATGCCTCTCCCACCCCGCTCAGATGCCTTCCCAGTCCAAGAAGCCTCTGCGTTCTACAGCCAGCTCTTCCCCGGGCCCTGGCAGCCCTTGGTCCAGTGCAGAGCTGCGATGTGAAGTATGCTTCGTGGGGCTGGAGTGTTCGCTAGGCTCAGGCTGGGCACGTGCTGGGGCAGTTTTCAATCTGCCATTTCTGCCCTGCCAGGGGAGCCAGCGGGCACACACATACTCCTCACAAGCAGAGCCCAGGCTTCCCACATCCCTCCTGTTAGTCCCAGAGCAACTCCAATCAGCCAAAGGGGCTAGTCTTCCCTACCCAATATTATACACTAAATGGTCCAGAAGGGTTGTTTATATGCTTCTTAATGAAAAAAGTTTAACGAGCTTAAGATTTTAAATAGAATGTTGGGGATTCAGAAAATTAGTGAAACATTTTGCAAAATAGATTATTTTCATGGAAGATATACACAGTTATATTTTTTGAGTCATTTGCTTACTATAAAAAGAAGAAAATGTCCCTTCTTTAGTTTAGAAAATATAGGAAACGAACAATAGCCAAAAAGTACTCTAGATGTAAGTAGGTAAAACATTAGTGAGTTCAATTTACTTTCTAGAAGATTAGTCAGAAAAGACTTTGTAATCATATATGCATTATTGGATTATTTAGATTTCTGGGAAAACAGCCGTAAAATGAGAGGATCCTAAGTGATTACTGTATACATATAAATTTTACATTAGACATGGATATCAGCAATATTAGAGCAGTGTCCTTTCCTGGGTCAAAATATCAAGTACACATTCTGAGATGTCAGTAGCAGATGTTATGATCTCAGGACGCTGTAACAATTAAGCCATGGCCCATTGGCACAAAGATGGAGAAAATGACCACAGGAACCAAAGAGAAAGCCTCAAACTCTCCTGATGTATGAATGTGTGATTTATGCCCGAACAGGCACACGTTGCATGTGGGTGTAAAATAGACTTCTCAATAAATCTGCTGTGGTATTTACCTAGTGCCATCCACGAAAATCAATTTCATGTGGATTGAGTTCAATGGGAAAGACAAATTCATCATTTTAAAAGGAGTGAATATTAAAAGAAAATCTTTTTGACCCTTTTTTACGCAGTGATTTCCTAATAAAGAAACAAAAACCACAAATTGAATAAGAAAAATGATCAATTAACTACAAAATTAAGCATTTCTATTATCAAAAGTCATCTTAATGGAAGAGGAATGCTGAGAAAAACACTGTAATCCACAAAACTAGCAAAGGATAGGTGACCAGAATATACCAAGAGACCTGAAAATCTATAAGACCAATATAAGCCCACTACCCCAAGCACAGAAGGACAAAGCAATAAGTTCACAGGAAAGAAAGGCAGATATACATAAAAAGATGCTCAAACTCATTGGAAATCAGAGAAATAAAAATTAAAATCACAGTCACTAACTTCAGATATTTTTTTAAATAACATAATATTCTTAATATTACTTTATTTTAATTACATTAAAATAATATTTTTTTAAAAATATTAAGCTCTGGTAATGACAAGAAGAACCCAAAATATCTCATATTATGGGAGTAAAAATTGGTACAATTCTCTTGGAAATCAAACTCTAGTGAAATTCAAGTTGTACGTATTTAGAATCCTGATTGAATAATCTAGACAAGAACAAGTGCTATATGTGGCAGGTACAAATTGGTCATAACAACATAATACACAATCACCAAAATAATAATAAAAACCTCTGGCCAATGTCAATTCCATTACTGGTGAAATGGCTTAGTAAACCTAAGTGTAGTCTCATTAAAGAATGTCATATGTCCTGATTTCAAACTATATTCCAAAGCTACAGTAATCCAAGTGATATGGTACTGGCATAAAAAAAAATACATAGACCAATAGAACAGGATTGAGAGCCAGGAAGTTAACCTGTGCATATACAGTCAACTAATCTTTGATAAGACGAAGAACACACAGTGAGGAAATGATAGGTTCTTCAATACATGATGTTGGGAGACTTTTAAGTTCCTTCCTGCATAGGGCAGTGCTTAGGTGTTACCAGGGTTAAGAAGTGCTCAAAGGAATTAGGAAAGCTCTTGGACTTTCCCAGCGGGCCAGTGGTTAAGAATCCACGCTTCCACCGCAGGTGGTGTGGGTTCAATCCCTGCTCAGGGAACTAGATCCCACATGCCTAGCAGCCCTGCCCTCCCCCCCCCAAAAAACAAAGGAAAGCTCTTATCCAAAGCACTGGGTGGTGCTTAGCAATAATGAAGCAATCCTGACTGCAGGCTTCTAAAACACTGGACCCACGAGAGTTGGGGGATCCAGTGCCAGGGGTCCTTAGCCCCTGAATGGGAATATCTAAACCTGGGAGTCACCTAGCAAGGCAGGGTCCTGATGGACCTTAGTGACCATGATCCCGGAATTCTCACCCCTCTTCCTTCTTGACCCAGCACTGACTCATTTGCCTCAAAGGTCATGGGATTCCTCCTCTTCTAAGTCAGATCAGTGCTTAGTAACCACCCAGAAGAGCTTCTCTTTCCAGTGGGTACTTCCTGCCATGGGGATGGGATAGAGGGGGAACACTCATCCGACACCTTTGTGGGTCCCTTTGCTGGGACCCACAGCTTACAGTGCAACCAGGGCTTAGAATCTAGTTTCCAGAAACTCAAATGGAAGCCCCCACTGCAACATCATCAAAACCTGGCATACGTAATTTATTCAGCAAAACAAATATCTAGCAAAGGCCAATGTTGATAAACTTGACAGTCTAGATGAAACGGGTAAATTCATTGGAAGATACACACTACCAAAGCCCACTGAAGATAAAACTAAGTAAAATGAATAGCTGGATATCCGTTAACAGAATTGAATCTGTAATTTAATAAATTACTCTCAGACTTCTCTTTTGAGCAAAAATTAAGTAGCAGGAATGCTATCTTAAACAAGGACAACCCAGAAATGTGACATGTAAAGGCAACAGTTTTCAGACATTTGACAATAAGCATCACAGGAGAGTAAACTTAGAGAGAGGGACCAAAGGAGGGGAGGCTTGTGACAGTCCCATTTTACTGCCTGGAGATTTCTAGACATGTCACAGGGAGGGGGAACCCAGACAGAGCCCAGTGGTCTCCCTGAGTTGAAGAGACAGGGTTGGAAGTTCCATAAAAACAAGGTGGCTGGAGTTCCCAGGATTGAGTACTAGTTGAGGGTAGAGTTGCACAGAAAGAGCTCCAGAGAGCTCCCACAGCAGGAGCCTACATCTGAGTACAGATCAGTGAATGCTTGTGAAGAAAATATCCAAGATCAAGGAAAGAACCACCCCAAAGGGGTAGATGGAGCAATACCTCAGGTCACACAGGGCTGGGAATAGTTCCCACTATCCAGAGTGAAAAATCCTCACGGTACAGGGCATATCTTTTAGAATATTCAGGGGGCAGGGGGGTTGGTATTGCCCCAGTGGTGGGGAAAATCCAGCCCAGATTAAAGACTTCTCTGCTTTCTCGTTACACCGTTTATAAGCAAGCCCTGCAAACCGGAGATTCTTCCAGAGTTAACACCACCTTCTGGCCTAGGACTGTGGTGGTCCTCAAGTCAAAGCAACAATAGAAACCACTTAAGAAGATTTCACACACACACCCCACTTTGGACAATAGGGGCCTCTTTCTGCAGTTCCTCTGGAAAAAGGAACAAAGGGCTCTCTCTTGGGACAAAGCTTCCCCATCCGCCATTTTACCGTTGCCACTCACTGTACCTTTTTGACGGTGGCTGATCTTGGGGCAGCACTGGAAGAGAAAAAGAGAAGCTGAAAAGAAAACAAGTGATTTCCTCTCACCCTTTCCTGTTGGCAGGCACCTCTTTTCCTGGTCCTCTGAGTAGAAATCAGGTGTTTATGTTTGAGCTTTTGCTGCACGCATGCTGTGCAGATCAGAGAACTGAGTCTTCCTTCAGTCCAGTCAATGCCGGGAAGGAGAATAGGAAAAACAATCCCAGCAACTCACCTCCACTGTGGGTGATTATTCCAGCCTTAACTTCTCTCCTCATTTCACTTTCTAGTTTTAACTGTTCACATTCCTCACACGGTTACTTTTTATGGTCAGTTCACAGTTTTCACTTGTAATCGGTAGGTGAGACAGACTATGGAGAATTTCTTCCGTTTTGGCCAGTGCCAGAGTCAATACAGAACTTTTCAGTATGCAACAATTCTTGGGCCCCTTCCAGAGATGAGGGCATTAGTAGATTGCTTTAAATCCCTGAGCAAATATCTGGAAATCTAGTTATAATTTCTTTTCCACCACAACTTCATAGAAATACATATAATCCCCAAATTATTCCCTAAGCAACTTCTCTTTAAAGAGAGAGAGCCAAAGTTGGAGAGATATACTCCAATAAAGATGTAAAAAAATACAGAAGATGGAGAGATGGAAGGAGAAAGGGGAGTGGGGAGAGAAAGATTGATTCTTCTAAAATAGAAGAAAAAGAAAAATTTTTTTTTCCTTATGATAAGCTCTCCTAGAATCTGCTCTTTTAACAGCTTTCCTATCTATCATACATCAGTGTTAACTAGAGTCATTATGTTGGACAACACATCCCCAAAGAGATGGATTTCAATGTCTGATTACAAAGTTTTAAGATCTAAGTCAGTAACACTCTTTGAAATGAAATTTGACTGTTAACAGCTTGGATGTTTAGTGCATGTAAGAAATAAAGTTTATTGTCCATCCTTGAAAATGTATATTCAAGGTATTTTCACTCTACATCTCTTCCTTAAAAGTACTGCAGTATCCAAGCATCAAGGTCTTATTATCTATACTACTACCACTCTGATAAAATATGTGTATGTTCCTAAAAATCTCTGTTCATCGTTTAGAGCTACTAATAGCAACATTGAGGAATCAGATCATACACAGTCTATATTTTGCCAGTTAAAATGAATTTCTGAGCCATGTACCTGAAGAATAACTTAATTCACATCTTTATTTAATATTTCTCATCGCTTCTTGAGCTGCTAATTGTGTCTACATTATAGTAACTTTTTTTGGTTTTATAGCCTTTGCTTTTAATAATTTTCCTACACATTCATTCATTTGTTCCAATATATTTTTGATGTCTCTCATATCCTTAACCTGGTGTTTCATCCCTGGAACATGGCTGGGAAGAGGACTAACGTTGGCCTTCGCTTCTTGCAGTCTGCAAACTAGAAAAGAAGACCCAAAATCTATTGTGAGTTTTACAAAGAGAAAGAATAAGCTGTTCTTGAGGTCATATTATAATTGACCTAATCTAGTTTGGTAAACTGAGGATTACAAGAGGAATAGGATTTAGCCAGATGAGTGGAGGGAGAAGAGAATTCTACGCTGCCCTTGAGTTTTGACAAGGACTCTCTGGAAGGAGAAGCCTCTGTGCTTTTTGTTCATGCATTTGGCTGAGTTTCCACACCGATTTATTCTTTAATCTCTAGCAACTTCAGATGGCAAATGAAAAGTACATGTATCCTACCCAATAAAATAAAAGAGGTTACTTTTATTTAGATAAAATAGAAAAGACAAATGTACATCGTTAACATTATCACCACTTTAAAAAATAACACAGCCATGGTATCTCCTGAAGGTAAAATGAAGTTAAACACAGTGAAGTATAATTGATTTTCCCCATTCTAGAAGTCACCAGCATAGAAGCCCCTTAGCTATTCGAATTGCCGACACCTGGGTCAGGTTTGTCAGCTGTTCCTGATCATTTGGGTCCACACCAAATGAAAGGTCTGAGAGGGAAAGAGAAAGAGCGTGAGAGGAAATTACAAATGAGGGAACTTCTGGCAACATTAATAAAGCTTATTATACCACATTCATAATCTAGAAACACCCCTATCCAGCCCTGGGGTCTTTGGATATAGTGGGGTAAGAGTGGGAATGTAGAAAAGAGACTGAAATTGTCCTCCACGCTGACACACAGAAGTAGAAAAATATCCTCAGAGTTAAGTAGCATATCATTCCTACTTGTCCAGGATTCCTTGCAAAGTCCTATAATCCAGTTACGAGAGTTTCCCACATTCACCTCCCAGTAATGTTTGCCGGTGGTGAAGGTCTGAGCACCCCATGAAGGAGTATTCTCTGAACTTGCTGGATTACGGGGCACGTCTTGATGGTCAGGACTGCACTGCAAACGTCTCAGGGCTTCAGTCAGAGCCACATGACAATTTCTTATTTTATGATCCAACGTAACATACACTTAAGTAAAAAGAAAACAGCAAAGTCAAAGAACAGAATTTTAAAGTCCTGAGGGACGGACAAGTGTGGCGGTATTGTGGCAGAGGTTTAGCAACCAAATCTCTGGAACAAAGCAAAGCTGGTTTGTCTTATTTGCTGGGAATATTCCAGCCCACCATGACCATTTTCAAGGTGCCAGCCATTTAGTAATTGCTCCTAAAATTCTGGAACTTGTAACAATTCGCTCCCATGAGTGTGTCAGTACGAGCTAGCTCCAGAACACCCCTTTACCAAAGGTGACTAGACAGAGTGTCTCACTGAAAATCCAGAGATAGAACAGGAAGGGCTTCTTGTCTATCTAAAGAGCCAGAAAGTCTCTAATCGTACAACCAGATGAAGGAAAATTTTGAGAATACATAAAGATGTGGGATATAAGGCTCTGGCTTATTTTTACTAACTAAGTGCCCAGAAACTGGGGAGTTCATTCATAGATGTCAAGAAACTAGCAAAACAACCAACAAACAAAAAAAACCAAACAAACAAAAAAAGAAAATAGCGAAATGGCCCTTAATCCACTTAAGTCCTCTCATTAATCCACTCTCACAAAATAAAATATAATAGTAATAAATATATTATACATTATATTTTAAATGTGATATTGTTTTTATTTTTAGTCCTAAGTAGTGATCACATTGCTTAACATTTAAGCAAGCAAAAATAAAATAAACCAAAAGCCCATCTGTGCCTTTTTTTAGAAGTGATTTCTCTCTTAGGATTTCTAATGGAGCCACCGCTGAATCAGAATCCAACTCATCCCATCTCAGGCCTGCTTCTCCTTTGTCTGCCAGGCTCACCCTTCAGTTGCATTTGTCTTAAGGGGCCCTCTATGCAACAAATCATGGGTTCAATTTGTTTTGTGGTTGTACTTGTTGTATATAAAAATACTTTTAAGCTTTTAAAAAGTCTTGCGATTTTTCAAATGTAATTATTACATTCAATATTCAGATAAACATTTAAATAACGATATTACGGTGATTCTAAGAATCTGAATATCCGCATATAACCACAGTTAACTACAAGATGAAATACACTGAATGGATATGCACTTTTATAAGGCAGAGGGTTCTTTTTTTTTAAATTTTAACTCACCACAAGTAACTATATAAGAAACTGTCATATTCGATTGATTGTTTTTGACAGGCTTCAGTTAGCTTTCTCTGACTGATAATTAACAATAAATTATAAAGTTAGTTATAAAGCAGTGCCTGCTTCCCTGTTCTCTGCAAAGAACAGACAGAGAAATGAAGAGAGATCTTCAGCATGTATCTAGTCGTGAAGGAAATATTACTGCCTTCACCCAGAGAGCTGCCTCTTACCTCGGAAGCTGTTAAGCCTTTCCAACATCCCAGTGATGGCCCATGTACTGAGCTGTGGGTCCATAGGCTGAGGAATGTACAGCTGCATTAAATGACTCCTGTAAAAAAGAAAAAAAAGACCCACTTACTAAGAGGCCCAAAGGTATCATTAGCAGTGCATTGATGGTGCTGCATCAGAATCCTCATAATTAGGTTTGAAGGGTGTGAATTTAGCTCCTCAGATGGAGGAACACTACAGTTGCTATTATATTTTACAATCTGTTTCCCTGCTCTTCGCATATCCATCTTAGTAGAATATGTCACCTCAATCGTAATTGTGTCTGTTTCCTCTCTTCTGGCTTCCCTAGGGGATCCACACAGCAATGCTCATTTAATTCCTGAAATCTAATAGGTGGCAAATAGTTAGAATTTGCCATCTGATACATATGGAACCTCAGCACTATCGTATGTTCTTTCTTGATGATTCTACCTCACTGCTCGTCTCAGCATCCGTCTACCTGCTGCCTCTCTGAGCTCATCTACCTTCCCCATAGATGACCAGGAATAATCCTCAAATATCAATAATTAGAATTCGGAAATTAGGGGCAGGAAAAATAGTTGTCTCTTTGCAACTTCTATGGTAAGGCTTGCAACTGAAACTACACTCCCCTCAACCCTACTTTCACCTAAGGGTAGACTATATAAAACCTGGCAGACTTTTAGAGAAGGAAGGGATAAACGCAGACAGAAAGAAACTTCTCATTAAAAACGGAGGGTCCATCTCAACAGAAATAGCCTGATCACTATCACAATTACCATGATTTGAATAGAGGGGCAAACTTACCTGTTCATTGTGTCTCCCACACCCTGGAAAGAGAAAGAAAGGAAGGCTCAGCTTTCAGCACAAGCTCTCCTGTTTAGTCTAGTTTGAGGATATGAGATTATACTGGGAAATTCACTATCTCCAGTTTTCTTCCTTGGGGAAAATCATTTGCCATTTTCCTTATCCTTAAAAAGATGAAACCTAGTCTCACATTTACATACAGTTGATAAAATCATACTCTTGATAAAATTGAAAGTCAGAAGATGTTCTTAGCGTGCACGAATGGCTGTGCTTTGTTGTAATCTACAGCAGGATTCACAGCGTTCCCCAAAGTTCTTATAAGGGTGTGAAAGCTAGAACTTCACAACAGAAAGAAGGCATACATCCCATATTCACACATATTACCAAGTACACATACAAAGTTAAATTATCTGCTCACAAGCTGCTCCCTGGCAGCTGGTCAGAAACTGTAAATATAGTCGTCCCTGAGTATATGAGGGGAATTCATTCCAGGACCCCTTGTATACCAAAATCTATGGATGCTCAAATCTCTTATATAAAATGGCACAGTATTTCCATATAATGTATGCACATTTTCCTGTATACTTTAATCACCTGTAGATTACTTATAATACCTAATATAATGTAAATGCTGTGTAAATAGTTGTCAGCATTGACAAATTAAAGTTTTGCTTTTTGGAAATTACTGGGTTTTTAAAAAATATATTTTTTCCATCGGCAGTTGGTTGAATCCCCGGATGTGAAACCTATAGGGCTATGGAAGGCTAACTGCATAGTAGTGGAATAGAACAAGAAGGTTTGGGAGATTTTCTTCTGGTTCTGTTACTTGAACCTTTCTACACAGTGATGTTTCGTCTCCAGATTATACTGGAGGAGCCAAACCCGCCATCATAGAGGCAGAAGAGGAATCTGGACTTTGGAACCAGAAAAATAATGGAGGCCAAAAAGGATATAACTCCAGTGGATATAAATGCTTTCCAAGCAGGCTGGTGTTCAGCACCCTAACGTCCTTCCTTAGTCCTTACCTGGAGCATGTCCACATCTGCTTTAAGGCACAGTTCCTTCAGCTCCTCATATATTCTTCTCAGGAGTTTCCCCATATGAACCATTCTGGCTATGTTTCTCCTGAGTCGCTGAAAAACAATCTTGCCTTCAATTGCCAACATCTCTAAATGTTTTTGCTTTTCTTCCTGGAGATATTGATATACCTTAGGGTATTCAGCTCCTATCATCACCATCCGTAGATTTACAAAACCCTGCAGTGACATTGGATTAATTAGATCATGTATCTGGATGGTTTTATTCTTCTCTCATCATCTATTGTCTACGTGTTATGTATAGAATACTTGTCTTAGTTTGTTTGGGCGACTATAACAAAAGCACAATAGACTGCATAACTTATAAATAACAGAATTTACTTCACACAGTTCAGTAAGGTGGGAAATCCAAGATCAGTGCCAGCAGATTTGGTGTATGGTGAGAGCCAGTGCCTAGAGAGCTATCTTTTTTTTTTTTTTTTTTTGCTTAATAATGATTAAAATATATTCCACTTTACAAAGCACATTCACATACTTGGTTTTAATTTTTTTACCATATGCATGTATCTTTTTTATTGAAGTGTAGTTGATTTACAATATTGTATTAATTTCAGGTATACAGCAAAGTGATTTGGTTATACATACATATATATATGCATATATCTGTATTCCGTTTTTTCCCAATTCTTTTCCATTATAGGTTATTACAAGATATTGAATATAGTTCCCTGTGCTACAAAGTAGGTCCTTGTTGTTTATCTATTTTATATATAGTAGTGCGTATATGTTAATCCCAAACTCCTAATTTATCCTTCCCCCCACTTTCCCCTTCGGTAACCATAAGTTTTTTCTGTGCCTGTCGGTTGACTTCTGGTTTGTAAATACGTTCATTTGTATCATTTTTATTTTTAGATTCCACATATAAGTGATATCATATGATATTTGTCTTTCTCTGACTTAATTCCCATAATATGGTAATCTCTAGGTCCATCCACGTTGTTGCAAATGGCATTATTTCATCTTTTTTCGTGGCTGAGTAGTATTCCATTGTATAAGTATACTACGTCTTCTTTATCCATTCATCTGTTGATGGACATTTAGGTTGCTTCCATGTCTTAACTAGATAGTCATCTTTCGGTTGTGTCCTCACATGGCAGGAGGGGCAAGCCTCCACAGGGTTTCTTTTATAAGAATCCCACTCATGAGGACTCTGCCTTCATGACCTAATCACCTCCCAAAGGCACGACCTCCTAACACCATCACTTTGGGGGTTAGAATTTCAACATTTGAACTTGGTGGGGGGTGAGGGGGGAACCCAAACTTCTGGACCATACCTTCTGTTTTCTCTGCTCCAGAAGGAAGGGTTCTCAGAGAACTGCTGGTTCACTCCCTTTGCTTCTTTACGTCTCTACCCTGATGTAACTTTCATAATGAGTCTTCCCTGACCAGCATACTTCCTCTCCAAGCCTGTACTATTTATACACATCCCTGCTTTAATTTTCTCCCAAGAACTTTACAAATGTGAGGTATTATAAATGTTACTCTTTTTTATTTGTTACATGTCTTCTCTTACTAGATTATAACCAACTGAGGTCAGTGATTTTCTTCTTTTTGTCCATTTCTGTATCTCTTTGTGGGCCGAGACCAGTGAGCAATGCATCATATGCCCTCCTATGAATGAGTGGTTTATTAGGAAATCCATCCTAAATGATCAAGATAATTTTATTATTGTCTTTGGTATTTTCACAGCACTGTATACAGATTTCTGTTTAATGACATATTCTATACCATAGCCTGTTGATATGTCTTCTTTAGAAGTGATTGAGTTCTTTGAAAATAAAAATGTAGTTTATTTTTATTAAACTTTCAGTTTCAGGTTCCCAGTTCATATATGTGAATCAATGAATGATACAACCCAAAATCCTTAGGTAGACGTTCACAATCTTGCCATGGCTATAATTACATTTCTAGCCATAACTCTCACTGCCTGCTTCATACCCTATGTACTAATTAGTAGGAGCTACTTGCAGGTCCCAGACAGTTCCATGATTTGTCTCATTTTTAGCTTTCTTGTCCCTTAGGTGTCTGTGTCATAAATACCCATGAATTTACAGATTCTACTAACACATTAGCATTGGGATGATTTTTACTTGTTTGAGAAGCTTTTCTTAACATTCAAAGTTTATTAATCGCCTACAGAACTCTATTTTTACCTCCATCCCAGTGACCATTGCATTTTGTTTTGTGATACTGCATTTTCTTGTCCCTGCTAAAGTACAGTATTAGTGGTAGACATTGCTTTATCAAGAAAATCAGGAAAAATCTTTTAGTTACATTTTGGGTTCATTCAACATGAAATCCTATATTGAAGGTCATGTATGTAGCTCTCTCTGATCACTCACTCAGGGGACATTATGATTTAATTCAAGTTTTTCCACTGTAAGTTACGAGGATGTTTGTCCCAAGCTGGTTCCAGTGGATACAGGGTCTACTGCTTACCTCCCATACTCTGAATATGTTGGTCACGTTTTTTATATTTCTCTGATTTTCTTTTTTCTTTTTCCAAATAGATTTCATTTGCATCAGAAGGTTCTCCTGCAAAATAACTATAAATTGGAGTACTAGAAAAGCAAAGGTAGTACATTTCAGATACTTAAAAGAAGATAGAAGGGTATGAACATGGGACAAACAGTAAAGAGAGCAGAGATGTCAGTGATTTTCCTTGGGAACACTCACTGATAAATCTGAGAGATCAGCCAAAAACAGAATGCCTAAATTTAGAAAATGTAATCTATTATCTGAGGAATCTAACACTGACATTGTAGTAACCTGATCAATTTTCAGAAGTGAATCTTGCTTTATATTTAATTGTGAAATATTAG
This sequence comes from Lipotes vexillifer, assembly GCF_000442215.2. NCBI lineage: Eukaryota > Metazoa > Chordata > Mammalia > Artiodactyla > Lipotidae > Lipotes > Lipotes vexillifer. The sequence continues at coordinate 47,756 of NW_006776694.1, forward strand.
CCCTCAGTTTTCCTACGGCACTATAAGAAAATATTGGCCAGTGTTACTAAATCTGCGATAATTAGAACAGGATCATCGTAATCATAGTTGTAGGAGCCAATGAATGACTGTTACTGAAACTAGAGATTTATGCAGCACGTAACTTACACTGAAATACCAGCACCCTAATTCTCATCAATTTCATCATCATTCCTGTCTTTCAGCCCAACAGAAGTTAAACTTCAGGAGAACAAGAATGTTGTCTAGTTTCTTCACCGCTTTATCCCTAGATTTCAGAATAGTGCCTGGCACATGGTGTTCAGAAATTCTATTTGTTTCCTACATAAAATAATAATAACAATCAATGCATTTGCCTCATTGCCTATCAGATACAGGGTCGTCCACATTTCCAAGTGCATTCAGAGATATCACTTACCCTGTAGTGCTCTGCAACCTGCTTTACTGGATAGTGTTCATGCGTGGCATGCTCTGGGGAATGAGAGCAGAACAAACACAGCAGGCTCTTGTCAGTTTGACAGAAGTAGAGCTTTATCACTTGGTGTATCCTACACATCTGCTTGGCAGAGCTAGGTAACTGGCAGACAACTGATCCTCTGGTAGGAAGAACGTGTTCCTTAGCAAAAATAGTGCTTTTGAAGTCCATTTTCGGAGATACGGCCTTGCACACAGGACAGCAAGGAGCTGTTTGGACATCTTCCCACAAGAGCCAGAGGCAAGGAGTACAAAATCTGTGCCCACAGCTAATGGTGACAGGGTCTGTGAAACTGTCCTTGCAGATGGAGCAGATGAACTCACTGGGGAAACACTGCGTGAAAGCAGATTCCATGTTTCTGAGAAAATAAAAGGAAAGGACATTCTTTACCCTTGGCATGTGAGTTGAGCTTTGAGCCTTCTTTCACTAATACACATATGTACTGTAGGAGGACAGGCCATGTTTTGAATAGGATGGCAAGGCACAAAGAGAGTCCTACAGGCTGGTAAAATGCTTTATGATTTTCTTACATTGGCCTCCAGCCACTACTTCTCATTTCCCTATTAGAAATCCAGGATTCTTCACATATATTCTCTCTTTTTCAAAGACAAAGAAATCAGAGGTTCTGGGCTCATTCATAGGCAGTGGGTCATATTGTGTCCAAAACTATCACAATTTTCCCCCTTTTTCCTCTCTCTGATTGGTTAGCACAGGGTATTTGTTCCAATTCTGGCCAATGAAATAAGAAACTAAGACTCCTAGGACAATTCCAGAAAAGATCTTCTTGCTTCAGAAGAGATGCGTGGAATTAAAAAAACAAAACTGCTTTTTCTGTTTCTGAACATTTTTTGGATACAGTACCCATTTGCATAGCCATCTTGTGGTCACAACGTGAACTAGCCTAAGGAGAAAAGACAATAGTCTAAGGATAACAAAAAAGATGGAAAGAAACTGGGTTCTTAACAATGACATTGAACAATAGTTACCTAATTCTGGAGACGCCAATTTCTGACTAAATTAACACAAATCCCTATACTAAAGACCTAATAGAAGAAAGTTTGTGCTCACTACCACATAAGAAAAGAACTTAGCACAGTATCTACTGTCATATGTGATACGTCAGGGGTTCAACAAAAATTATGAGGCATATCATAAGGCAAGAAAAATGTCGTCTGAACACACAAAGCAGTCATCAGAACCAGACTTAGATACAACATAGTTGTTAGAACCATCAGACAAAGAATTTAAAATAACTGTGATTAGTATGTTAAAGGCTTTTATAAAAAATGTAGGCGACATGCAAGATAGGTAATTTCAGGAGAGGGATGTAAACTATAAGACAATCAGATAGGCTAGATATAATATATGCAGAGAATTTTGTGTTTGCGTTCAGGAGTAGATGCAATACAAGAAAGAAAAGTATCAGTGACCATAATGGTAGGTCAATATAAAATACCATAACTAAACACAAAGAAGAAAAACAAAGAGTAAAAAATTGGAATAGAGCATAAAAGAGCAGAAGGACAACATTAAATGCTGTTTAACGTTGTTTAGCATCTGTGTAATTAGATTTCCAGAAGGAAACTAAAGGTATAATAGAGCAAAAGAAACATTTAAAGAAATAATTTGAGAGACTCTTCCAAAATTAGTGATGGACACTAAAAAAAAGATCTACGAGGGAAGATGGAAGAGTAAGACGCGGAGATCACCTTCCTCCCCACAGAAACATCAGAAATACATCTACACATGGAACTGCTCCTATGGAACAACCACTGATCGCTGGCAGAAGACCTCAGACCTCCCAAAAGGCAAGAAACTCCCCACATACCTGGGTAGGGCAAAAGAAAAAAGAAAAAACAGAGACAAAAGGATAGGGACGGGACCTGCACCAGTGGGAGGGAGCCGAGTAGGAGGAACGGTTTCCACACACTAGAAGCCCCTGTGCGGGCGGAGACTGCGGGTGACAGAGTGGGGAAGCTTCGGAGCCTCGGAGGACAGCGCAGCAACACGGGTGCGGAGGGCAAAGCAGAGAGATCCCCGCACAGAGGATCAGGGCCGACCAGCACTCACCAGCCCGAGAGGCTTGTCTGCTCACGCCCGGGGACGGGCGGGGCTGGGAGCTGAGGCTCGGGCTTAGGTAGGAGCGCGGGGAGAGGACTGGGGTTGGCGGTGTGAACACAGCCTGCAGTGGGTTAGTGCGCCACGGCTACCCGGGAGGGAGTCAGGGAAAACGTCTGGAGCTGCCGAAGAGGCAAGAGACTTTTTCTTCCCTCTTTGTTTCCTGGTGCACGAGGAGCGGGGATTAAGAGTTCTGCTTAAAGGAGCTCCAGAGACGGGCGCGAGCCGCGGCTAACAGCGCGGACCCCAGAGCCGGGCATGAGACACTGAAACTGCTGCCGCCGCCACCAAGAAGCCTGTGTGCAAGCACAGGTCACTCTCCACACCTCCCCTCCCGGGAGCCTGTGCAGCCCGCCACTGCCAGGGTCCCGGGATCCAGGGACAACCTCCCCGGGAGAACGCACAGCGCCCTTCAGGCTGGTGCAACGTCACGCCGGCCTCTGCCGCAGCAGGCTCGCCCCGCATTGTCCCTCCCTCCCCCGAGCTTGAGTGAGGCGGTGCCCCCGAATCAGCTGCTCCTTTAACCCCGTCCTGTCTGAGCGCAGAACAGACGCCCTCAGGCGACCTACACGCAGAGGTGGGGCCAATTCCAAAGCTGAGCCCCAGGAGCTGTGTAAACAAAGAGGAGAAAGGGAAATCTCTCCCAGCAGCCTCAGGAGCAGCGGATTAAAGCTCCACAATCAACTTGATGTACCTGCATCTGTGGAATACCTGAATAGACAACGAATCATCCCAAATTGAGGAGGTGGACTTTGGAAGTAAGATAGATTATTTTTTCCCCTTTTCCTCTTTTTGTGAGTGTGTATATGTATGCTTCCGTGTGAGATTTTGTCTGTATAGCTTTGCTTTCACCATTTGTCCTAGGGTTCTGTATGTCCGTTTTTTTTTTACTTCAAAAATTTTTTTTCCTTAATAATTGTTCTTTATTTTAATAACGTTATTTTATTTATCTTACTTTATTTTATCCTTTCTTTCTTTCTTTCTTTCTTTCTTTCTTTCTTTCTTTCTTTCTTTCTTTTCTTTCTTTCTTTTTTTCTCCCTTTTACTCTGAGCTCTGTGTATGAAAGTCTCTTGGTGTTCCAGCCAGGAGTCAGTGTTGTGCCTCTGAGGTGGCAGAGCCAACCTCAGGACACTGGTCCGCAAGAGACCTCCCAACTCCATGTAATATCAAACAGCGAAAATCTCCCAGAGATCTCCATCTCAATACCAAGACCCAGCTTCACTCAATGACCAGCAAGCTACAGTGCTGAACACCCTATGCCAAACAACTAGGAACACAGGAACACAACCCCACCCATTAGCAGAGAGGCTGCCTAAAATCACAGTAAGGACACAGACACCCCAAAACACACCACCAGAAAGACAAGATCCAGCCTCATCCAACAGAACACAGGCACTAGTCCCCTCCACCAGGAAGTATACACAACCCACTGAACCAACCTTAGCCACTGGGGACAGACAACAAAAACAACAGGAACTATGAACCTGCAGCCTGCAGAAAGGAGACCCCAAACACAGTAAGATAAGCAAAATGAGAAGACAAAAAAACACACAGCAGAAGAAGGAACAAGGTAAAAACCCACCAGAACTAAGAAATGAAGAGCAAATGGTCCATCTACCTGAAAAAGAATTCAGAATAATGATGGTAAAGATGATCCAAAATCTTGGAAATAGAATAGACAAAATGCAAGAAACATTTAACAAGGACCTACAAGAACTAAAGAGGAAACAAGCAACGATGACCAACACAATAAATGAAATTAAATATACTCTAGGAGGGATCAATAGCAGAATAACTGAGGCAGAAGAACAGATAAGTGATCTGGAAGATAAAATAGTGGAAATAACTACTGCAGAGCACAATAAAGAAAAAAGAGGGGCTTCCCTGGTGGCACAGTGGTTGGGAGTCCACCTGCCAGTACAGGGGCCATGGGTTCATGCCCCGGTCTGGGAGGATCCCACGTGCTGCGGAGCGGCTGGGCCCGTGAGTCATGGCTGCTGGGCCTGCGCGCCCGGAGCCTGTGCTCTGCGGCGGAAGAGGCCGCGGTGGTGAGGGGCCCACGTGCCGCAAAAAAAAAAAGAATGAAAAGAACTGAAGACAGTCTCAGAGACCTCTGGGACAATGTTAAATGCACCAACATTCGAATTATAGGGGTCCCAGGAGAAGAAGGGAAAAAGAAAGTGACTGAGAAAATATTTGAAGAGATTATAGTAGAAAATTTCACTAATATGGGAAAGGAAATAGTTAATCAAGTCCAGGAATCACAGACAGTCCCATACAGGATAAATGCAAGGAGAAACATGCCAAGACACATAGTAATCAAACTATCAAAAATTAAATACAAATAAAACATATTAAAAGCAGCAAGGGGAAAACAACAAATAACACACAAAGGAATCCCCATAAGGTTAACAGCTGATCTTTCAGCAGAAACTCTGCAAGCCAGAAGGGACTGGCAGGATATATTTAAAGTGTTGAAGGAGAAAAACTTACACCCAAGATTACTCAACCAGCAAGGATCTCATTCAGATTTGATGGAGAAATTAAAAGCTTTCAAGGAACACATTCAGAATTGATGGAGAAATTAAAAGCTTTACAGACAAGCAAAAGTTGAGAGAGTTCAGCACCACCTAAGCAGCTTTACAACAAATGCTAAAGGAACTTCTCTAGGCAAGAAACACAAGAAAAGGAAAAGATCTACAAAAACAAACCCAAAACAATTTAGAAAATGGGAATAGGAACATACATATTGATAATTACCTTAAATGTAAATGGACTAAATGCTCCCACCAAAAGACACAGATTGGCTGAATGGATACAAAAACAAGACCCATATATATGCTGTCTACAAGAGACCCACTTCAGACCTAGAGACACATACAGACTGAAAGTAAGGGGATGGAAAAAGATATTCCATGCAAATGGAAACCAAAAGAAAGCTGGAGTAGCAATTCTCATATCAGACAAAATAGACTTTAAAATAAGGACTATCAGAAGAGACAAAGAAGGACACTACATAATGATTAAGGGATCGATCCAAGAAGAAGATATAACAATTGTAAATTTATGCACCCAACATAGGAGCACCTCAATACATAAGGCAAAAACTAGCAGCCATAAAAGGGGAAATCGACAGTAACACATTCATAGTAGGGGACTTCAACACCCCACTTTCACCAATGGACAGATCATCCAAAATGAAAATAAATAAGGAAACACAAGCTTTAAATGATACATTAAACAGGATGGACTTAATTGATATTTATAGGACACTCCATCCAAAAACAACAGAATACACATTTTTCTCAAGTGCTCATGGAACATTCTCCAGGATAGATCATATCTTGGGTCACAAATCAAGCCTTGGTAAATTTAAGAAAATTGAAATTGTATCAAGTATCTTTTCCGACCACAACGCCATGAGACTAGATATCAATTATAGGAAAAGAGCTGTAAAAAATACAAACACATGGAGGCTAAACAATACACTACTTAATAACGAAGTGATCACTGAAGAAATCAAAGAGGAAATTAAAAAATACCTAGAAACAAATGACAATGGAGATACAACGACCCAAAACCTATGGGATGCAGCAAAAGCAGTTCTAAGAGGGAAGTTTATAGCAATACAAGCCCACCTTAAGAAGCAGGAAACATCTCGAATAAACAACCTAACCTTGCACCTCAAGCAATTAGAGAAAGAAGAACAAAAAAACCCCAGAGTTAGCAGAAGGAAAGAAATCATAAAAATCAGATCAGAAATAAATGAAAAAGAAATGAAGGAAACAATAGCAAAGATCAATAAAACTAAAAGCTGGTTCTTTGAGAAGATAAACAAAATAGATAAACCATTAGCCAGACTCATCAAGAAAAAAAGGGAGAAGACTCAAATCAATAGAATCAGAAATGAAAAAGGAGAAGTAACAACTGACACTGCAGAAATAAAAAAAATCATGAGGGATTACTACAAGCAACTCTATGCCAATAAAATGGACAATCTGGAAGAAATGGACAAATTCTTAGAAATGCACAAACTGCCAAGACTGAATCAGGAAGAAATAGAAAATATGAACAGACCAATCACAAACACTGAAATTGAAACTGTGATTAAAAATCTTCCAACAAACAAAAGCCCAGGACCAGATGGCTTCACAGGCGAATTCTATCAAACATTTAGAGAAGAGCTAACACCTATTCTTCTCAAACTCTTCCAAAATATAGCAGAGGGAGGAACACTCCCAAACTCATTCTACGAGGCCACCATCACCTTGATACCAAAACCAGACAAGGATGTCACAAAGAAAGAAAACTACAGGCCAATATCACTGATGAACATAGATGCAAAAATCCTCAACAAAATACTAGCAAACAGAATCCAACAGCACATTAAAAGGATCATACACCATGATCAAGTGGGGTTTATTCCAGGAATGCAAGGATTCTTCAATATACGCAAATCTATCAATGTGATTAACCATATTAACAAATTGAAGGAGAAAAACCATATGATCATCTCAATAGATGCAGAGAAAGCTTTTGACAAAATTCAACACCCATTTATGATAAAAACCCTGCAGAAAGTAGGTGTAGAGGGAACTTTCCTCAATATAATAAAGGCCGTATATGACAAGCCCACAGCCAACATCATCCTCAATGGCGAAAAACTGAAAGCATTTCCACTAAGGTCAGGAACAAGACAAGGTTGCCCACTCTCACCACTCTTATTCAACATAGTTTTGGAAGTTTTAGCCACAGCAATCAGAGAAGAAAAGGAAATAAAAGGAATCCAAATCGGAAAAGAAGAAGTAAAGCTGTCACTGTTTGCAGATGACATGATACTATACATAGAGAATCCTAAAGATGCTACCAGAAAACTACTAGAGCTAATCAATGAATTTGGTAAAGTAGCAGGATACAAAATTAATGCACAGAAATCTCTGGCATTCCTATATACTAACGATGAAAAATCTGAAAGTGAAATCAAGAAAACACTCCCATTTACCATTGCAACAAAAAGAATAAAATATCTAGGAATAAACCTACCTAAGGAGACAAAAGACCTGTATGCAGAAAATTATAAGACACTGATGAAAGAAATTAAAGATGATACAAACAGATGGAGAGATATACCATGTTCTTGGATTGGAAGAATCAACATTGTGAAAATGACTCTACTCCCCAAAGCAATCTATAGATTCAATGCAATCCCTATCAAACTACCACTGGCATTTTTCACAGAACTAGAACAAAAAATTTCACAATTTGTATGGAAACACAAAAGACCCCGAATAGCCAAAGCAATCTTGAGAACAAAAAATGGAGCTGGAGGAATCAGGCTGCCTGACTTCAGACTATACTACAAAGCTACAGTAATCAAGACAGTATGGTACTGGCACAAAAACAGAAAGATAGATCAATGGAATAGGATAGAAAGCCCAGAGATAAACCCATGCACATATGGTCACCTTATCTTTGATAAAGGTGGCAGGAATATACAGTGGAGAAAGGACAGCCCCTTCAATAAGTGGTGCTGGGAAAACTGGACAGGTACATGTAAAAGTATGAGATTAGATCACTCCCTAACACCATACACAAAAATAAGCTCAAAATGGATTAAAGACCTAAATGTAAGGCCAGAAACTATCAAACTCTTAGAGGAAAACATAGGCAGAACACTCTATGACATAAATCACAGCAAGATCCTTCTTGACCCATCTCCTAGAGTAATGGAGATAAAAACAAAAATAAACAAATGGGACCTAATGAAACTTCAAAGCTTTTGCACAGCAAAGGAAACCATAAACAAGACCAAAAGACAGCCCTCAGAATGGGAGAAAATATTTGCAAATGAATCAACTGACAAAGGATTAATCTCTAAAATTTACAGGCAGCTCATGCAGCTCAATAACAAAAAAATAAACAACCCAATCCAAAAATGGGCAGAAGACCTAAATAGACATTTCTCCAAAGAAGATATACAGACTGCCAACAAACACATGAAAGAATGCTCAACATCATTAATCATTAGAGAAATGCAAATCAAAACTACAATGAGATATCATCTCATACCAGTCAGAATGGCCATCATCAAAAAATCTAGAAACAATAAATGCTGGAGAGGGTGTGGAGAAAAGGGAACATTCTTGCACTGTTGGTGGGAATGCAAATTGATACAGCCACTATGGAGAACAGTATGGAGGTTCCTTAAAAAACTAAAAATAGAACTACCATACAACCCAGCAATCCCACTACTGGGCATATACCCTGAGAAAACCAAAATTCAAAAAGAGTCATGTACCAAAATGTTCATTGCAGCTCTATTTACAATAGCCCAGAGATGGAAGCAACCTAAGTTCCATCATCAGATGAATGGATAAAGAAGGTGTGGCACATATATACAATGGAATATTACTCAGCCATAAAAAGAAACAAAATTGAGATATTTGTAGTGAGGTGGATGGACCTAGAGTCTGTCATACAGAGTGAAGTAAATCAGAAAGAGAAGAACAAATACCGTATGCTAACACATGTATATGGAATCTAAGGGAAAAAAAACAAAGGTCATGAAGAACCTAGGGGTAAGACGGGAATAAAGACACAGACCTACTAGAGAATGGACTTGAGCATATGGGGAGGGGGAAAGGTAAGCTGTGACAAAGTGAGAGAGTTGCATGGACATATATACAGTACGAAACATAAAATAGATAGCTAGTGGGAAGCAGCTGCATAGCACAAGGAGATCAGCTCTGTTGTTTGTGATCACATAGAGGGGTGGGAGGGAGGGAGACGCAAGAGGGAAGAGATATGGGAACATATGTATATGTATAAAACTGATTCACTTTGTTATAAAGCAGAAACTAACACACCATTGTAAAGCATTTATACTCCAATAAAGATGTTTTTAAAAAGTTTAAAAAAATAATATAAATATAACAGGAAAAACAAAAGAACAAATATGGTCCTTAACCTTCAAACAACTTGAGGTAAAAGCAGATATAATAGGTCTTCTATTGCTGATAAACCTCCTATAAATTGATGCAAGGGGCTGAAGAAATGACTTCCTCTGGATTTAAGTCCTTAAATCCCCATGATTAAACATAAGTAAGGAACGAAAAGAATAAATAAATAAAATAAGGTAAAAAAAAAAAAAAAGATCCACCATTTTCAGAGAATATCAAACAGAAAAATACAAAATGAATAAGCAAACAGAAAACACACTCAGGCAAGTCATATTCAAACTGAATAAAAGCCAATAACAAAGAGAAATTCTTGAAGGAAGCCACTGAAATAGAAAAAAGGAAAATGAAGATTATATACAGAAGAATAAAGATAAAAATTATGGCAGAAACCTTATCAGAAACCATGCCAGCAAGAAGACAGGTAAGTGACAGCTTTAGATTGCTGGAAGAAAACAACTGTCAACCCACAATTCTATATCCAGTGAAAATATACTTCAACAGTAAAATAAATATTAGAATTTTCCAAAAAGAGACAACTTGAGGGAATTCAGTGCCGTCAGGCCTAACCTGTAAGAAAAACACAGCGACGTTCTTCAGACAAAAGCATATGATGCTAGGAAGAAAACTGATCTACAAAATGAAGAACACTGGAAATTCAATAAAGACAAAACAGAAGCTCTTATATTTTAATTTCTTAAAAGATAACTTACTGTTTAAAGCAATAGTTTAACAATGTATGTGTTTATGAAACTTATGACAAGGATGACACAAGAAATGGAAAAGAGGAATTGGAAATATTATAAGGATTTTACATTACATGAAAAGTAATATAGTATTACTGAAGGTGGATGAAGTTTATTTAAAGAGGTATATTTTTAACCCTATGTATTCTTAGATGACATGACTGTGAGTGTAGAAAATTCCATAGAATCTACTAAGATAATCCTGGAAGTAATAAGCAAGGTTAACAAGGTCAGAGAATAAAAGGTCAATATATAAAAGTTGATTTCATTCCCATATACAAGTAATGAAAAATTTGTATTTTAATTTTTTTGAGCCTCATATTTATAATAACTTGAAGAAGTGAATTAACAAAAGGCAATAAGTTCTAGAGGTCTGATATACAACATTATAGCTATACTTAACAATAATGTATTATATAATTAAAAATGTGTTAAATGGGTAGATCTCATGTTAAGTGTTTTTATACTACACAGAAAAGATAAATTAAAGAGGTAAAGGAAACTTTTGCAGGTAATGTACTGATATGTTCATTGTCTTGACTGTGATGGCGGCTTTGTAAGTGTTTACATATATCAAAAGTTTGTCAAATTGTACATTTTAAGTATGTGGAGTGTATTCTTTGTCAATGATTTCTGAACATGTAATTTTAAATTTTAAGGAAGTGAATCAACTAGTTATCATTTTTAACAAAATATGTGCAGGATCAGCATGGCAACAGCTACAAAACATTGATGAAAGAAAAGAAAGATCTAGATAAATGGAGAAGCATATCATGTTCATACATTGAACAATTTAATACTGATAAGGTTGTAATCTTCCTATATATGATCTATCAATTCAGTGTAATCTCTAACAAAACTCTAGAAAAATTTTGTAGGTATCCACAAGATGTTTTTAAAATTTGTTTTGGTATACCAAACAAATACAATAGCCAAAACAATCCTAAAAAATAAAATCAGAATACTCACATTACTTGATTTTAAAACTTAGTGGAATTCCACAGTATTACAACAACACAGTATTGAGAAAAGGATAGACATACTGATCATTAGAACTAAACAGAAAGTAAAGAGGAGACCTGCATTAATATAGTCAGCTGATTTTTTACAAGTGTAATGGCACTTCAATGGAGAAAGAATAGCCTTAGATAAAACACCAAAAGCACAATCCATGAAAGAAATATAGATAAATTTGACTTTATCAAAATTTAAAACTTTCACTCTCTGAAAGATATAAGAATGTAAACCAAGCCACACTCTGAGAAAATATTTGCAGTCAAACAACTGATAAGGAACTCATATTCAGAATATAATATGAACACTTAAAACTCAAAAATTAGAAAGCAAACAACCCAATTTTTTAAATGGGCAAAAGATATAAACTTCACTAAATAACATATTTAGATGGCAAATGAGCATATGAAAATGTGCTCAAGCATTAGTCATTAGAGGCACTGGAATTAAAACCACAATGACATATTGCTATATGTCTATTAGAACGGCTAAAATAAAATTTTTAAAAACTGACAACATCAAATGCTAGTAAGGATGCAGAGCAACAGAACTCTCCTTTACTGC
>NW_006776695.1:0-482 GCF_000442215.2 Lipotes vexillifer
TAATCTACAGTGCATCTTTCAATTTTGTCAGTTTCTTAATAATGTCCTTTATAGAATAACCCCAACCAACTCCTCCAGGAGACAGTCAACTGGGTCTGTGACTAAGCTGCAGTTAAAACTCTAGAAACCAAAGCTTAGGTGAGCTTTCCTGAATGCAAATTCTTCATGTCTATTAGCACACATCATTGATGAGAGGAGTTAACACTGTCCATGACTTCACCAGGAAAGGACAGCTGGATGATCCATGTTTGGAGACCTTCTAAACTCTACCAATTGCATTTTTTCCTTTGTCTGATTTTAATTGGTATTCTTTCACTGTAATAGGCTATAGCCGTGAGTATAATAGCTTTCAGTGATATTTGTCAGTTTTTCTAGAAAATTATTGAACTAGCAGGTGGTCTTGGGGATCTCTGAACTTGTAATTTGTGTCAAAAGTGAGGGTGATTAGGGAAATGCCCAGACTCTTTAGATGGTGTCAGAAG
>NW_006776696.1:0-238 GCF_000442215.2 Lipotes vexillifer
ACTGCATGTGAAGATCCTGCACATAGTAGATCCTGAATAAATGACTGACTTCACTGTCCTTTTTATAGAGAAAAAATAAAGTCAGTGGTGATACTTTGGGAAAGATGTACATTCAGGGGTACTTGTCATTACACCTCTGCAGCTGAGCCCTCTTTTCACAGCACAAAGTTGACCAGTTTAGTCAAATAACTTCTCAGAACTTAGCACCACAGCTTGCTCTCATGAAGGGGATTGAGGA
>NW_006776698.1:0-239 GCF_000442215.2 Lipotes vexillifer
TTAGCGTATGGGTTACAATAGGGCACGGGTTAGGGTAAGGTTTCAGGTAAGGGTTAGGGTTAGAGTTATGGTTAGGGTTAGGGTTAGAGAATGGGGATGGTTTAGGGTAGAGGTTAGGGTACGACAAGGTTTGAGGATTAGCGTGCGTGTTAGGGCATTTGTTAGTGTTAGCGTATGGGGTAGCATTAGGCCATGGTTTAGGTAAAGGCTTCGGGTAAGTGTTAGGGTCAATGTTACAG
>NW_006776699.1:0-748 GCF_000442215.2 Lipotes vexillifer
TTTTTTTTTTTTTTTTTTTTTTTGCCGTACACGGGCCTCTCACTCTTGTGGTCTCTCCTGTTGCGGAACACAGGCTCTGGACACGCAGGCCCAGTGGCCGTGGCTCATGGGCCCAGCCACTCCACGGCATGTGGGATCCTCCCAGAACGGGGCATGAACCCGTGTCCCCTGCATCGGAAGCGGAGTCCCAACTACCGCGCCACCAGGGAAGCCCCTGATTTGCTAATATTTTATGGAGGATTTTTGCATCTGAGTTCATCAGTGATACTGGCATGTAATTTGCTTTTTTTGTGATATCTTCATCTGGTTTTGGTATGACGGTGAGGCTGGCCTGGTAGAATGAGTTTGGAAGTGTTCCTTCCTCTACAATTTTTTAGAATAGTTTGAGAAGGATAGGTGTTAACTGTTGTCAAAATGTTTGGCAGAATTCACTTGGGAAGCTGTCTGGTCCTAGACTTTTTTTTTTCCAACATCTTTATTGGAGCACAATTGCCCTACTATGGTGTGTTAGCTTCTACCCCACAACAAAACGAATCAGCCATACACATACATATGCCCCCACATCTCTTCCCCATTGCATCTCCCTCCCTCCCACCCTCCGCAACCTACCCCTCCAGATGGTCACGAACCACCGAGCTGATCTCCCTGTGCTATGCAGCCGCTTTCCACCAGCCATCCACTTTATGCTTGGTAGTGTATATATGTCCATGCCACTCTCTCACTTTGTCACAGCTTACACTTCCCCCTC
>NW_006776701.1:0-214 GCF_000442215.2 Lipotes vexillifer
CTGACTAGTAAGAATCTTAAAACCTATGTATTGATATGTCTCCGTAAGGGAATCAAGTGTGTGGAGAGCAGCATAAACACAGCAGTGAAAATCAGCTAAACCCCATTATAAACATAAATTTCAAAAACAAAACACAAAGACAGCGAAAGACAGAGAAATTCTTACAAAATTCGTTCAGGGGCTGTGATGCAACCTGGATTGACCACATCTACAC
>NW_006776702.1:0-233 GCF_000442215.2 Lipotes vexillifer
AGAAATTGGAGACGACACAGACAAATGGACAGATATAATGTGTTCATGGACTGGAAGAATTCATACTGTTAAAATGATTCCACACCCCAGAGCAATCGAGAGATTTGATGCCATTCCTATCAAAACACCAATGGAATTTTATGAGAACTAAAATAAAGAATTCTAATACATGTAAGGAAACAGAAAAGAACCTGAATAGTCAATACGATCTTAAGAAAGAAGCACAAACTTGG
>NW_006776704.1:0-204 GCF_000442215.2 Lipotes vexillifer
AGTCTGAAGTCAGGGAGCCTGATTCCTCCTGCTCCGTTTTTCGTTCTCAAGATTGCTTTGGCTGTTTGGGGTCTTCTGTGTTTCCATACAAATTGTGAACTTTTTTGTTCTAGTTCTGTGAAAAATGCCATTGGTAGTTTTTTAGGGATTGCACTGAATCTGTAGATTGCTTTGGGTAGTATAGTCATTTTCACAGTGTTGATT
>NW_006776705.1:0-3397 GCF_000442215.2 Lipotes vexillifer
CCCGCATCCCCTGCATCGGCAGGCGGACTCTCAACCACTGCGCCACCAGGGAAGCCCTGAGCTTTATTTTTAATATCGATATTTTAAATAGGTCCCTATGTCAACGATTCCTAATTTTCTTTGTGAGAAATTGATGAAAGTAATGAAACTGCTCCCCAGAAAAATGCATATCCCCCCTGAAACTATGTACTCAGTTTTGCTTCAGGCAGTCCTTAAGAGCCTGAAATTTGCCTGTGGATCAATTACTGCCCCCAACTCCAGGCCCTCCCCAAGGTGGTCTTTAAGTCCCAGGTTAAACGATAGGTACCCTTTAGCCATCTCTGGGTCTGGTGGTAACTTTATTATTAATAATGTAATTTCTATGAGAAAATATGCTCTGATTAAAAACTCCTAAAACTAGATCTGAAAAACCCAATGTGTTTGAATGTTCAATTCAGTAATCTCTACCTGTTAGTTTAGGGAGAATCACCTTTTCCACAATGGTAGGTAACAGTGCAACATCTACATCATCTTTTTCTTGCTCTCGCTCTTCACAACCGTAAAACAGCAAAGATTCAAACCACAGCATATTCTCAAAGTCACGACATTTTGCCTAGAAAATATTTAAAAGGTTACCCAAACATTTAAAATAGTGGCTATTTCTGCTTCTAGCCCTGAAAAGAGTAACGGGAACTGGATTTAGCCTTCAGTCATAAACTAAAAACTGGACAAATATATGAAACATCTATTTTCAGACAATGGACCACAGGCAGTATAGGACTATGACCCCTGAAAGAACGGAATCAAATGAGGTGAGCTCCTGGTCAGAAGAGGAGATCGGGGTAGGCAACTGCAAGCAGAGCAGTCCTGCCGAGTTAGGAGACAATCTAAGCTCAGGAAGGCTGGAGCGCTAGAAGCTGTGGGGCAGAGGAAGGAGCTACACAGGAGAGCTCCCAGATGCACGCAAGTGTCCCTGAGCCTCTGCTGGACACGAAGAAACACATGCACAGGGTGGGACTCCACAAGGTCTGCCAAAGAGCAAGCAGGAGCTGGGAGATGAATGGTTCCCAGAGCTCAGATTTTTTTTCCTCTTGTTTTCAGGGCTTCAATCTCAGTCTTCTTTTCGTTACAGTTCACATATTCAACCCAGCCCATCTCATTCATGCCCACGGCTCCATCCATATGTTGGTAACTTCCAAAACCACTACATGTAAACAGACAATTTGAGTTTCCTCCCTTATGTAACAGACAAAGAGGTCCTATTGATTCCACCTCTTAAATCTATCAGTTTATCTCATCCTCCTGATTTCCGTTACCACTGACTTAGTTCAGGGCCCCATTTCACATCTTCCTCATTGAGCTTTCCCATGATTTCTGTTTTTCTGGAATCAAAGAACCAAGTTCTTATTCATTCATGTTCATATCTCAGCATCACTACATGTAATTTTAGTTGACTGAGAAAGACACTGTATAAAAATCGAAAAGCAAGAGACAGTTCTCTTGAGAAGGGACAGAACATAAAAGGAAAGATCATAAGATTATGCCCAGTGATAATGTGTCAATTATAGCCCTGTGGGTGACCTATCTCCCCTGAAAAACACTTTGCTGAGGCTTACATCTCTAGCTTTGAGATTACAATTGCCCAAGGCATCATGGTATATTGCTTTTTTTTTTCTTTTAGAAGAAAGTGTTGTTTTTGTTTTTTTTAAATTAATTAATTCAATTTATGGCTGCACTGGTACTTGCTGTGCGCGGGCTTTCTCTAGTTGCAGCAAGTGCGGGCTACTCTTCATTGTGGTGCATGGGTTTCTCATTGTGGTGGCTTCTCTTGCAGCGAAGCATGAGCTCTAGGTGCGCGGGCTTCAGTAGTTGTGGCTTGCGGGCTCTAGAGCTCAGGCTCAGCAGTTGTGGCGCATGGGCTTAGTAGCTCCATGGCATGTGGGATCTTCCCGGACCAGGGCTCGAACCCATGTCCTCCGCATTGGCAGGTGGATTCTTAACCACTGCGCCACCAGGGAAGTCCAGTATATTGCTTTTCAACAGTGATAGAAGCCACTCACCTCAAGAGGAGTCCAAGTGAGAAGCTGCAGCCTTATGAGGGGATTGAACAACTTTGGCAAGCAAAGGCCGATGTAAGCATCCTTGTAGGATGTGTAGTATTTTGAACGCCATGCTTCAAACTGGGATTTAATACAATCGATTGAACAGAAACTTTCAAGGACATCTTCAAAAACCTTGCTGGACTCTTTTGAAATGCGATCTAAAAACAACAACAAAAAAACCCCACAGAGAATCAAAACTTAGTATGCAGTAGAAAAAACAGTTCAAATATTTTCAGTAGCTTGTAGCTACCTTTGTAGCTTGAGTAGCAATAAGATAGGCTCATTAGCAAAGGAATAATTATTAACTGTAACTTAAAAGAAAAGAACCAGAGATAAGTTTAGGTTCCAAACGTCTATCATGCAAACCACAGTGCAGGTAGTCTCCGTTTTGCATAGTTCCGATATGTACTATTATCTGTCACCACAGTCTAAATAACACCTGTCCCCAAAAACTCAGTTCAAATTTCAAGCACCATGGAAGAGTTAACTGTGAGTTAACTGCAGAAAGTACAAACTCTGTTATCTAGCTCTTCAGCCCACAAATCACCACGTAAATAACAGATGTGTAGTATCATTATCAGTGACCAATCCTCTCTCTTCTTTCAAAGTCTGTTGGTGATTGCAATAACTGACATAGACAAGAATCAGCAATGGATGCTAGGATCTTTAAGTAAAAGGTTATTTAATGCTCCATGTGACTTGGAACAGCAGACTCTTTATAATGAAGCGACCAAGTCATAACAACCTACTTCTCAAGATCCATCTTAACACCACTAATAGTGGGCAACCTAACATTTGCCATCTGGTATCATGCTGGTAACAGCATCTTGTGTGAAGTATTCTTGCCAAAAAAAGCTTTAACCTGAATCTAACCAAGACTTAACTTCCAGTTTACAAGAAATATAGTGACTGGAAAAACAAGTTAAAACCATGAGGAAACAAATTTAGGATGTAGCACGTTTTACAAGATAAGTGGCCTGGTCTCTTCAGGAAGTTAATGCCTTAAACAAAGAAAGAAAGGGGGTGTGTCTATGTGTGTAAAAGGTATCATGATATTCACTAATTCTACATAAAAAGATGTAACAACCAAGTGCGATGCAGGAACCTTGTGTGGATCCAGGTTTAGAAAATACAGAGTAACAGAAACAGTCCCAAGAATTCTGGGCGGGGTGGCGGCGGGCTGTTACCGAGGAAAACTGAATGCAGACACGATACTAAAACTTCTAGGTAATTTTTGCAGGTGTGACAATAGTGTGGCAATTAAGCAGAAAAGCATCCTTTTTTTTTTTTTTTTTTTTAAAGAAGACATTAAAGAT
>NW_006776707.1:0-9661 GCF_000442215.2 Lipotes vexillifer
TCCGCAACGGGAGAGGCCACAACAGTGAGAGGCCCGCGTACCGCAAAAAAACAAAACAAAACACCCTGTTCATCAGAGCTTGCTACAGCAAGAGAGTCAGCCACCATCATTATGTGTGACAGAGACTCAAAGCCTGGCAGGAGACTGGGAAAACTTTATAGGGAAGAAAAAAGAAGCCTTCAAGTGTGCCCTGGTTGAAGGTCATTGGCTTGGGGAAGCTAGAAGTGGGCTAATTAGAAGCAGGGCCTCCTATATGATTGGTTGGCTGGCTCTGATTTGTCCAGAGATGGAAGTAGGGACAAAAGGTAGGTAGGCTGGTAGTGACCAGAAGTTGTGGTTCGGCTTCCCCGGGCTTGATGTGGCAGGGGTACAGGTCAGAGTTTTACTGTCATGTATGATCTGACCACTGTCTGATTGTATATTCAGTCTTTCACCATGTACACTTTCCACTTGTTGATTTTCTTCTATTTCTCTTAGACTACGGTAATATTGACCTTTTTGGTATAAAATTCTGTGAATTTTGACATAAGTGTACATTCATGTAACCATTACCTCAGTCACGATACACAGCCAGTTCTGTCACCTTCAGAACACTCCCTCTTGCTAACACACACAGGCCATCCTTGACTTTTCTACAGCAACTACCTGCTGAATCTGTTACACCATACGATGCCAGCATCAATTTATTTCTATTCAACAAACATTGAACTTATTTTTCTGCTTGACTACTACACAGTTGTAATAAATAGAAGAAGGATGTTACAGAATAGCACCAGATAGATAAATAATGAGCCTTGTGATTCCAGAAGCTGGGGGCTGGGGACTGCTCTCATGGTTACCATGGAGGTGTAAGAAGGGATGGTTCAGTGTAATTGGAAGGGGATTAAGTGCCTCCAAATACACATTGCATTGCATGAGCATAAATAGATCTGTGTGATTCTGTTATTTTGCAATTATATCAAATATTCTGTGTCATGCTTTGCACTTAGTGATGGAGTATGGAAATTAAGGTCCCATTTTTACCCTCTAGGATTTAAATTAGTGAGGGAGCCTGCCAACCAAAATAAAATACAGTGTGCTCAGTGCTATGACAGACACATGAAAACAGTGCAGCTAACCTAGAATGTGAGGCAGAGAGTGTCAGGGAAGGATTCCCATCTAAACGGAATCTTGAAGTATGGGTAGGATTTAGTCAAAGAGGAGGGTGGTATGCATAGAAAAACACATAAAGGTCAGCAGATAAGACAGTGTGAAGTGCTCAGTGCCACGTATGGGGTGAACGAGGCAGTGTCTTGTGCTATGCTGATATTCTGGATTTTTTTTTCCCCTGAAGGCAATGGTAATTTTAAACGGAGGGTTAGCATGACCTTTGCAAAGCTGTGTCTGACTCACCGAGGCAGAGTTAGGGATGCCTTTTCCTGTGCCCTCAATGAATGTTCCACAGACCTCTTCTTCTACAGTTATCTCACTGAATTCCCACTGCCTGTAATTGAAAGGCAGAAGAGCACATAGGAATCGAGCCAGACAGAAAAGGGTTCAAATGCCCATTCCAGTGTTTATCCTTCTTTCCAGCATTTATTTCCTTTGTTTCCTTGGGCAAGCCATTTAACTTCTTCGAATGCCAAGTTCTAATCTGTAGGATGGGCTCATTCCCACACCATAAAGTCAGAGTTGAGATTAAATGCCATAATCAGTGCAAAGTGCTTGCCACTTAGTAGGTCTTCAATAAATAGTAGCTATAATGGTTTGCAATCTCATCTCCCCGGTTGATTAAATTCCAGAGTGCAGCATCTTTGCATCCTTTGCATGTTTGCAGCCCACGTCTATCAAGTGTCTGTCACAAAGGATGTGCTCAGTAAACATTTGTGGGATGACTGCATAAATCAGATTCAGAGTTTAGAAAGATCAATTTGGGCTTTGGAGAACAGATTGGTGAGATATAAGTTTGTAGGTTAGTTTACCCAGCAAAAAAATCACCCTCCATTTTAAACAAACAGGCTAGTTTGTGAGACTGAAAGAAGCAGTTTTGGTTATTATAAAAAGCAATTAGCAGGAAATAGTAAAATTAGGTTTCTCTCGGCATTTTAACTTAAAACAGTCATTGATTATAAATAGCATTTAAAATTATTACTAACAGCATAATAATAATAATAAAAAGAAGCATTATTTGTGAATTTTCTTTGTGTCAGGCCCTGTGTTCGTGTTTTATTTGGACTCTGCCTCATTAATTCCCACCACAATGCTAAGAGGCAGGTAGTCTTACCTGCATTTTACAGATGAAGAAACTGAGGTTTAGAGACACAGGGTAACCTGCCCAAGTTTCCCAATTCATGTACATGAACTAATATGATCCAAATAATATCCTTGTTGTTAGTAAAGGGATAGTGTGATGGCTAATTTCATATGTCAACTGGACTAGGCTGTGTGGCCCAGATGTTTGTCAAACACCCATCTAGATGTTGCTGTGAAGGTGTTTTTTAGATGTGATTAACATTTAACTGAGTAGATTTTGAATAAATTAGACTGCCTTCCACAATGTGGGTGGACATTATCTAATCGGTTGAAGACCTTAAGGAAAAAAGACTGAGCTACCCAAGGAAGAAGGAATTCTGCTTCCAGATTGCCTTCAGACTCGAACTTCAGCATCAACTTTTCTGCATGTCTCCAGCCTGCCTGCCTGCCCTGCAAATTTGACTTGCCAGCCCCCGATCATATGAGCCAATTCCTTAAAATAAATCTCTCTCTCTCTAAATAGGATACACACACACACACACACACACACACACACACACACACACACACACTTATATTTATATCCTACATAGGATATATATTTATATGGTAATATATAATAGAATATGTATATTTGATGCATGTGTATATCTATGGGTATACACATATCTTATACATATAGTAGATACACATTATATACATATTGTATAATATATAATAGGATATGTATATATGATGTGTGTATACATATTCTATACATATATTACATACATATCATACACACACACACCACATATACATATCCTATTGGTTCTTTTTCTCTGGAGAACTCTGATCAATACAGATATTATTACTCCATTTTACAGATGAAGAAAATAAAGCTTCCAAGTCCCACAGGTAATAAAGGTTATACCTCCAGATGATTTCTTTCTGATTTTATGTCTGGGACATACCACTGACATTTATATGATGTTCCCTTCCCTCTCCAATTTATTTTTGGAAGAGAAAGAAAGAAGGGAGATGTTAATAAAGGAAAATCAGTAGAAAATGGGAAAGAATCCTGAGGAGAGAGAAAGAGCAGGCAGTATAGACAGCCATAAAGTGAGCAGCCTTAGTTTCCTAAAGATGTCATAGTTGTTTGCCTGGCTTCCTAGGGTGGCTATAACTTGGCATGTCCATTCCCACAGAGCCATATTACATGGTGATCCATAGGCCCTCTTTAATCCTGTCAGACATATCTCCTTTCTGCCCACAAACATTCTCATTATTCCCAATCAAGTCATCTTGGCTTAATTCCTTTGTGGCTCTTACTATGATCTCTCATTATCTTACTTAGTTACTTGGTTTACTTGCTTATTATTGTCTGCCCTTCCAACTAGAATGTACATCCCATGAAGGAAGGGATATTTCCATTTTCAGCCACTGTTTATCTTTAATATGGAGCACATGAATGAATGAATGAATGAATGAGTGTCATGTTCATCCTCACCTTCCTGTCTTCACTCCCTCTGTTTTCTTCATCACCTTCCTAATGGTACCCATCACTCCAAACCCAATCTAAGCTCCCATATGTCCCAAATCCCTCCCTGACTATGATACCCCTCAGCCACACCTGCCTTCGTGCAGTGCCTAAAGCATGCAGTGCTCTTCCATGATTCCGAGGGCTCTTCTCTTTGCTTAGAATGCTCTTCAACCTCTCACCTCCCTTTGCTCAGCCAAGTCAGCTTGAGCATCCTTTCTTCTTTAGGAAGGCTTCCCTGACATTCAACATCATTGAAATCAATATCACTGACTGATCCTGTTATATATACATGATTGTAGTTAATTTCCTACCCTCTTTCTATGTCTTCATGATCCTTTCTCTTTGTAATAGTCAATACACTTAAAATAACTTTCTATTATTCATCAATTTTGAAAGAACTTGTTCAGTGTACACTTTGGCTACTGTATTTTAAATAATATTAGAGAAGTCCTGTGGTTTTTTTGTTTGTTTTGTCTTTTTGAATTTTATTTTATTTTTTTATACAGCAGGTTCTTATTAGTTATTTATTTTATACATATTAGTATATACATGTCAATCCCAATCTCCCAATTCATCCCACCCCCCACCCCCCACCAGACGAGTCCTGTTTTTCTCCTTTTGCTGGTACATCTACAGTAACAAATCCTTGGTGCCTGCAACAGAAATGGTGTTTAAGAAATATCTGATGGTTGAATAAGTGTGTTCAATGATCCATGCATTTGCAGAACTCTAAAACCCCCTATGTGTTCAGCGATGAAATATAAAAATAGCTATCAACTTTTAAGGGGTCACTATGTGCCAGGCACTTTTCTACGTGCTTTCCAAGACTAACTCATTTAATTCTGGCAAAACTCTAAGAAGAGGTAGGTAAGATTGTTGTCATCCCTATTCCACAAAGGAGGAAACTGAGGGATGCAGAGGTTGTAGGGCTTGCCTAAGGTCACGTGGGTGCTGAGGGTTTCAACCCAGGCAATCTGCTCTGGTGCTTAACCTGAACCTAAGGCCCTAGTACTTATGGTCTTGTTGGACAACATGCAAGAGTTTAGGGAGATAACTGGCAGCCTAAATTTTTACTATTTTAGCTCATTTATTATTCTTTTATTTATTATTAGTCATGTTTGTGTTCAACAAATATTTGTTGAATGCCAGGTTGTGTGTTAGGCACTGGAGATATAGTGCTAAAGCAAGTCAACGTGGTCCCCTACCCTCACTGGTATATTTAAGTACCACATTGTGGTTCTCAAACTTGGCTCACATTAGAACCACTGACACTTAATGTACTCTAGTTGACTTCGCTTAATTAGCTGGCCTAGGGCCCAAGCCTCTATACTTTTTAAATTCTGCAATTGATTCTAATATGTGGCCAGGGCTGAGAACCACCTCTTGAGTGCTTAGGGCCAAACCAATCCAATACCATATCATTTATAGTCACCTAGTAAACTTATTTAAATCCAGAGTCCTGCCTCTGCCCTTATCTCCTCCTACCTCCCCGACCTAATGACCCAGTGTCTCAGAGAGTAGAACCCAGGCATCTGTGTTTTTAAAAGCTCCTTTTATGATTCTCGTGCAGTTGGCCAGCAGACTTACATTTTAGCATTATCAGAGCAGTGCTGACAGTAGACTTAACAGATGTTAAGAAGAAAGAGTTTGCAGAGGGCTGCAGTAGTCTGAGCTGCATTTATGAACCATAGTGCTTGAACTGGTCTTGAAGGGAGGATAGAATTTACATATGTGAAAAGGAATAGAGGCTTTCACTCATGGCATGTATAATTGTACATACTTTATCATATAAAGTCTTGTTTTAAATATGTTTATTCTATAGCCTTCCTACTCAAAATCTGGTCTGGGAGTGTGTTAGAGGTGGAGCATCTTGGGTTCCACCCCAGAATCTGTATTTTTAACAAGCTCTCCAGGCGACTCATACGTAATTAAAGTTTGAAAACCATGATTCTAATGTCAACATTGGCCCCTCTCACCCACCCAATATACTGTAAGGTCCTTGAAGGAATAGGGCATGACTTATTAGAAGAAGATTCATAGAAATAGTTTAGATACACGTTTATTTATTTAATCCACTCAACAACCATGTAAAGTACACTATTATTATACCCATTTATCAGAAATGCAAATTGAGGCCTAGGGAAGTCAATTGTTGCTTGTTATTTCAAGCCTAATGCTCTTTCTACTATAAGACCAGGATTTCTTTCATTCTTCACTCTCCTTCCCAACATCCAACATGATGATAAACATAAGTTTCAGGTTCAGAAAATTCCTAAAAATCATAGATTTTTGTAATAAGCTGGAAGGAACTTTAGAAGTAATGTTGCCAAACTCTGTCACTTAAATTTGAAGAAACTGTGGACCCTGCACAAGGTCACAGAGCTAGTTCATGAAATGACATAATGAAACTAGCATTCAGATCTCTTGCTCTGTATCTGGGCTGCTTTCCCCTATATCTTGGCGCTCACCTGTTTGTTGTTCTTACTCCTGCTCTTGCCTACTTTGCCTTTTACAAAGATAGCTTCTTAGAAGAGCCTGATTTTTAGGGCCATTCTAAGACAGAGCCAAATAAGCACTTTGGGTGGAAAGCAGCTTTAAAATGAACCTGGGTGGAAAATTACCTACAATGAACTGTACTTAGAATCACTGTATGGTTTCCAGTTATTCCACAGATGTAAGAGGACATGGGCTTCCTTTACATAAGTAAGACTGATCCTGAGCCCCCTGATGGGAGCTTAGCCACCTGCCTGCTGTCCTTTTCATTCCCCATCAGAATGTCTTCCAGTCCTGAACAGGTGGTGAGTCTTTGGCCTCTTACTAGCATGTAGAAAATTGTGATAGTAACTGTTTGTTCGGGGAAGACAGTGCTGTCATTTTTGTTCACCTTTGGTTCTGACCTGTCATCAACATCACATGTGCATCAAGGTGGGGGTAACTGCTTGGTGTAACAAAGGCTGCTCTAGCTGGATGCACAAAGCCAAGTGTTAGACTAAGTCTCCAAAATCTTTCAAGGAGTGGCGCTCCAAATCAGAGCTTAATTCACGGCTCATAATTATGCCTTTCTTCCAAATTTCGTTTTCTCCATCTTCCTTGCTTTTCTTAATGCATTCTTAAAGCATGCAATCAACTTGAAAGGGCCCAGTGCTCAAATGCAAGATAGAAATGAGAGCTGTTGCCTTCTCCGTTGCCCTGTACTTGTGAAATTCTCTACACCAGTCTCTTTCTTTGCTTTGGTGTCCTTCCACAGCCAGCAAAACTCTGCCCAGGTTTATAATGAGTAGTTTTACTCCCCGCTGCTTCCTTTTAACCCAAGGTGGAAGTAATTAATACAATTCTAATTGGGTAGAAAAAAAGGGAGGATCTTTGTGACTAAGCAGGGAACAAGGTTATTATCACCTATACCCAGGCTTGATTAGTCTGCTAAAAGTGCAACATGCTTCAAACAACGGCTTGATGTCTTTGGTACCAGTCTCTTTAGAGTAAAACGCCATTTATCCAAGGAAAGCTCCTCCAGTTCTGAGCTTCTGCATGAGGCAGGGGGAGAGAGAGACTCCTATATACCTTACTGAGTACATAAACACAGTGAAAACCAACAAGGGCATTGAAGCCCTGAAGATTAGGTCTACCATATTGGTGAGTTTGCCACTCAGTAGGGAGGAAAATTTCTATTAGTTGGCAAGTCCACAGAAGGCCAGTCTTGACAAACAAAAGATATGAAGGAGGAGAAAAAGAAGCAACGCAAAAAAAAAAGCAAAGCCATGCGCAGGAGTGGGATGATGGTGGCTGACCTTAGACATGCAGCGTGTACTGGAGGTCACTGGCTTGAGTTTAGAAGAACCCTCTGGGGCTCATTTGGAACATGTCAATCTGACTTCACACTCAATCTAGCTAGCTTGGTTATCTAGTTTCTTAGTCTGCAGGAGATTCAAAGCAACAAATTAGAAAGCACTAAAGAGGCTGTCAGAAGCAGCACACTGACAGTAGCCAGAAAGGACATGCCAGCTCTCAAGGCAGAGAGTGGTAATCTGTGACAGGCAGGCTGAAGAATCTAAAAGGCACCAAGTCAAAAGCCAGCCAGAGTTAGAAGAGAGTCCAATAACTAAGGTTCCTAACAAAGATTCAGAGTCTTCGAAAACTATTGATTTATTTTGTGTACTTTAAGAAGACAGAGAAAAATGTAATATTTTAAGAAATGTTCAAAAAAATGAAGCATTTTGATGCTTAATGGAAGCCTTTTTATTTCTCTGGAGGAGTCATTGCCATATTTTCTCTTCCTGGTTTTGTTCCTATTTTTAACAAATATTTTTGAGCTCATACTCCATGCCAGCAACTATGATATAAGCTGAAGATACATTGATGAACAGAATAAGACGTGGTCCCTGCCTCAAGCTCCTAACAGTTAAATCTTGAGGACACATAATCAGTGTTTAATAAATAATTAAAGTTTAATGAATAATGATTATTCCATTAGAATACAGACACAGGTAAACTTGTGCCATGAAAGAGAGACATTCTATGCTACGTGAGTCCACAGCACAGGGGGGTGATGAGGTCAGAGGTCAAACAAGGGTTCCCCAGGGAATTGGCGCTTGTCATTTGAAGGACGCGAAGTAACTGGTGAAGGGAAGGGGAGGTAAGAGCAGAAGAAACTGACCCCTGTGTTGGAAGGGGGGCGAGGATGTGCAGTCAGTGGGAGTCCGAAAGGTGAGTGGTGGGAATACAGAGGGGAGAGAGAGGGAGGGGAGCACAGGCTAGTTCGTCTTGGGATGAGGCTGTGAGGCAGGAACCAGACCACATGGGCCACGGTGGGCCTTGTTCATGAGTCCTGTATTTGATCTGAAAGCAAAGGAAAGCCACTGGAGGCCAACCTGATCAGATTTTCATCTTACAGGGCATTTTGGCTGCCCTATAGAGGATGAACAGGTGGAGAAAGTGTGGTGGGGATGATGGGCAAGTGGACGTGGCAAGAGCCATTGCAATTCAAGGGAGCAATGGCAGTGCTTTGTGATCATGGGGGAGACTGAGAGAGCTAGACAGATCCTAGGGATATTTTAGGAGGTCATTATGAAGATTAGTGATTGATTTCATGAGGGGAGTGAGTGAGAGGGGGTCCTAAGGGCCACTGCAAGGTTTCTGGCCTGCACAGGCAGGTGGTGCTCAGTCACTGAGACAGGGAGCTCGGAGAAGAGGCCAAAATTTGGGGATCTGGGCTTGTCAAATCTGAGAGGTCTTTGAGACACCTTTCTCAGCCCCCAGGCCTTCTCATATCAGTTACCACAACTTCTTGAATGCTTTCTTTAAGTGCTTGTCATCCCCACTGGGGGCCAGATGCTGTGGGTTCTCTTAGAGACCCCTGTGTATCTCTGTTATCTCCATGTCCCAGATGGAAGGCAAATTTTCTGGGGGAAGGAACGATAGAGTTTTGTCTTTCTTTATGTGCAACCTGGCTGCTGCACATAGTGGAGGCTTAACAAGGATGTCTTGAATGCATGAGGAGGAATGAGTAACTCCTGGAGGGCGCTCCCAGGAGTGCTGGTGTTTCAGAGATCAGGCTCTGAGTCTCAGAAAAGATAAGCACACAGGGCACACAGCTGGCATGTTGGGATTCGATCTCAGGTCCGTGAAATCAATTCTAACAGACTTTATCCAAGTTCACAGGGGAGCTGAATCAGTCAGAGCCCAAACAATGAATTGTATCCAGTGCTTTACATCTTACAAGGGATTGTTTTCTTTTTAATTTTTTATACAGCAGGTTCTTAATAGTTATCTATTTTATACATATTAGTGTATATATGTCAAACCCAATCTCCCAATTCATCCCACCACCAACACCCCACCACCCCACTTTCCCCCCTTGGTGTCCATACATTTGTTCTCTACATCTGTGTCTCTATTTCTGCTTTGCAA
>NW_006776708.1:0-1896 GCF_000442215.2 Lipotes vexillifer
CGAACCCGTGTCCCCTACATCGGCAGGCGGACTCTCAACCACTGCGCCACCAGGGAAGCCCTCGCTTTGTTTTATTTTTAGTATACGGACACAAAAGACTTAATGATTGCATACTCCAGTATGCACAATATTAAATGATGTTAAATAATTAAACACAATATAGGTAAGATGCCAACATTTTTAATATTTGACCTCTTTAGTCTTATTTCTCAGATATATTCTGAAATAGAAACTTTAATTTTCGTGTCAAAGGGAACACTTACATAATTAGATCAGGGTTCATTTAATTAGTTTGTTTCATAATGAAAGAGTTGTCAGCTTCTTAAATGAAAATATATTGTTAGGATGGGAATTACAGTATTCATGTAATTAAATAGGAAATATTGTTTAGAACCTATCAAGTATCATACAATGCCCTTAAGTAATATGATGGTGACTAGCCTATTAAAATGGAAGTAACAAAGTAGAAAAATATAGTGATTGAATAATACCTAGTATTAGTAAGTGTACAGTTGTATTTCACTGGAATTTATTTTTTTAACATGGACCTATACAGATCCCATCATACATAATTTTTACTCATATTAGAGGAAATGCACTATCAGTGATACTTTATTTCATTCTTCTAATGTTTATTTTTCTTTTATGGCATTTAAAACCAAGATAAATGTAAACCGTGACTTTGAATATATATCATGTTTTTAATATTTCTTACAAAGCCTGGTGTGTTTGCCTGACCAATTTCTGTGGCCTTTCTGGTAACAATGCTCTGGTTCTCTTTCTCATTTTCACTTCCATTAGACTGAATGGTGCTTGAAACACTCCTCATCTCCAAACATGAGCAAAATACCATGTGGCTAACCAGCATATTTCATTATTCTCGCCCTGGTGATTAAGTCAGATGGAACTGTGTAATCCAGTCTAAACCAAATCAGAGTCAATCCCCCAAATTTTGCTTCTTTCTTTCCCTGAGTTTGGTACATTGTAAAAGATAAGCCTGGAGCTTCTTGTGCCTATTTATGCCAACATAAATAGAATGGGATCATGCCTGAAAGGAAGCCACAGGAAAAGAAAGCAAGTCCTGGAATTGGGGAATTGATGTTTCTTCTATTCCAGGATCTGGATCCAGACAGACATCGTTAAAGCCAGACTGTTCTCTGAATTTCTAATTAAATAAACCAATAAATTATTTTTTAAGCCAATTTGAGTTGATGTTCTGTCCAAATATAAGAATCCTCACTACTACACACAGAATAGAAAATTCTTGTCTCATATATGACAAACTAGAGCACAAAAAATGTCTAGAACAACATTCCATAAATACTCTGCTATCTTGGCATATCCAATATGCCTGTGGCATCTACATTTTTTCTAACATAAGGTATATTAAAAATAAATAGATAAATCTTAAATACATGATTTTCATAAATTAACCTAAAAGAGAAAAATATATATGTATGCATATATACACATATATATTTCAGCTTTATTTTTATGGGGTGTATTTGTTGGGGGAAGAGTAAGGAGATCAGCCAATACAAATATTAAAAATCTTAAAGAACCTCATTTCCTCATATATCTAATGAAGTTTTTGGACCTTCTGATTTCTCACTTCCCTTTATCCCTGAAATAAAACTAACAAATATATTTGTGCTTTTAAACAATGGTTTATCTAGTTGTAAATGCTCCTAAACTACCTGGCTACTTCTTTTTGAGAGCTTATAATTTCTGCAGTTATCTCATCATATACTCTATGAAACTGTTTTTGTACTTAGAAGTTATTATAGCATTCTAAACAGACTTTTCTCCAAAGAAGACATACAGATGGCCAACAGACACATGAAAAAATGCTCAACATCACTAATTATTAGAGAAATGCAAATCAAAACTACAATG
>NW_006776709.1:0-840 GCF_000442215.2 Lipotes vexillifer
CCCAGGTAAAACACCTGAATATGTACAAGGACTTGAAAGCCTAGAGGAAGGCCCGTGGAGCCAAACCAGCGACAGCATGCCATCTGA
Organism: Lipotes vexillifer; assembly: GCF_000442215.2. Taxonomy (NCBI): domain Eukaryota; kingdom Metazoa; phylum Chordata; class Mammalia; order Artiodactyla; family Lipotidae; genus Lipotes; species Lipotes vexillifer. The sequence continues at coordinate 88 of NW_006776709.1, forward strand.
CTTGGTGCCTGCAGGCCAGCCAGGATGGTCCTGGTCCTGGGCACTCTTCTGGAATCTTTCCATTTCCCTGCCTGAGATACCCCTCCTGTCCCGGCCCCCACTGCATTTTACCTTCCTCACCTCTGCCCAGGGAGAAATTCCAGCGGCAGTTATGGGTGACACATCCTCTTCTTTAGCAGGTGGCAGTCTGGCAACTGCTGCAGAAAGTCCAGCAGAGCCCCACTCACACTGGGCCACCCACAAAGCCGTGGCCTCTCACTCCCTCCCACAGCTCAGCCCCGAGACTGCTGACAGGGCAGAGAACATGGCGTCAGGCACAGCTGCAGTGGCTCTTGCTGATTGGGTGTTCATATTGATCTCAAACAGGCCCACCTGGGGATGGCTGGCCGACACGGTCAGGCTGCCCAGGTCAGCCAATCATCAACCCTTGGGGTCTCACAGTTGCAGAAAATGGAACTTGATGAACCAGCCAAGTCTAAGGAACCGGTGTGGGCTCCTGAGAGTCAGGATAGAAAAGGGGCTGCAGTTCTGGCTTGATTTCTCATTATTTTATTTGGCCCATGAGTGGCAGACACCTTCAAGAAAACCCTCTCCTAATGAGAGGAACCCAGGAGTCAGGGAGAGAATGGGTGGGTGGTGGGTGGACACAGAGGACTGGTGCCCCGGGTGCAGTGGAAGTCTTAGGAAGAGCAGGCAGAGGGAGGCCGCACAGACTGATACCCAGGGTCACAGACCTGTCAGAGCTATTGTTTG
>NW_006776710.1:0-363 GCF_000442215.2 Lipotes vexillifer
TTAGGGTCTGTTAACAGATTAAAAGTAGTAAAAGTTGCCGGTCGAGAGAATTTTCATTATCTTATGCTCTGTAAACTTGGATTTTCATTGGTTTGAATGGGCCTGAAAATGCATTTTTATTACTAGGGGCATAGAAGACTCTAGCGGTATTCTTAATAAAGCAAAGTGAGTTATAAGCAATCTGAGTTATAAGCAATCATCTGATGGAGGGTAAATGTACCACACTCCATTTGAAGCAAAATGCAATGTAAAAGTCTTACCATGGAAGAAAATCTTTATATGATCTTTTATAAAAAAAAAACTTCAAGAAAAATAAAGACATGACACCATATTCAGTTTAAAGTCAGTGACTTATAAGCAAAG
>NW_006776711.1:0-204 GCF_000442215.2 Lipotes vexillifer
AATTAGAAATGAAAAAGGAGAAGTAACAACTGACACTGCAGAAATAAAAAATATCATGAGAGAATACTACAAGAAACTATGCCAATAAAATGGACAATCTGGAAGAAATGGACAAATTCTTAGAAATGCACAACCTGACAGTACTGAATCAGGAAGAAATAGAAAATATGAACAGACCAATCACAAACACTGAAATTGAAACTG
>NW_006776712.1:0-3953 GCF_000442215.2 Lipotes vexillifer
CCCTTTTCTGTATGCACCTAGATTTTCATCTGGACATCTGCCCCTTCCCCAGTTTCCTGGGACTTTGAGTTAAGTTGACCCCAGCTGCCAAGTTTTGGTTGCCTTATACCAGTTACTTGGTTACCTTATGCCAGTAGAACTTTCTATGTAGCCACTTAGTCACATGTGGCTGTTGAGCACTTGAAATTTGTGACTGAATTTTTAATTATATTTAATTTTAATTAATTTTATTTTAAATAGCTACATGTGGTTTGTGGCTACTGCATTGGATGTTGCAGCTTCAAACCATTTCCTCTTCTCATAGGCACATGACCTAAGCAGTCTAATCAGGGTGACTCCTGCTTAGAATTCTGGGATGTAAGTAGTTTCCTGATGGATGTGAACATGAAAGATTTATCCCTGATTGGTACTGGAAGCTATCCTATGACTAGCCAAGTGCTGTGGATAGAAGAGTGGCGAAGCAGAAAAAAATCTGGGTCCCTACAACCATTAGAGGGCTGGGCCCTGGATCAACTGACCTTGAAGCCTGTCTTCCTTCTGGACTTCTAATTGCATTAGCCAGTGATTCACCTTTGAGATATAAGCCAGTTTGTGTTGAATGTTTTGTCATCTCAACTAAGAGCATCCAAGGAGATGCAGAGGGAATGACAAGCCAGGCATTCTGCCACTTACTAGGAAGAGAGAGATGAATGAAGAGTAAAATCCAGATGCTTGTCCTTGAGGTGAAATTATTCCATAAGAGGAGATATAGTAACAGACGTGTGTTCTGGATCTTGACTGCCTTAGTCCCCTTCCATGGGAATTGCCTTCACTAACGTGGTAGATGCAGTCTGCCCTGTCCCCGGGACGTTAGCTGGATCATGAGTAGACCCCTCACCTAAGAAACATCAATACATTGACTGGCCAGTGACCCATTAGATTTTTTTCTCCACAGCTTGAGGACTCTGGGGTAACAGTGTCATGTGGAGTGAGGGCTGGAGACAAAGTCATTAGGGAGCAGAGGCTTCTAGAAACCACAAACAGTGCACACAGAGAAGAGGAACAGATTTGCAGAGGGAGGGAGGGACCATTCACAGAGGGAGGGGATGAAGGTGAGAGGAGGAAGAGGGAGAGAAACTAAGGCAATTTGCTCTCTAGGCCTTGAAGGATGAGTAGAGGGGCAGAAGTATTCTTGGCATGAACAGAGGCACAGAGGCGGATAGTAGGTAGAATAAAACCTACAGTGGGCATAGTGCAGTGTACGTGGTGGGGAGTTTGGAGGGGAGGCTAGAAAAATAGGCCGTGGTGAAGCTTTGTCCAGTTTTCTGTGGCTGCTAAGAGATCTGGGTAATGGCAAGTCACCCAAGGTCGTTAAGGAAAGGCGACTGATTGTTAGGAAGAGGGGAGAAATTGGGGCATGGCATGGGACCAGTTAAGATGCTTGACCTGACTGAGAGCAATGGCAGCTGGAATGCAGAAGAAGGGATAGGTAGGCAAGATATTTCTGAGCTAGAATCCTCAGAGTTCGATGGTAGATCAGATATGGGACTTAAGACAGAGGAACATTCAAGGATGAGATTAACTTGATATCTAGTTTAGCAACTGCATGGGTGTTGACATTCTTAAATGAGAAAAATAAGACCAGGTATGAGATGGACTATGAATCTGGGTTCTGATTATATGTTGAATTTGAGTTACATGGGGGACACTCAAGTTGTAACATCCAGTGGGCGATTGGAAATAGAAATATCGACCCAGAGGAGGGATGGTGAGAGTTATAGATCTGAATATTATCAGTTGAAGCTATAGGAAATTGGTGAGATTATCAGGTAGATGGTCCACAGTTGGAATTACCTGAAGTAGTCATTATCCTATAAAACCAAGGCATAAGCTGGTAGATATGGAAAACCTAGGCGCAAGGATGGAGGGTGGGAAGTAACTCTGATAAAGATTTTGAGAGCCTTGTACAAGACCTAACAGAAAAATGTATAGAACTAAGGAAGTGATGAGTATTGTCAAGAAATGAAGGAATGCCTCTCTTTTGTTAGTGGATATCAAACGATTAAAGATTATTTTTATTTAAAAAGACTGATTCTCACAATTATTTAAAATAACCTTTATTCAGGGAGGACCCCCTCTTTTTTTTTTTGCATTTAACCATTATTTTGAAAGAGAAAAGTTCAATTTGGTATTTATTGAACTGGGAAGATGAGAATCATTACAGGTGGGGGTGGTTAATGTCTTCATTCCCACTTCCCTCGACCTGGGATTCTGAGCACTTTCATCTGTGAAGTTAGTTTTCAGGTCATCAGACTCCAAGAAGGGAAGGCCCAGTCAAGTAGCTCTTCCCCGTTCACCCCTCTAGGCAGAATATGGAAGCTTTATTCAGTTGAATAATGAAGCCTTTTTTGTAACTCAGTGTTTAACCTGCCTTCTTAAGGTTTCGTGTGGGTTTTTTTTTTTTTTTAGTTTGATAGAGACACTTTGTTTGCCACTGTGCAGAACTATGATTCATCTTACTGGCATTGATTACCCCTTTGGGTCACTCTAAATAATGCCCATTCTCCCTTGAGGACTACCAAGTAGATTTTTCAAGTCATGCAGCAACATGTCAGGGGAAATCTTTGCTTGACTAATGGAGTATTGGTAGCCGTAAGCTGTTGAGATTTACAAAAAGCTGTTGAAGACTCCAGCTAAGCCTATTGGGGGGAAAAAAACTGTCTTGTGTGGCTCTGGATGGGGAGAGGGAACTGGGTGTCCTACTCTGGGTGTAGAACCTCCACCATCAAGGACAGATCTTATTTAACATTTTGCAGTAGAAAATTGTCCCTGATTTTCAGATACTGCTTTAAAAAAAAAAACCCAACAAACTAAAAAATAAATGAGTCACCCCATCCCTTTAAGTGGAACCAGCCTCCCACCCCTGCACACCCTTTTACTAGGCCCCTGAGTAAAGCTCAGCTGCATAGTAAAGTCTCTCATCTCCGCTCCCAATTAGCTGACCCCTATTTGGCCAGTCCCCTCAGCTCTGACTCATTTGCTTGAGGCAGAGGCAGCAATCGAGTATAAACTTGATAGTCTTGACCTGGGATCTAATGTTCATTTTGACCCTCCTTATTTCAAAGCTCTTTTGATATCAGCTTATATGGACTAAACTATTGTACTCTTAACTTCGCAGTTCACCCAGGCCTCACTGCACCTACTCTTCTAGGTATAAATGCTCCTTTGGCTAGCCCTGTTGGCATCTCCACCAGGGAAGGAGGATCCAATAAAATGTGGCAACACTCCTAGTAGGAAACAAAAAAGTACTGAACAAAAGCTTTTGCCAGTCATTCTTGCCTCTTACTGCTTCATTTTCCTTATTTGTAAAAAAACAAAAACAAAAACAAAAAAAGCTTCATAATAAATACCTGCCTTGACTTCTTCACAGGTCCTTTGCGTAAATCAAATGAGGTAATGGAATTAATGGAAGGGAAAGTACCTTAAAAAGAATAAAGCACACATTTAGTTATGGGCATTTTCCAAATCATTTTTTGAAGCCTGTCGCCTCTTGAAGCAAGAAGTGTCAAATGAATCTTCCTGTAGAGCTTCTCAGACCGCATGATGTCAGTGATGAGCTCTAATGGCTCTTTTTGGCTGTCCTTGTCCACCAGGGGTCTCCTGCCTGTCTCTCCAGCCTATGTTCTTTTTTAAAAAAAATTAATTTATTTACTTATTTTATTTTTGGCTGCGTTGGGTCTTCGTTGCAGTGCATGGGCTTCTCATTGTGGTGGCTTCTCTTGTTGCAGAGCGTGGGCTCTAGGCGTGTGGGCTTCAGTAGTTGTGGCTTGTGAGCTCTGGAGTGCAGGCTCAGTAATTGTGGCGCACGGGCTTAGTTGCTCTGCGGCATGTGGGATCTTCCTGGACCGGGGCTCGAACCCCTGTCCCCTGCCTTGGCAGGCAGATTCTTAACCACTGCGCCACCAGGGAAGCCC
>NW_006776714.1:0-489 GCF_000442215.2 Lipotes vexillifer
TTTCTTTTTCCATGTGACTTATTTCACTTGGAATCATCGTACTTAAATCCACTCACTAAGATGATATGGGCCTGATGATATTGATTTCATTGCTGACTGATATTCCATGGCAAGTAAGTGCCACAACTTGGCGATCCATTTTTTCCTTTCGTGGGTATTTAACTTGTACCGTGGACGATGTTCCTGTAAAGAGGGCAGCCCCAAACTTTGGGGTGGCTCTGTCTTTTTGATTTCTGTTTCCCTAAGCCTAGTGCCCGAGGCTATGTACCTTGTCTTTTCTATGATTCAGGAAATACCATAAGTTTCTCCAGGGTGGCTGTTGGTAATTTACATCCCGCCCATCAGCATAACAGCGCTGCCTGTTCTCCCTGGTCTGTCCTGCCTTTCTGGATTTTACACTTTTTTCAGGTGGCCTTTTTGACAGGAGGGTAGTGAGAGTTCATTGTAGCGCAGATTTCCATTGCAAGCTTCCTTGGTTGGCCAAAAAGG
>NW_006776715.1:0-225 GCF_000442215.2 Lipotes vexillifer
AAAAACCTGCAGGGTAGGAGAATTTGTCTCTAAGGAATCTGATTCCTTCTGAACAAAATAGGAATAGGGGAGAAAGGTCTTGATTCGAATGTATAAAACCTTAGAAGAGGGCTTCCCTGGTGGTGCAGTGGTTGAGAGTCCACCTGCCAATGCAGGGGATATGGGGTCGTGCCCCAGTCCGGGAAGATCCCACATGCCGTGGAGCGGCTGGGCCCGTGAGCCATG
>NW_006776716.1:0-229 GCF_000442215.2 Lipotes vexillifer
CCACTAGCTATCTATTTTACCTTTGGTAGTGTATATATGTCCATGCCACTCTCTCGCTTTGTCCCAGCTTACCCTTCCCCCCTCCCCATATCCTCAAGTACATTCTCTAGTAGGTCTGTGTCTTTATTCCTGTCTTACCCCTGGGTTCTTCATGACATTTTTCTTCTCTTAAATTCCATATATATGTGTTAGCATATGGTATTTGTCTTTCTCTTTTTGACTTACTTCA
>NW_006776718.1:0-253 GCF_000442215.2 Lipotes vexillifer
AAATCAAAAAGACAGAGCCACCCCAAAGTTTGGGGCTGCCCTCTTTACAACAACCTCGTCCATGGTACAAGTTAAATATCCTTGAAGGAAAAAATGGATCACCAAGTTGTGGCAACTACGTGCAATGGAATATCACTCAGCAATGAAATCAATTTCTTCAGGCCCATAGAAGCAAAATGAGTGGATACACGTACGATGATTCTAAGTGAAATAAGTCACACAGAAAAAGAAACGTCATAAGATATGAATAATA
>NW_006776719.1:0-2167 GCF_000442215.2 Lipotes vexillifer
ATATATATACAAAAATATGTCTTTTATGGCAAGCTAACACTCTACTAATTATTTATTTTAGTTTATTTCACATATGTATGTATGTGTCTTATGTTAAGAAAATATATAATCAAAGTAGTGTTAGCTTACCTGAAGGAAATATGCCTTCTTTCCCTTTATCTTAGAACACAATATAGTACTTGATATAGTTAGTACTCAATTAAGGGCATATGTGAGTTATATTGTTGGATCTTTAAGGAAATGTTAAAGTCAATTTAGGCACAATTATTAAGAAAAGGTAACAAAGAATTTGGATAAAAAATAAGCTTATACAATTAAATTCAGATAATAAACTATAAAGAAAAGTAATGTCAATTACCCCTAAAATGTATTAAAATGCAGCTTTTGTTACAAATAATACAGTATAATACCTAAGACATAACATTGGAATAATGACAGCTACTTCCACAAACAAGTAGCTGTAACAGTTAGATGTCATCACTGGTGAAACTCAGAGTGGTTTTCCAAATGTTCAAATGTTCTCTCTACTTCTATTCAGTTTTGAAAATTGATCTGAAAATCTTTAAAGAAAATAGTAGAGTAGAATATAGCCACTTTTAATCTAAAACAGTTTAGTGATATCAGATGTACATAGATAAGATTTTTAAACTTTGTGTTAGAAGTTGATGCAATGATAAATTGCAAAGGAAATTAAATAAAGGACAGTAAATTATATGAGAAGAATGTACTTTATGGAATGCAGGAGACATTAGTCTATAGCTGAGTTATTGGTCAAGAATATGGAAGTTTATGATCCAATCATGGCACCAATTAAACATGAAACCGTGGTGTCTTTTCTTGTGTTTGGTCTCCAAGCAACTCTTCCTTTCTTCATTCTGTAACAGATGCAACTTTTCAAGCAACAGTAAACAGTCCAAGGTGGCACCTGGCCCTTGCTAGACCAATGGTAATCCATTTCATGTTGGGAGGGACAGTATAGAGAAGCATTTAAAAGGGCTCTGGAGCCAAATTTTCCAGTTTCACATCCTACTTATGATCCTTATTAGCTGTGTGACTTAGTTCAAGTAAATGAACTTCTCTGTGGCTCAGTTTCTACAACTGGGAAGTTTAAGTGAGCTAGTAAACAATAGGTATGGAATAATATTCCTTTAAATAAGTGTTCAATAAATATTAATAAACAAAACAAAACTTCTTACTTATCTCCTTGAAGTCAGAGTGACATTTAAAATTATATAAAGACAAAAATATAAATTACTTCTATTTCTGGGAAGATGGAGAAAACAATAATTTTTCTTATTTCTCCTGCTAAATACAATTAAAACCCTTAGATATTATATATAAAATGAACAAAAGAATATTCTGAAAGGTAGAGAGAAGAAGGCAGACCAGCTAGGGACCTTGGCATCTAAGAAATATCACAATGGTGAGTCTCCAAGGTTTTCTATTTACCTCAGATACTATGGACTAAACAATGGAGAAAACGGTAATTTAGAAATGCTTATGGAAGTAGAAAAACAACTATTCTATCTAACCAAGGGACAGGAAAGGAATAGCCTCAGAGGATGGAAATTGAGACAATAAGTATTCTGCTGTAACCAACGTCACAGAAAAAAATGTGCCCTTATCCTCATCCAAACCAGAAAAATTCTTAGTGGGAAGCTTAGAATTCCACACTGGAGAGACTGTAAGGAGGTATCCCAACACATCTGCCAGGGCAATGTCAAAAAAGGCTGAGTAGAGAGTCATGAAAATTACATCCTCTCCAAATGGTAACAAGCCCCCTTCTCACCACCTAACATATGGGTAGAGACCACATGGGAAGGTTGGACTTCCATCTCTGCCCACCAGTAATGAAGCAACCCTTCTCACATCAGCAGATGTGGTATCAGAGGAGAGAGAACTTTCAGCATCACCCAAAAGTAACCAGGCTACATCCCTCCCCTGATGTCTGTGGTGATCATATGGGGAGGAGTAACAGGGCCCTCTTACCCCTCAGAGCCTGAGGACTCGGAGTCCAAAATGCTTTTGTATTTCATACTCTTAAAGCAAATTACTTTATTTTTTTATTTTATTTTATTTTTTTTTTGCTGTATGTGGACCTCTTACTGTTGTGGCCTCTCCTGTTGTGGAGCACAGGCTCCGGACACGCAGGCTCAGCGGCCATGGC
>NW_006776720.1:0-283 GCF_000442215.2 Lipotes vexillifer
TGACAAAATTCAACACCCATTTATGATAAACACCCTCCAGAAAGTAGGCATAGAGGGAACTTATGTCAACATAATATAGGCCATATATGACAAACCACAGCCAACATCGTTCTCAGTGGTGAAAAACTGAAACCATTTCCCCTAAGATCAGGAGCAAGACAGGGTTGCCTACCCTCACCACTGTTATTCAGCATAGTTTTGGTAGTTTTAGCCACAGCAGTCAGAGTAGAAAAAGAAATAAAAGGAATCCAAATCAGAAAAGAAGAAGTAAAGCTGTCACTGT
>NW_006776721.1:0-1058 GCF_000442215.2 Lipotes vexillifer
TTGATATTTATAGGACATTCCATCCAAAAATAACAGAATACACATTTCTCTCTAGTGCTCATGGAGCATTCTCTAGGATAGATCATATCTTGGGTCACAAATCAAGCCTTGGTAAATTGAAGAAAACTGAAATTGTATCAAGTATCTTTTCCGACCACAACGCTATGACACTAGATATCAATTACAGGAAAAGATCTGTAAAAAATACAAACACATGGAGGCTAAACAATACACTACTTAATAACAAAGTGATCACTGAAGAAATCAAAGAGGAAATAAGAAAATACCTACAAACAAATGACAATGGAGACACGATGACTCAAAATCTATGAGATGCAGCAAAAGCAGTTCTCAGAGGGAAGTTTATAGCAATGCAATCCTACCTTAAGAAACAGGAAACATCTGGAATAAACAACCTAACCTTGCACCTAAAGCAATTAGAGAAAGAAGAACAAAAAAACCCCAGAGTTAGCAGAAGGAAAGAAATCATAAAAATCAGATCAGAAATAAATGAAAAAGAAATGAAGGAAACAATAGCAAAGATCAATAAAACTAAAAGCTGGTTCTTTGAGAAGATAAACAAAATTGATAAACCATTAGCCAGACTCATCAAGAAAAAAAGAGGAAAGACTCAAATCAATAGAATTAGAAATGAAAAAGGAGAAGTAACAACTGACACTGCAGAAATACAAAAGATCATGAGAGATTACTACAAGCAACTCTATGCCAATAAAATGGACAACCTGGAAGAAATGACAAATTCTTAGAAAGCCACACCCTGCCAAGACTGAATCAGGAAGAAATAGAAAATATGAACAGACCAATCACAAGCACTGAAATTGAAACTGTGATTAAAAATCTTCCAACAAACAAAAGCCCAGGACCAGATGGCTTCACAGGCGAATTCTATCAAACATTTAGAGAAGAGCTAACACCTATTCTTCTCAAATTCTTCCAAAATATAGCAGAGGGAGGAACACTTTCTAACTCATTCCATGAGGCCACCATCACCCTGATTCCAAAACCAGACAAGGATGTCACAAAGAAAGAAAACTACA
>NW_006776722.1:0-306 GCF_000442215.2 Lipotes vexillifer
TTAGGATTCTCTATGTATAGTATCATGTCATCTGAAAACAGTGACAGTTTTACTTCTTCTTTTGGGTTTTGCATTCCTTTTATTTATTTTTCTTCTCTAATTTCTCTGGCTAAAACTTCCAAAATTATGTTGAATAATAATGGTGAGAGTGGGCAACCTCGACTTATTCCTAATCTTAGTGCAAATGCTTTCAATTTTTCAAGGTTGAGAACAATGTTGGCTGTGGGTTTGTCATATATAGCTTTTATTATGTTGAGGTAAGTTCTCTCTATGCCTACTTTCTGGAGGGTTTTTATCATAAATGGG
>NW_006776723.1:0-1106 GCF_000442215.2 Lipotes vexillifer
ATATATATATATATATATATATATATATATATATATATATATATATATATATATATATAATGTCTTGTGCTCTTAGATTTTCTGGATCTGTTCACCTTTTGTCTGTATCTTCTCTTTCCTTCATCTCTATTATTTTTATTCTGCTCAATTTTGATTCCACTTCTAGTAATTTTTCCTTATCATGAGGTCCTGTATTGGAAAGAAGCCCTGGCAAGTCAACTTTAAAAGTTCAAAGGAGCTAGGCTGCTCTAGCCACCTTAGACTTTGACCCTGGCTTGTTAAGAGCTATGAAGTGTCTGAGATTTTACAAGGCTTACAAGCTAACAAGTTAACCTACCAGTTTTATGGATATTTTCAAAAAATATGAGACTCTTGGGTCAGAGACAAAGAACTTTACTACTTTAGTACAGCAAAGAGCATAAACATCATCATATTTGTGTGAGCTCTCTTTTTACCCAAGTCCCATGGAGGTGAGTGATTGGACCCAGATGGATGTTGGTTCACACAGTAGGTTATAGAAGAGGAATCCTAAGCTTAAGAAAATCAAATCTCTTACAATGGGAAGAAAATATGCTTTCCCTTTGTTCCAGAGAGAGACGCTGTTACCTCTTTCCAGGATAATTGCTATACAAGTATTCTTTAAAAGATACTCTAGAACAAAAGACCATTTCTTGCCAGTGAGACCTGCAGAAAGGGGAGAGATCGATGGGAAATCGACTCCCAGCAGAGTCCCTTTCCTTTCACTCACTATTGGAATGCACAATATTTTTATATTGACACACTGTGCTTTCTGGTGAATATCCACTGACTATTTTGGGGCTCTCTCCTTGAATATTTTGGGATTGTAGGTATGTCAATTGCCCTACTGCTTCCCTCTGCTTTCTCCCATATAGATACCAAGGGCACTCAGGTTGTGCGGTTTTTGGTATTTAGGGATTAGTAGAGGTGTTTTCTTATCTGGATTTGTTGTAAATGTTGTGCTTTTTGGTTTTGATGTCTAGTTCTTATCCAGCCTAAACTCATGCGGGCATCACCACAGTCCATCTTCCCCAAATAAGCTTGTCTTTTAAAGAAAGTATGTCAAGCCAATTTTCCTTTTTTTTTTT
>NW_006776726.1:0-406 GCF_000442215.2 Lipotes vexillifer
AGCCCCTGCTCGCCGCAACTAGAGAAAGCCCGTGCACAGCAACGAAGACCCAACACAGCCAAAGACACAAACAAAACAAAACAAACAAGCAAAAGACCTTCCTTCTGCCCTCTTCGTTTTGTGGGTTGCCATAGTGATGGGAAGGGCAGAATGGAGAGGAGACTAGAAACATTATCATAATCTTGGAGCTTATAAAATCAATGCCAAAGTTCACAAACACACCTGCCCAAGGCAGGTAGAACTGGGTAATTTCAGGGACCCAGGATATGAGATTAAAAAAAAAAATCAGGGGCTTCCCTGGTGGTGCAGTGGTTGCGAGTCCGCCTGCCGATGCAGGGGGCGAGGGTTCGTGCCCCGGTCGGGGAGGATCCCACATGCCGCGGAGCGGCTGGGCCCGTGAGCCATG
>NW_006776727.1:0-285 GCF_000442215.2 Lipotes vexillifer
TGCTCTAGAGCCCATGAGCCACAACTACTGAAGCCCATGAGCCACAGCTACTGAAGCCCGCACGCCTAGAGCCTGTGCTCCGCAGCAAGAGAAGGCACCGCAATGAGAAGCCCACTCACCGCAACGAAGAGTAGCCCCCGCTCGCCATAACTAGAGAAAGCCCGTGCACAACAATGAAGACCCAACGCAGCCAAAAAAAAAAAAATTTCTCACCTAAAAACCTAGTGTAAGGGCTTCCCTGGGGGCGCAGTGGTTGAGAGTCCGCCTGCCGATGCAGGGGCACCG
>NW_006776727.1:386-843 GCF_000442215.2 Lipotes vexillifer
GAAGAGTAGCCCCCGCTCGCCATAACTAGAGAAAGCCCGTGCACAACAATGAAGACCCAACGCAGCCAAAAAAAAAAAAAAAATTCTCACCTAAAAACCTAGTGTAAGGGCTTCCCTGGGGGCGCAGTGGTTGAGAGTCTGCCTGCGGATGCAGGGGACACGGGTTCGTGCCCCGGTCCCGGAAGATCCCACATGCCGCTGAGCAGCTGGGCCCGTAAGCCATGGCCACTGAGCCTGCGCGTCCGGAGCCTGTGCTCCGCAATGGGAGAGGCCACAACAATGAGAGGCCCGCGTACCGGAAAAAAAAAAAAAATCAAAAGCTAGTTTATTTTGGCAGTTTTTCTAACTCCATTTATTTACTTCTTGCGATTAGGGGAGAAAATATTGGGCATACAACGTTGAAAAACACTAAAGGCAGAAAGTAAAAAATAGCACTAATAATTGCAGCCAGGTTGGG
>NW_006776728.1:0-691 GCF_000442215.2 Lipotes vexillifer
CCATGGCCACTGAGCCTGCGTGTCTGGAGCCTGTGCTCCGCAATGGGAGAGGCCACAACAGTGGCCCACGTACCACAAAAAAAATAAAATAAAATAAAATGAAGAGGCAACCTATAGAAATGGAGAAAATATTTGTAAACTATATATTGGATAAAGGGAAAATATATAAAGAACGAAACAAATCAAAAAGAAGAAAAAAGCCAAACAATTCTATTAAAAATATGCAGAGGATCACAAGAGATTACTACAAATAATTATACACCAATAAAATGGACAACTTAGAAGAAGTTGTCAAATTCCTAGACATTTACAATCTCCCAAGACTGAACCCGGAATAAATAGAAAATATGAACAGACTAATCACCAGAAGTGAAACTGAATGAGTAATAAAAAAAAAAAAAAAACTCCCAGCAGGATCAAACAGCTTCACAGGTGAATTCTACCAAACATTTACAGGAGAGTTAACACCTATCCTTCTCAAAATATTCCAAAAACTCTCAGAGGAAGGAGCGCTTCTGAGCTCATTCTATGAGGTCAGCATAATTTTGATACCAAAACCAGACAAAGGTAGCACAAAAAAAGAAAATTACAGACCAATATCTCTGATGGACATAGATGCAAAAATCCCCAACAAAATATTAGCAAACAGAATCCAACAGCACATTAAAAGGATCATACACCATGATCAAGT
>NW_006776729.1:0-339 GCF_000442215.2 Lipotes vexillifer
GGAGGAGTTTCTGAGAAGGCCAAATTTACCTTGAAATTCACCAATTTTTTCTTGTGCATACTACGTAAGACACGTTTTCAAATATAGGATTCCATCTAATTTCCAAAAGTACCCTGTACATCTCAGCAGAGAGGGCTTTCACCAGTACCCTTCTGCATTGCCAACTGCAATAACCTGTGTAATCTCAGTAGGCTGGGAATTTTCTTCTAACTTTCGGTTGCATGGTCAAAATCATAGCCACCCACCACCTGACTGAACACACCTGAACACCCGAACAGGTGCCGTTACGCATACTGAACAAACAGCATCTCCCCTGGGACAGATACAGACAAGAATTAC
>NW_006776731.1:0-518 GCF_000442215.2 Lipotes vexillifer
GTAGCAATTCTCATATCAGACAAAGTAGACTTTAAAATAAAGACTATTACAAGAGACAAAGAATGACCTACATAATGATCAAGGGATCAATGCAAGAACAAGATATAACAGCTGTAAATATTTATGCACCCAACATAGGAGCACCTCAATGCAGAAGGCGAATGCTAACAGCCATAAAAGGGGAAATCGACACTAGCACAATCATATTTGGAGACTTTAACACCCCACTTTCACCAAAGGACAGATCATCCAAAATGAGAATAAATAAGGAAACACCAGCTTAAAATGATACATTAAACAAGATGGACTTAATTGATATTAATAAGACATTCCATCCAAAAACAACAGAATACACATTCTTCTCAGATGTTCATGGAACATTCTCCAGAAGAGACCATACCTTAGGTCACAAATCAAGCCTTGGTATATTTAAGAAAATTGAAATCATATCAAGAATCTTTTCCGACCACAATGCTATGAGACTAGATATCAATTACAGGAAAAAACCTGTAAAAAAT
>NW_006776732.1:0-517 GCF_000442215.2 Lipotes vexillifer
AATGAAAACACAACCTTCCAAAATCTATGTGATGCAGCAAAAGCAGTTCTCAGAGGGAAGTACGTAGCGATTCAGGCCTTCCTCAAGGGACAAGAAAAATCTCAAATAAACAGAAAGAGAAAACGAATTAGAAAAAGAAGAACCAAAAAATTCCCAAAGTCAGTTCTTTGGGAAAGATCAGAGGGACAGAAATAAAATAGAGATAAAAATAGAAAAGATCAGTAAAACCAAGGGTTAGATTTTTGAAAAGACAAACAAAATCGACAAACTTCTAGCCACGCTCACCAAGAAAAAATGAGAAAGGGCCCAAATAAACAAAATAAGAAATGAAACAGAAGCAACAACTAATACCACAAAAATACAACAACAACAAAGAACTCACAAAACACAAAACACATAAGAGAATACTATGAACAGTTTTATGCCGACATGTTAGACAACCAAAAAGTAATGAACAAGTGTCTAGAAATATACAGCCTGCCAAATTTGAGTCAAGAAGAAACAGATAATTTGAACA
>NW_006776734.1:0-477 GCF_000442215.2 Lipotes vexillifer
CTCATTGTGACAGTGCTTACAGTGGTAGTGCCCATAATGACAGTGCTTTGGTGACAGTGCTCACGGAGATAGTTCCCCTGGGGACAGTTCTCACTGAGATAGGGCTCATGGTAACAGAGCTCACGGTGAAAGTGTCCATGGTGATAGTGCTCACGGTGATAGTGCTCACGGTGACAGTGCACACCACGATAGTGGAGGCAGTGCCCATGGTGACACTGCCCATGGTGACATTGCCCATTGTGAATGTGAAAATAGTGACATTGCTCACGGAGGTAGTGCTCACAGTGATGGTGCCCATGGTGAAAATACCCATGATGACAGATCTCATGTTGAAAGTGCCCATGATGGCATTGCGCGTGGTTACAGTGCTCATGGTGACAGTGCTCATGGTCATAGTGCCCATGGTGACAGAGCTCACAATGAAAGGGCCAATGGTTACAATGCCCATGGTGCCAGTGCTCAAGGTGATAGTGGCCA
>NW_006776735.1:0-225 GCF_000442215.2 Lipotes vexillifer
CCAGGCGTGTTGAACGTGCTTGAAGGGTGTTCTTGAAACTTTGGAGGGTCGGGGATTTCACGCAGTCCCATGAAGAACTGCAGTGTGTTGCGCTTCACTCGGCAAAAACAGACTGGCTCCGAAGGGATACGCGCCAGCAAGTCCCATAACAGGCCCAGGGGAGCCTGTGGTACTCAGTTACCCTACCGGGAGTTCGGTGTCCACGCGAAGCTGCTAGGTGTCCTG
>NW_006776736.1:0-1394 GCF_000442215.2 Lipotes vexillifer
AAAAAAAAAAAAAAAAAAATTTATGGGGTTTTTTAAAAGATGAAATTAAAAATCTAAGCTACTGTAACAAAACAAGGAAGAATGGGGTCAGGGGCTTGCTGTTCAAGGAGCAGTGAAAGTATGTTAACCTCCTTAGATCTTGTTCAGGAGGTAGACAGCAGTATTTTTAAAGTTGGATGTGTATGTTAAAATTTTAAGGGCTACCCCTGTAAGAATAGAAATGCTATCTTTAGCCTGTAAACCAGCAGAGAGGAAAAGGAGGGGCCAGGATAACAAAAAGCTTTATTAATTCAACAGAAGCTGGAAAGGGAAGACAGGTTTGGAAGAGGTAAACTTATAAAGGATGGCAAAAAAATATGGCAGGTTATACATTCCAGAGATGACGGCCACAACATCTTCTGCTTCACGTGCTCTTCTAGAACTTTGCCACTCCTCAATAAATTGTGTGTGGCACCATTTGGTAGTAACACTAAATGGCAGTGACAGTAAGTGATTTCCAACATTGAATCTCCTGGAACCTTCAACCTGTGAGGAAGCTCATGCAGCCCAGAAGAGACCATGCAAACAAGAATCAAAGGCTCTGGTCCCCACCCACAGCTGTGCCCCCAGCTCACAGCCAGCACCAACTTGCCAGCCATATTACGATAGAGAGCTGTCATAAAAGTAGATTCTCCAACCGCCACTCAAGCAGCCCCATGTGAAGCGTATGGAGCAGAGACAAACTGTTCCCACCAAGGCCAGCCCAAATTGTTAGCAAAACAAATGATTATTGCTGTTCTAAGCTGCTAAGCTTCGAAGAGCAGGCATACCTTGGAGATAATTTCAGGTTCGGTTCTAAACCACCGCAATAAAGCAAATATCACAATACAGTGTGTCACAAATCTTTTGGTTTCCCAGTGCATATAAAAGTTATGTTTACACTAAGTCTATTATGTATGCAATAACATACTGTCTAAAAAAACAAATGAGCATATCTTAATTAAAAATTACTTTATTGCTAAAAACTGCTAACCGTCATCTGACAATGCAGGGTTGCCACAAACCTTCAATTTGTAAAAAAAACACAGTTATCTGTGAAGTGCAGTAAAATGAGGTATGCCTGTAGTTAGTTATACAGCAATAGATTACTGATACAAAGTCACAAAACAAGATGGTTGGAATAAATTCCAAAGATATCAGTAATAACAATGTAAGTGAATTAAACTCAAAAGTCAGACTATTAGATTAGATTTAAAAATTATAAAGCCTAGCAGCATAGTTGCTTTTAACCGTATTTGTTTTCAGTAACACAGAAAGTTTGAAAATTAAAGATATACCTAGCAAATGCTAAACAAAATAAAGATGGTATAGCAATATATACATATATATATATATATATATATATATATATATAT
>NW_006776737.1:0-19259 GCF_000442215.2 Lipotes vexillifer
GGAACCTGGCAGTGGCGGGCTGCACAGGCTCCCCGGAAGAGGGGTGGGGGCAGTGACCTGTGCACGCACACAGGCCCCTTGGTGGCGGCAGCAGCAGTCCTAGCGTCTCCCGCCCGTCTCTGGTTTCCGAGCTTTTCTCGCGCCCGTCTCTGGAGCTCCTTTAGGCAGCGCTCTTAAAACCCCTCTCCTCGCGCACCAGGAAACACAGAGGCAAGAAAAGGTCTCTTGCCTCTTGGGTAGGTCCAGACTTTTCCCCGGACTCCCTCCCGGCTAGCCGTGGCGCACTAACCCCTTCGGGCTATGTTCAAGCCGCCAACCCCAGTCCTCTCCCTGAGCTCCGACCGAAACCGAACCTTTTGTATTTTCAATAGAACTTGGTCTATTAACTTTGGATTCAGTGTGTTGTTGGAAGTACTTCGCCAACCCCAGTCCTCTCCCTGAGCTCCGACCGAAACCGAAACCGAGCCTCAGCTCGCAGCCCCGCCCGCCCCCGGCGGGTGAGCACACGAGCCTCTCGGGCTGGTGAGCGCCGGTCGGCGCCGATCCTCTGTGCGGGAATCTCTCCGCTTTGCCCTCCGCGCCCCTGTTGCTGTGCTGTCCTCCGCGGCTCCGAAGCTCCCCGCTCCGCCTCCCGCAATCTCTGCCCGCGAAGGGGCTCCTAGTGTGTGGAGACCTTTCCTCCTTCACGGCTCCCTCCCACTGGTGCAGGTACCGTCCTTATCCTTTTGTCTCTGTTTATTCTTTTTTCTCTTGCCCTACCCAGGTACGTGGGGAGTTTCTTGCCTTTTGGGAGGTCTGAGGTCTCCTGCCAGCGTTCAGTAGGTGTTCTGTAGGAGTTGCTCCACGTGTAGATGTATTTCTGGTGTATCTGTGGGGAGGAAGGTGATCTCTGCGTCTTACTCCTCCGCCATCTTGGAAAGAGTCGACTCCAGTAAAATTTTTAAATCTGAGCTTGCAATCATAATTAGAGTCCCTGCATCAGTTAATAATAACCCACAGTCAAAATCCAAAATTCATTTGAGTTCTGCACAGGCCAAACTGGTAAGTTTAAATATGATAGATATCACCATCCCTGCTTCTTTCAAGTCTTGGACTGTGGCATTAATTCATAGAGTTCCCTGAGTGATGCTGTTTTTCTTCTGGTTTTCTGTTTTACTTCTTAGTAGGGAGGGGAAGTTGCAGGGTCTTTCATTTGTCAGGCTTACACACCAAAAAAGGCAAGGCACAGGCTGGGGTATACCCACTGCTGAGGAGCCAATTCTAGACTGCAGCTAAGCAGTTTTAAATTCTGCAACTCTATTCTGAGGGGTGGTGGTGGATGGTACAGGAAGCCTCATACCTCCTCAGAACCCAAGAGGCAGTGGCAGCCTTCAGGTAACATAAGGAAGTGAGTAAGAAATGGCCCAGAACAGCTCTCACAGACCTTCCATCCTCTTGTGTTCCAGGTGGGATCACAAGGTGTTCTGCCAAAAGTCAGATTACCTGTGATTCAAACCTTTGCCTGTGAGGCTTATGTTGTTATACGCAAGGTTGCCAGGGTGCCCAGGTGGAGCCATTCCCCTACATGTCCACACCCTTTGGCCTTTTACATATTTAACCAAGAATTCTTGGTAGCAAAGGCCATCCCATCACATGCTCTAAGTAACTGATAATGGAAAATCACATTGTCCTGGACTTTCTGCTGGCCAGTTACTGTGGTGTGTGTATGTGGTTGCCAACACCTCATGCTGCACCTGGGTTTATGACATAGTTAACTGACTTGGCCCAGATGGAGAGTCATACTAGCATAGACCCTCTTGTCCAGTGTTGTCCAAGACATGAAACAGATTCGGTCTAAGCCTCTATCAGTGCACTTATGCTATAGAATTTAGAAGAATCAGTAGTCAATGAGAAATGTACAAAAATGTCTAACAATAATATCAGTGTCCACAAAGTCAATTTTGTTCTGTTGTTTCAAGTGGAGGCTC
This sequence comes from Lipotes vexillifer, assembly GCF_000442215.2. Taxonomy (NCBI): domain Eukaryota; kingdom Metazoa; phylum Chordata; class Mammalia; order Artiodactyla; family Lipotidae; genus Lipotes; species Lipotes vexillifer. The sequence continues at coordinate 1,968 of NW_006776737.1, forward strand.
TTCCTTTCTAGTATCAGTGGCTATTGGGAGGTTTCTGATGAAGATTCAAGGCTGGCCAGCATATTGGAGGGTGGTAGTGGCAGTCTGGGTTAAATTGGCCAAATTCCCTGCAGACAAATAGCTCAGAGTGAGATTAGGTACCTCCCTTTACCCTTGACATCCCAGGCTCTAAAGTATTTTCTTCCCATCAGCCAGGGTCCTTCCACAGCCAGATAATCAGAATGACCAGTTCCTGCACCTGTCACTCCATCATGTTTGAAGAATGCTTCCCGTGTCTTACCCACACCATAAACTCAGACTCATCCCGATGTGGCTCAGCAGTATATGTACTTTTTACTACTCTTGAAAATTTCTCTCACCCCCTGATGTGTGGTCGCAACAGGACCACCTTAGGAGTTGTAGTGGAATATGACAACCTCATATTCCTGATCATTGTCGTAGGCATAATTGCATCAATTCAACAAATATAGCCAGATGGCAGAAGAAACACCAGATTAGAGTCACCCACCCCCCATTCATTTTGCTACTCTGAAACTCCAGTAGCCCAGTTTCCCAAGAGATAAGCATGGGAGGTACAGCAAGAAGGGTTGATTATGCAGTATGGGAATATTACAAGCAATCTAGGTCTCCTCCATCCCCCAGCATGACCAACATTCTATTTAAATAGGTGGTACTATTTCTAGGAATTGCTACATTTAGACCCCAAAGTGTCTTTATGAAGAGTATGCTCCACTGGGAGCTGAGCCTACTTTGTCAGTTATCTTGGTCAGTTTTTCCTTTCAGAGGGACCCATTCCATCCTTTAAGGGCACCTGCTACCTGGCAGTACAGGCTTGACAAGCTTGTGTATTCCAATGATGTTCATCATTGAAGGATCCTTTCTCTTTGGCATCCACATGGGTCACAAACAGGGGGTTTGGGTCTTGTGCAATGTGCTGCCATAATGTTTGTCCCCATAGAAAATGAAACTTTTTCATCCAGTTGTCCCACCACGCTGATTGCCTCAGTTGCCTCAGAGTCAGTGAAAATATAATAAGGTGCACTTGGGTGGGGGGGGGTGTTTCCAGGCAAGCATCACAGTCTACAGCTCCCTCCACTGAGCAGAGTTCCCTTTACCATGCACAGTTCTAAGCAGTTTTATTTGGGTATACCCCATCATCCTTTAATTAGCCAGTCTGTCTGTGAGCCAGGTCCAGGTAGCCTCAGGAAACTGGGTGTAACAAAGCCTGGAAGAAGCTGGAGTGGCTGGCACAGACCCTGCATCTGAGATAGCCATGTTTGGCCAACGAGTGGGCACTTTTTCATGTACGTGTAAGATGTCATTAATGCCTGGTTTAATTTCCTGAATATACCATTTCCATTAGTAATGGAGGCTTGTTTGGCAATACCCACTTTGTTGGTGTTCTTATTTCTGACCCATGTCAGGATAGGGATGTCAAGGTGTAGTACCACCTGCTGTTACTTTTTTAGCTTTTCAGTGTCCACTAGAACCCAATAACAAGCACTGACAGTCTCTTAAATGGAGTATACCAGGTGGCAGTGTCAGGCACAGGTACTGCAAAGTGACATTCTCAGGTTGTTAAAAACATCATTCTCGGGAATTCCCTTGTGATCCAGTGGTTAGGACTCTGCGGTTTCACAGCTGGGACCCGGATTCGATCCCCGTTTGGGGAACTAAGATCCCATGAGCCAGGCAGCATGGCCAAAACAACAAAACAAACAAGAAAAAAACATAATTCTCTGCGCCAGCGCTGGGTTGAGGGCTCCTGGGTTTCCCCACTTGTGAGTGAGTGGCCATCAGGCGTGGAGTCCAGCGCCTGTGGTAATGGGTTTTAAAAAATCCATCTTGAAGAAGAAAGATCTTAAGCAATATAAATTCAGAAGCTTATGAAAAGAGGCCTCCAATCCTAACGTCTTCAAAACGAGATATATCACCTTATATTGCAAATGTTGGCGAAATGAAGCATTACTTGTGTGGCTGCTGTGAGCTTTCAACAATGTAGCAGCCACATTTCACATTCGGAAAGTCCTCTTTCCAGCGACAGCTGTATGGAATCAAAACCCGGGATGCAGTATTTCACTTGAGGAGGGATGGATTTTGAAACTTGTATCCCAGAATCCTTCTCCCATTAATGCAGAAGACAGCTACGCTGGCACTTATGTTTTGCCTCTATGAGGATTTATCTTGCCTTCCCTGTAAGCCTATTAGTTCCCCAGAGGTTGCAACCCTGAGCCCAGCAGCAGTACTTGCGGGGTCAACAGAAGAAATTTTCAGTCCACTGGAAAGAGTTCAAACATTGCTTCAAGACCACAAGCATCACGACAAATTTACAAACGCTTACCAAGCTTTCAAGGCACTGAAATGCCATGGAATTAGTATTTATCGAGGTTTGGTGCCCATTCTTTTCTGTAACGGATTCAGCAATGTCTTTTCTTTCTTTTTTTGGCTTTCGAGGTCCCATTAAGGAGCAACTGTCTCCACTGTAGGTATCATGGATGTGGGTGGTATGTCCTTCTAGGCCTCAAGGCCGGTGAGGAGAGGGAACAAGACAGAGCCTTTCTAATCTCTGAACGATGTTCTCGGGAAGTGAAGCTGGGGTTGGTGGTTGGGTGGGAGGCCGACGGCTGCGTCCACACGGGCCTCCGGGCAGGTGATGTGGGCCGGTGTCCGAGTCTTTGGGCAACGTGGCTGAGGTTGAAGGACGGCGTGTGTCTATCCAGCAGGGCTGCCACCATCTCGGGAGCCTGAGGGCCTTGAAGGCCCTTATTCCTTTCCCTGCCCAGGCTCGCCGCTGGGAGTGAGCAACTCAGAGAACTGGATGGCAGACCCACTGCAAGGTACTGGAGGCAGGAGCAGCATCCCCCCAACTCCCCCCACCAGTGCTGCAGACTAGTGAAGGGTTGCCAGCGTGTGATCACCAACAGCTGAGTATGGGACAGGCACATTGTCCTGCTAGGAGGTTTTTTTGCGGGGGAAGCGGGGTGGGGCATTTGTTTGTTTTTGAAATCTATTAATTTATTGAGTAAAAATGAAATCAATGTCAGACATTAAATTCAGTTTGGTTCAAATTTGGCTGATGTTCATTTGCAGCAGAGATGAATGGAGGTGAAGAGAAGACACAGTGACGCTGGCAAGGGGACACCGAACAAAACCATTCTCTGCTGATTATAAAAGTGGGCATCATGCAGCCAGCGTGAGTCACCTAGCAAAGGAGGACATGACGTTTAATGAGCAGGGATAAAACCAAAGTAATTAACAACTTTCAAGAAAAGAGAGGCCAGAGCTTTTAGAGGACAAGATGCAGAAGGGGCTTGTTGGAGAACAGTGTTGGGTGCAGAGCTGCCAGCTCACTTGGGGAACACAGTGATCACGTCATTGGAGCCCTCGGGTGGAGTGACCCACTCCCAGGCATGCTTTTCACAGTAGATCTGATCCTCCACAAAGAAATGGCCTTTCTGTTTCAGGTTGGTGCCACAGTCCGTGCACACATAACACTCAGGGTGGTGGGGACGGTCCCGCAGCTTCACAAAACACACCAGCAATGCCAACGCCACATTTATCACACATGAGCAACTTCTGAGCATTTCTAATCCATGCAGCCACTTTAGTGACTGGAGCCTTAACACTTCTGAATCATGATGGCTTGTTGGGATTCTCTTTCTTCTCAGACTCCAGGATTTCCTGCAAAACCAGGAATGAAGAGGACTGTTTCAGAGCCTCATTTAACTCATGTTTCTCTGAAGAAGACTTCAGAATCTTTGTCAATGACGTGTCTGCTTGGAAGCTGAGAATGGTCTAAGGCTCTGCCATTCGTCTCCTGCCCGCTGGCTGCCTTCTTTGACTCCAAGGCATTGTTGAAGTTGGAGATGTTTTCAGAAGAGTAGAGGTCAGCTGGGTTGTTGTACTGGTTTGTGATGACCCTGGGGGTAGAGCTGGAGGCACATGAGACGGTAAAGGGCATGGAACTTTTGTTGTGGGTGCTTCCTATGTGTAGGACCTCTTGGGGTTCAGAGACTAAATTCTTCTTGTATGGGTGATGTTTCCCTTCCTCTGTCACCAGAGGAGACCAGATTTTCTTTCATATCTAGCTACTATGAAAGTCATGTTGTCTGTGCAGCCCTTGATTTTGTTCTGAGCTTCCAAGTGCATCATATTGCTGGTATTTTCCCCATCAATGGCTGTGATTACACACAGAATTAGCTATAGCAGTTTTGCTTCTGGGAGTGACCCAGGAACTAGCGAGAGGCTGCTTGAAATCCTTGCCCCCCACAAGGCAGAAGCTCCAGGGTCCCTGGCCCTGGAGGACTATTTACAGGGTGGTCATGGCACGGCGATGGTGGGCGGAAACCCGAGGGGACAGATGGGGCAGGACACAGAGTGATGCACTGTGGACCCCGGCAGCTGTCCTGCTAGGAAGTTTTGAATGCTGAAGAATGGCGATCAGCAGTGCAGAGTTTTAAAGCTCGTGGCAGCAGCTCGTGGCAGCAGCAGTAATCCAGCTAGCCCAAGAAGAGGTTATGCTGCAGCAGGAGCAGAATTTGAAGCCCTGAGGACCAGTAGTCGCTGTCAGCTTGGACTCTGAATCTAGGCTTCAACATCTGGTGTAGAAACACTCTCATCTTGTGCTGAGTATCAAAGGGGACTTTCTTACCGATGAGAGAGTGAAGAAATGGATTTGGCAAACTTCTCCTGAGACAGGCACTTTTGGTATCATTAATGAGTTTCCTAGTATTGTCTCTTAACCAAAAGGAGCTTTTGTACACTAAATATTGTATGAATTTGTTATATTGGGTGAGGGTCTGAGTTCTTTGAACTGGAAACTTCTTGAAATTAATATCTCCATGCAATTACCATAAACATACCATAATAAATGGTCTTTGTTGTTGGTTCTTAAAAAAGAAAAAAAAAAGGAGTATCTGCTTACTACTATGACTCACAGGGCTCATTTGGTCATGACTTTGTCTGTGGAGTTGTATTGGGTGCCATGTTGGGAATCTTGTTTTCCCAGTTAATGTTGTAAAAACTCCCATGTAGTCTCAGATTGGTGGGAAACTTCAATCTTTTCCCAAGTTTTTCCAAAATGTCTGGCTAGAACAGGACAGAAAACTGACAAGTCTTTTCAGAAGTGCCCACCTGAATTACCACTGGTCCCTCATCTCTTGGGGAATAATTAATGTGACTTATGAGTTCTTCTTAAAGATTATATCAAAGAAATCAGTTAAATGACATTTATCAACTGAATAGACCTAAGAAGAATGCAGTTTTGCTTCATTACTAATTAGCCAAATACAAGTTGGTGTCATATGACTGGGGCACATGAATTACGGGCATAGCTGCTTTGCTTAAGCACAAACAGATTCAGAATAAAAGGCTTCAGTAGGGGAAAAAAATCTATTATCATACAAATAGATGATGAGCATATGTCAAAGTTTTATTTAACTGCTTAATTAAGGAAGCAGAAGAGTGACAAAACTAATTTCATGAGGATACGAGAAACTGGGATTTATATAGAGGAAAGATAGCTGAATAGAATACAAAATGTTATTGTGCCAAAGGATAATAAAGCTGCAACCTTCAGGGTTATCATCTTTACCAAATACAAAACTCATCACAACTTATCATTTTCCTACAAGTTCACCTTTACCTGTACTAAATTATAGAACTTCATTATAAAATTAATTATTAATAAGTCAACAAAGTTACATCCCTGAGAGAGTTAGATGATCTCCAGGATGCTTAATAAAAACGCTCTTAGAATGTTATTTAAAGGTCATAAAATCATCTTTTTGCTTTATTTCAAAGTTTGGGGTAATTTTACTATACAGTAGTTTAATATTAAGCAATTTTCACACACCTGCCCCAGGAGACATGTACAAGCATTCAAAGCAGCATTGTTTGTATTAACAAAACTCAAATATCCATAAAGAACATCATGGAAACATCATTACAATCATTACAATGAGTACTACCTCAGTTAAGATGAAAAAGTCGTTATTTGTAGTGAGGTGGATGGACTTACAGTCTGTCATACAGAGTGAAGTAAGTCAGAAAGAGAAAAACAAATACCGTATGCTAACACATATATATGGAGTCTAAAAAAAAATGGTCATGAAGAATCTAGGGGCAAGATGGGAATAAAGATGCAGACCTACTATAGAATGGACTTGAGGATACAGGGAGGGGGAAGGGTAAGCTGGGACAAAGTGAGAGAGTGGCATGGACATATATACACTACCAAACGTAAAATAGATAGCTAGTGGGAAGCAGCCACATAGCACAGGGAGATCAGCTCCGTGGTTTGTGACCACCTAGAAGGGTGGGATAGGGAGGGTGGGAGGGAGGGAGATGCAAGAGGGAAGAGATATGAGGACATATGTATATGTAAAACTGATTCACTTTGTTATAAAGCAGAAACTAGCACACCATTGTAAAGCAATTATACTCCAATAAAAATGTTAAAAAATAAATAAAATAAAATAAAACAAAAAAAGATGAAAAAGCACACCTACATGTTCCTAGATAGAATTATGTAACAAACATAATTGTATCAGTGTGGTAGATTGAGTTACAGCCTACATTTATGACTTCCTTCTGTTGTGTTACAGACCCACGCCTTTCCCAATGCCTCAGGGTAGGCAGACAGGAACTCCTCACTTCTGAATTTTAAACTAAGTCATATGATTGCTTTGGCCACTGAGATGTTGGTGGGCGAGACACAAGCTAATGCTAAAAGTGTTTGCATGGATGGGAAATTGGTTCAAGATGGTGGAATAGAAGGACGTGTGCTCACTCCCTCTTACAAGAGCACTAGGATCACAACTAACTGTTGAAAAATCATCGATAGGAAGACACTGGAACTTACCAAACAAGATATCTCACATCCAAATACAAAGGAGAAGTCACAATGAGATGGTAGGAGGCGCACAATCACAGTAAAATCAAACCCCATAACTGCTGGGTGGGTGACTCACAGACCAGAGAACACTTATACCACAGAAGTCCACCCACTGGAGGGAAGGTTCTGAGCCCCACGTGAGGCTTCCCAACCTGGTGGTCCAGAAATGGGAGGAGGAATCCCCAGAGGATCATTCTTTGAAGGCTAGCGGGATTTGATTGCAGGACTTCGACAAGACTGGGGAAATCAGAGACTCCACTTTTGGAGGGGACACACAAAGTAGTGTGTGCATCAGGAAGCAGGGGGAAGGAGCAGTGACCAAATAGAAGGCTGAATCAGACCTAGCAGCTAGTATTGGAGGGACTCCAGGAGAGGTGGGGGTGGCTGTGGTTCACTGTGGGGACAAGGACACTGGCAGCAGAAGCTCTGGGAAATATTCTTGGAATGAACCCTCCCAGAGTCCACCATTAGCCCACCAAAGAACCTGTGGCCTCCAGTGCTGAGTCACCTCAGGCAAAAAACAAACAGGGAGGGAACACAGCCCCACCCATTAGCAGAAAGCATATTAAAGTTTTACTGAATTCTGCCCACCAAAGCAACACTCAGCTCTACCCACCACCAGTCCCTCCCATCAGGAAACTTGCACAGCCTCTTAGATAGCCTCATCCACTAGAGGGCAGACAGCAGAAGCAAGAAGAACTATAATCCTGCAACCTGTGGGAAAAAAACCACATTCACAGAAAGACAGACAAAATGAAAAGGCAGAGGGCTACGTACCAAATGAAGGAACAAGATAAAACCCCAGAAAAGCAACTAAATGAAGTGGAGACAGGCAACCTTCCAGGAAAAGAATGCAGATTAATGATAGTGAAGATGATCCAGGAATTCGGAAAAAGAATGCAAGCAAAGATTGAGAAGATGGAACTAATGTTTAATAAAGACCAAGAAGAATTAAAGAACAAACAAACAGAGATGAACAATACAATAACTGAAATGAAAAATACACTAGAAGGAATAAATAGCAGAATAACTTAGGCAGAAGAATGGATAAGTGACCTGGAAGACAGAATGGGGGAATTCACTGTTGTGGAACAGGATAAAGAAAAAAGAATGAAAAGAAATGAAGACAGCCTAAGAGACCTCTGGGACAACATTAAATGCACCAGCATTCGCATTATAGGGGTCCCAGAAGGAGAAGAGAGAAAGGACCCAAGAAAATATTTGAAGAGATTATAGTTGAAAACGTCCCTAACATGGGAAAGGAAATACCACCCAAGTACAGGAAGGGCAGAGAGTTCCAGGCAGGATAAACCCAAAGAGAAACATGCCAAGACACATAGTAATCAAACTGGCAAAAATTAAAGACAAAGAAAAACTACTGAAAGCAACAAAGGAAAAATGACAAATAACATACAAGGGAACTCCCATAAGGTAAACAGCTGATTTCTCAGCAGAAACTATACAACCCAGAAGGGAGTGGCACGATACATTTAAAGATATGAACAGGAAAAACCTACAACCAAAATTACTGTACCCAGCAAGGATCTCATTCAGATTCAATGGAGAAATCAAAAGCTTTACAGATAACCAAAAGCTAAGAGAATTCAGCATCACCAAACCAACTCTACCACAAATGCTAAAGGAATTTCTCTAAGTGGGAAACACAAGAAAAGAAAAGGAGCTATATAAACAAGCCCCCCAAAATTAAGAAAACACTAATAGGAACATACATATTGACAATTACCTTAAATGTGAATGGATTAAATGCTCCAACCAAAAGACACAGGCTTGCTGAATAGATAAAAAAAACAAGACCCATCTATATGCTGTCTACAAGAGACCTGCTTCAGACCTAGGGACACATACAGACTGAAAGTGACAGGGTGGAAAAAGATATTCCATGCAAATGGAAATCAAAAGAAAGCTGGTGGAGCAACACTCATATCAGATAAAATAGACTTTAAAATAAAGAATGTTACAAGAGACAAGGAAGGGCACTACATAATGATCAAGGGATTAATCCAAGAAGAATATATAGCAATTATAATTATATATGCACCCAACATAGGAGTATTTCAATATATAAGACAGATGCTAACAGCTCTAAAAGAGGAAATCGACAGTAACACAGTAATAGTGACGGACTTTAAAACCTCACTAAAACCAATGGACAGATCATCCAGAGAGGAAATTAATAAGGAAACACAAGCTTTGAATGACACAATAGACCAGATAGATTTAATTGATATTTATAGGAGATTCCATCTGAAAACAGCAGATTACACTTTCTTCTCAAGTGCACATGGAACATTCTCCAGGATAGATCTCATCTTGGGTCACAAATCAAGCCTTGGTAAATTTAAGAAAATTGAAATCATATCAGGCATCTTTTCTAACCACAATGCTAGGACATTAGAAATCAATTACAGGGGAAAAAACGTAAAAAACACAAACACATGGAGGCTAAACAATACATTACTAAATAACCAAGAGATCACTGAAGAAATCAAAGAGGAAATCAAAAAATACCTAGAGACAAATGACAATGAAAACACAACGACCCAAAATCTATGGGATGCAGCAAAAGCAGTTCGAAGAGGGAAGTTTACAGCAATACAATCCTACCTCAAGAAATAAAAATCTCAAATAAACAATCTAACCTTACACCTAAAGGAGCTAGAGAAAGATGAACAACAATAAGAAAACCCAAAGTTAGTAGAAGGAAAGAAATCATAAACATCAGAGCAGAAATAAATGAAATAGAAACAAGGAAAACAATAGCAAAGATCAATAAAACTAAAAGCTGGTTGCTTGAGAAGACAAACAAAATTGATAAACCTTTAGCCAGACTCATCAAGTAAAAGAGGGAGAGGACTCAAATCAACAATATTAGAAATGAAAAAAGAGAGGTTACGACAGACACCACAGAAACACAAAGCATCATAAGGGACTACTACAAGCAACTCTATGCCAATACAATGGACAACCTAGAAGATATGGACAAATTCTGAGAAAGGCATAACCTTCCAAGACTGAATCAGGAAGAAATAGAAAATATGAACAGAACAATCACAAGTAATGAAATGGAAACTGTGATTAAAAATCTTCCAACAAGGGCTTCCCTGGTGGCGCAGTGGTTGAGAGTCTGCCTGCCGATGCAGGGGACATGGGTTCATGCCCTTGTCCAGGAAGATCCCATATGCCTCAGAACGGCTGGGCCCATGAGCCATGGCCACTGAGCCTGTGCATCCGGAGGCTGTGCTCTGCAACGGAAGAGGCCACAAGAGTGAGAGGTCCATGTACTGCCAAAAAAAAAAAAATATATATATATATATATATCTTCCAACAAACAATAGTCCAAGATGAGATGGCTTCACAGGTGAATTCTCTCAAACATTTAGAGAAGAGCTAACACCCATCCTTCTCAAACTCTTCCAAAAATTTGCAGAGGGAAGAACACCCCCAAACACATTCTATGAGGCCACCATCGCCCTGATACCAAAACCAGCCAAAGGTACTACAAAAAAAGAAAATTACAGACCAATATCACTGATGAATATGGATGCAAAATTCCTCAACAAAATACTAACAAACAGAATCCAACAACACATTAAATGCATCATACACCATGATCAAGTGAGATTTATCACAGGGATGCAAGGATTCTTCAATATATGCAAATCGATCAATGGGATACACCATATTAACAAATTGAAGAATAAAATCCATATGATCAACTCAATAGATGCAGAAAAAGCTTTTGCCAAAATTCAACACCAATTTATGATAAAAACTCTCCAGAAAGTGGGCATAGAGGGAACCTACCTCATCATAATAAAGGCCATATGTGACAAATCCACAGCCAACATCATTCTCAATGGTGAAAAACTGAAAGCATTTCCTCTAAGATCAGGAAAAGAACAAGGATATCCACTTCTTGCCACTATTATTCAACATAGTTCTGGAACTCTTAGCCACAGCAATCAGAGATGAAAAAGAAATAAAAGGAATGCAAATTGGAAAAGAAGAAGTAAAACTGTCACTGTTTACAGATGACATGATACTATACATAGAGAATCCTAAAGATGCCACCAGAAAACTACTAGAGCTAATCAATGAATTTTGTAAAGTTGCAGGATAAAAAATTAATGCACAGAAACCTCTTGCATTCCTATACACTAACAATGAAAATCAGAAAGAGAAATTAAGGAAACAATCCCATTCACCACTGCAATAAAAAGTATAAAATACCTAGGAATAAAACTACCTAAGGAGGTAAAAGACCTGTACTCAGAAAACCCTAAGACACTGATGCAAGAAATCAAAGGTGACACAAAAAAAATGGAGAGATACATCATGTTCTTGGATTGGAAGAAGCAATATTCTCAAAAAGACTATATTACCCAAAGCTATCTACAGATTCAGTGCAATCCCTATCAAACTACCAATGGCATTTTTTTACAGAACTAGAACAAAAAATCTTAAAATCTGTATGGAGACACAAAAGACCCCGAATAGCAGAAGCAATCTTCAGGGGGAAAAAATGGAGCTGGAAGAATCAGACTCCCTGACTTCAGACTAAAATACAAAGCTACAGTAATCAAGACAATATGGTACTGGCACAAAAACAGAAATATAGATCAATGGAACAGGATAGAAAGCCCAGAGATAAACCCACGCACGTATGGCCAACTAATCTATGCCAAAGAAGGCCAGGATAAACAATGGAGAAAAGACAGTCTCTTCAATAAGTGCTGCTGGGAAAACTGGACAGCTACAGGTAAAAGAATGAATTTAGAACACTCCCTAGCACCATACATAAAAAGAAACCCAAAGTGGATTAAAGACCTAAATGTAAGACTGGACACTATAAAACTCTTAGAGGAAAATATAGGAAGAACACTCTTTGACACAAATCACAGCAAGATCGTTTTCGACCCAGCTCCTAGAGTAACGGAAATAAAAATAAAGAAATGGGACCTAATGAAGCTTAAAACTTTTGCACAGCAAAGGAAACTATAAGCAAGATGAAAAGGCAACCCTCAGAATGGGAGAAAATATTTGCAAACGAATCAACAGATAAAGGATTAATCTCCAAAATATAGAAACAGCTCATGCAGCTCAATATTAAGAAAACAAACAACCCAATCAAATAAATGGGCAGAAGACCTAAATAGACATTTCTCTTAAAAAGACATACAGATGGCCAAGAAGCACATGAAAAGCTGCTCAACATCACTAATCATTAGAGAAATGCAGATCACAACCACAATGAGGTATCACCTCACACCAGTTAGAATGAGCATCATCAGAAAGTCTACAAACAACAAATGCTGGATAGGGTGTGGAGAAAAGGGAACCCTCCTGCACTGTTGGTGGGAATGTAAGTTGATACCGTCACTCTGGAGAACAGTATGGAGGTTCCTTAAAAAGCTAAAAATAGAATTACCATATGACCCAGCAATCCCACTACTGGGCATATACCCAGAGAAAACCATAGTTCAAAACGACAGTTGCACCCCAATGTTCATTGCAGCACTATTTACAATAGCCAGGACATGGATGCAGCCTAAATACCCATCAACAGATGAATGGATAAAGAAGATGTGGTACATATATACAATGGAATATTACTCAGCCATAAAAAGGAAGAGAATTGGGTCATTTGTAGAGACTTGGATGGACCTAGAGACTGTCATATAGAGTGAAGTAAGTCAGAAAGAGAACAACAAATATTATATATTAACGCATGTGTGTGGAATCTAGAAAAATGGTACAGATGAACCAGTTTGCAAGGCAGAGACACAGATGTAGAGAACAAACATATGGACCCCAAGGGGGAAAAGCGGGGTGGGGTGGTGGTGGTGGTGGTGGGATGAATTGGGAGATTGGGATTGACATGTATACACTAATATATATAAAATAGATTAATACAAACCTGCTGTATTAAAAAAAATTAAATTAAATTAAAAATAAATAAAAGTGTTTGCATGGTTGGGCTTGCTCTTGTGCTCCTGCTTTTTGCCTTGTGAAGAGGATGCTTCGGAAAAACACTGGTCCTAGGAGAATGGGAGACACATGAAGCAGGCCTGGACCAAAACCACAAACCAGCTGACCGGGCTCAAAACCTAACCAACCCCTAGGGGCATGGTGAGAAATAACTGCTGATAGCTGTATGCTACTGAATTTTGGGATTGTTAGTTATACAATACAACTGGGCAATAGTTAAGTAGAACAGACACATGGTGTAAAAATACAAATATTTTCAAGAACATGTAAAACTACTTAATAAATTTTTTGAGCATACAAAAATTTGTAAAAAAGAAAGTCTATAAAGAAAAGCAAATGATCACTAAACAAAATTCAAGATAGTGATTACCTGTAGGGTGAAGGAGATATGATTCTTGGTGGCACACAGAAGACCTCAAAACTAATGCCTGGGGGCTCATCAGCAGCCTCAGCCGCACTCTGGACTTAAGGTCCTGTCTGGTACAACTCTGCATGGCCCTGCAGTGCTCAGAATCAAATCTGCCTCTGCAAGCCTTCTTAATATGTGGTCCAATGATCTAAAAAAGTCCCTGGAAATACACGCACCCTTGTGTGAGGAGAGGATGCATTGTAATTATCTAGCTCTCAAAGATGACCATCTTAGACCTTAAAGAAGTCAATAACCACCTCTCCAAAGCAACCTATCAAGAAGATCAGGAAGATGTCAGAATAAAAGCTCACCAAATTCCATTTTGTTCCCAGAAGCCCAAGGTGGCATGGAGGTACCTTAGGGTGATGCTGCCCTTGGGAATGACAAGGGTTAAGATGACTTGTGCCCCCGCCACCATTCACATGTGGAAGCTCTGACCCTCACTGTTATGGTATTTGGAGAGCCTTCGGGAGGGGATTAGGTTTAGATGAAGTCATGATGGTGGAGCCCTCATGACGTAATTAGTGCCCTTATAAGAAAAGACAGCTTCCTCTCTCTCTCTGTCTCCATGATGAGTATACAATGAGAAGGAGGTGGCTCTCTTCAAGACAGGAAGAAATTCCTCACCAGAAACTGAACCCTGCTGACCCTTGATCTTAGACTTTCCAGCCTCTAGAACCATGAGAAATAAATTTATACTGTTTAAACCATTCAGCCTATGGTATTTTGTTATAGCAGCATGAGCAGACTAAAACACCTTTTTCCCTATGTGTGATGAAAGTTAGGGAACTGCATTTCTTTCCCCCAATGCCCTATAATGGTTACGTTGAGCAACCAATTAGTTTTGATTAGGCATTGTGGATTTCAGTAATTAATCCAAATAGATTTAAGATGTTTCAAATAATTTGGGAGCATCTATTTTATTAATAATAGCTCTCATTTTCTGAGGCTCTGTTAAGGATTTAGTAGGGCTTATCTTGCTCAGTCTTTACAATCACCCTATGAAGTGGTATACCCATTTAACAGATGAGGAAACTGTGTTTCAGAGGGGTGAAGTGATTTTTCCCAAGTTGACCCTGTTAGGGAGAACTAGAGCAAGATAAGATTCAAGACTGTTGGCTTCAAAGACTCTGCTATACTCTGCCTCTCTTTTTGCATAGAAACTAGATGTCAATTGCAAACGACTGTGACTTGCTCCCCGAGCAAATGAATCCCTCCAGGGAGAGAGACTGGTATTCCTTACCAAACACATTCTGTTTCAGCTTTCTCCCAGCTCCCCACCCCCACCTGAAAAACTTGGGATAAAGTGCTTGAACTCTGTCTCGAGTTCAACTCAGAGTTGAACTTGACCCTTAGTTCTTTTTGTTTTTATAAATTTTATTTATTTATATTTATTTTTGGCTGTGTTGGGTCTTCATTGCTGTGTGTGGGCTATCTCTAGGTGCAGCGAGTGGGGGATACTCTTTGTTGTGCTGCGTGGGCTTCTCATTGCGGTGGCTTCCCTTGTTGCAGAGCACGGGCTCTAGGCACGTGGGCTTCCGTAGTTGTGGCACATGGGCTCTAGAGCGCAGGCTCAGTAGTTGCACACGTGCTTAGTTGAATGTGGGATCTTCCCGGACCAGGGCTTGAATCCATGTCCCCTGCATTGGCAGGTGGATTCTTAGCCACTGCACCACCAGGGAAGTCCCTGGCCCTTAGCTCTTTTCCTGATCTTGCTACAGCTGTGGTGTTATTTATCCAGGAAGGTGTGAACACAGGCTGCAGCAGGAGGAGAGTCAGTGGATCTTTGTACACAGCCTGGCAGGCTCTACATGTGGACACATACACAGCTCAGCTTGGGCGAAAGGTGGAGGGTTGCAGGCCACAGTAGGATATTGCCCAAGGGCCCTGCAAGCCTTGGGGAATTGTAGAACCCAGCACGGTGCTCTCAAACTTGGGTGCCTTATTAGCTATCGTTTTCTTTGTAACAAATTATCTCAAACTTTGTGGTTTAAAACAACTGCCATGTGTTATCTCTCACAGTTTCTTGGGTCAGAAGCCAAACTTGTTGGTCAGGGCACAATGAGGACAGTTTGCCTCTGTTCCACAATGTCTGAGGCCTCAGCCAGAAGGGTTGAAGGCTGGGCTCTGGGATCAGCTGAAGGCTTAGTCACTCATATGCCTGGTGGTTGATTCTGGCTGACACCTTAGCTGTGTCTCTTAGCTGGAACACTCACACGGGGCCTCTCTATGTAGTCTGGGCTCCCTCACAACATGGTGGCTGGGTTTCAAAGGTGAGCAAAGAGACAGGGAGAGCACAAGGGCACCAGAACTCACCAGGCAGAAGCTGTGTCCTCTTGACGAGCTAACCTTGGAAGTCACATAGGATCAGTTCCACTGCACTTCACAGCTTGAAAAAACCATAGACCTCATCCAGATTCAAGGGGAGGGGATCTAGAACCCCATCTCATGAGGGAAGAGTGTCAGTCACATCACAAGAAAAGCACATGGCCTGGAATAAAAGTAAAGATGTGGACATATTTGGAAAATACTATCTGCCCCAGTTGTGTAGTGAATCCCCATGCCAGAGTGTAGTGCAGGTCTCAGGCCAAAGACTTGACAGCCTGATTCAGTCAACGGGTTGGGGGCTGGGAACGTGTACTTTTACAATGGGTTCTAATGTGGATGAACCTTAAGAATCACTGCCACAGAGGTTCAGGACTTGGGCTCTGGAGTCAAATCCCACTTTGGGGACTTTCCTAGACAAGTCACTTCACCTTCGTTAGCCTCCTTATCTGCAAAGTAGGCGTCCTAATATCTACATTGTAGGTTTAGTTTAATGATTAAAATAGCTTGTGTATTTAAAGGGCTTATTGGAGTGCCCTGTATGTGGTAAGAGCTCAATAGATGGTATTACTGTTGTTATCATTGTCTTTATTTTTTAAAAATTTTTATTGGAGTATAATTGTTTTACAATGGTGTGTTAGTTTCTGCTGTATAACAAAGTGAATCAGTTATACATATACATATATCCCCGTATCTCTTCCCTCTTGCGTCTCCCTTCCAGCCTCCCTATCCCACCTTTCTACTTGGTCACCATCGAGCTCATCTCCCTGTTCTAGGCGACTGCATCCCACTAGCTATCTATTTTACATTTGGTATTGTGTATATGTCCATAAATACACTACCACTCTCTCACTTTGTCCCAGCTTACCTGTCCCCCTCCCCATGTCCTCAAGTCCATTCTCTAGTAGGTCTGCGTCTTTATTCCCGCCTTGCCCCAGGTTCTTCATGACCATTTTTTCTTTCTTAGATTCCATGTATATGTGTTAGCATACGGTATTTGTTTTTCTCTTTCTGACTTACTTCACTCTGTATGACAGACTAGGTCCATCTACCTCATTGCAAATAACTCAATTTCGTTTCATTTTATGGCTGAGTAATATTCCACTGTATATATGTGCCACATCTTCTTTAAACATTCATCTGTCAATGGACACTTAGGTTGCTTCCATGTCCTGGCTATTATAAATAGAGCTGCAATGAACATTGTGGCACATGACTCTTCTTGAATTATGGCTTTCTCAGGGTATATGCCCAGTAGTGGGATTCCTGGGTCATATAGTAGTTCTATTTTTAGTTTTTTAAGGAATCTCCATACTGTTCTCCAGAGTGGCTGTATCAATTTACATTCCCACCAACAGTGCAAGAGGGTTCCCTTTTCTCCACACCTTCTCCAGCATTTATTTTTTGTAGATTTTTTTGATGATGGCCATCCTGACCAGTGTGAGATGATATCGCATTATAGTTTTGATTGGCATTTCTCTAATGATTAATGATGTTGAGCATTTTTTCATGTGTTTCTTGGCAATCTGTATATCTTCTTTGGAGAAATGTCTATTTAAGTCTTCTGCCCATTTTTGGATTGGGTTGTTTGTTTTTTTGATATTCAGCTGCATGAGCTGGTTGTGTATATATATATATATATATATATATATAT
>NW_006776737.1:19269-26723 GCF_000442215.2 Lipotes vexillifer
TTTGCGGTATGTGGGCCTCTCACTGTTTTGGCCTCTCCCGTCGCAGAGCACAGGCTCCGGATGCGCAGGCTCAATGGCCATGGCTCACGGTGCCCCATGTGGTATCCACGGCATGTGGGATCTTCCCGGACCGGGATAAGAACCTGTGTCCCCTGCATCGGCAGGCAGACTCTCAACCACTGTGCCACCAGGGAAGCCCTGTATTTTTGAGATTAATCCTTTGTCAGTTGATTCATTTGAAAATATCTTCTCCCATTCTGAGGGCTGTCTTTTCATCTTGCTTATGGTCTCCTTTGCTGTGCAAAAGCTTTTAAGTTTCATTAGGTCTCATTTGTTTATTTTTGTTTTTATTTCCATTTCTCTAGGAGGTGGGTCCAAAAAGTTCTTGCTGTTACTTAAGTCATAGAGTGTTCTGCCTATATTTTCCTCTAAGAGTTTGTTAGTGTCTGGAATTACATTTAGGTCTTTAATCCATTTTGAGTTTATTTATGTGTATGGTGTTAGGGAGTGTTCTAATTTAATTCTTTTATGTGTAGCTGTCCAGTTTTCCCAGAACCATTTATTGAAGAGGCTGTCTTTTCTCCACTGTATATTCTTGTCTCCTTTATCAAAGATAAGGTGACCATATGTACGTGGGTTTATCTCTGGGCCTTCTATCCTGTTCCATTCATCTATATTTCTGTTTTGGGCCAGTACCATACTGTCTTGATGACTGTAGCTTTGTAGTATAGTCTGAAGTCCAGGAACCTGATTCCTCCAACTCCATTTTTCTTTATCAAGATTGTTTTGGCTATTCGGGGTCTTTTGTGTTTCCATGCAAACTGTGAAAATTTTCCTTCTAGTTCTTTGAAAAATGCCAGTGGTAGTTTGATAGAGATTGCATTGAATCTGTAGATTGCTTGGGGTAGTAAAGTCATTTTCACAATGTTGATTCTTCCAATCAAAGAACATGGTATATCTCTCCATCTATTTATATCATCTTTAATTTCTTTCATCAGTGTCTTATAGTTTTCTGCCTACAGGTCTTTTGTCTCCTTAGTTAGTTTTATTCCTACCTAAGGAATAATGGTAGAAATGGTAAATGGGAGTGTTTCCTTAATTTCACTTTCACATATTTCATCATTAGTGTATAGGAATGCAAGAAATTTCTGTGCATCAATTTTGTATCCTGCTACTTTACCAAATTCACTGGTTAGCTGTAGTAGTTTTCTGGTAGCATCTTTAGGATTCTCTATGTATAGTATCATGTCATCTCCAAACAGTGACAGCTTTACTTCTTCTTTTCTGATTTGGATTCCTTTTATTTATTTTTCTTCTCTGATTTCTGTGGCTAAAACTTCCAAACCTATGTTGAATAATAGAGGTGAGAGTGGGCAACCTTGTCTTGTTCCTGATCTTAGTGGAAATGGTTTCAGTTTTTTACCACTGAGGACAATGTTGGCTGTGGGTGTGTCATATATGTCCTTTATTATGTTGAAGTAAGTTCCCTCTATGCCTACTTTCTGGAGAGTTTTTATCATAAATGGGTATTGATTTTTTTCAAAAGCTTTCTCTGCCTCTATTGAGATGATCATATGGTTTTTCTCCTTCAGTTTGTTAATATGGTGTATCACATTGATTGATTTGCGCATACTGAAGAATCCTTGAATTCCTGGGATAAACCGCACTTGATCATGGTGTATGATCCTTTTAATGTGTTGTTAGAGTCTGCTTGCTAGTATTTTGTTGAGGATTTTTGGATCTATGTTCATCAGTGATATTGGTCTGTAGTTTTTTGTGACATCTTTGTCTGGTTTTGGTATCAGGGTGATGGTAGTCTCATAGAATGAGTTTGGGAGTGTTCTTCCCTCTGCTATATTTAGAAAGAGTTTGAGAAGGATAGGTGTTAGCTCTTCTCTAAATGTTTGATAGAATTCGCCTGTGAAACCATCTGGTCCTGAGCTTTTGTTTGTTGGAAGATTTTTAATCACAGTTTCAATTTCAGTGTTTGTGATTGGTCTGTTCATATTTTCTATTTCTTCCTGGTTCAGTCTCAGAAAGCTGTGTATTTCTATGAATTTGTCCATTTCTTCCAGGTTGTCCAATTTTTTGGCATATAGTTGCTTGTAGTAATCTTTTATGATCCTTTGTATTTCTGCAGTGTCAGTTGTTACTTCTCCTTCTTCATTTCTAATTCTGTTCATTTGAGTCTTCTGCCTTTTTTTCCTGATGAGTCTGACTAATGGTTTATCAAATTGTTTATCTTCTCAAAGAAGCAGCTTTCAGTTTTATTGATCTTTGCTATTGTTTCCTTCATTACTTTTTCATTTATTTTTGATCTGATCTTTATGATTTCTTTCCGTCTGTTAACTTTGGGGGATTTTTGTTCTTCTTTCTCTAATTGCTTTAGGTGTAATGTTAGCTTGTTTATTTGAAATGTTTCTTATCTGTTAAGGTAGGATTGTATTGCTATAAACTTCCCTTTTAGAACTGCTTTGGCTGCATCCCATAGGTTTTGGGTCATCGTGTTTTCATTGTCATTTGTTTTTAGGTATTTTTTGATTTCCTCTTTGATTTCTTCAGTGATCTCTGGGCTATTAAGTAGTGTATTGTTTAGCCTCCATGTGTTTGTATTTTTTCTAGATTTTTTCCTGTAATGGATATCTAGTCTCATAATGCTGTGGTCAGAAAAGATACTTGATATGATTTCGATTTTCATAAATTTACCAAGGCCTGATTTGTGACACAAGATATTATCTATCCTGGAGGATGTTCCATGAGCACTTGAGAAGAAAGTGTATTCTGTTGTTTTTGGATGGAATGTCTGATAAATATCAATTAATTCCATCTTGTTTAATGTATCATTTAAAGCTTGCGTTTCCTTTTTTATTTTCATTTTGGATGATCGGTCCATTGGTGAAAGTGGGGTGTTAAAGTCCCCTACTATGATTGTGTTACTGTCTATTTCCCCTTTTATGGCTGTTAGTATTTGCTATATGTATTGAGGTGCTCCTATGTTGGGTGCATAAATATTTACAATTTTTGTATCTTCTTCTTGGATTGATCCCTTGATCATTATGTAGTGTCCTTCTTTGTCACTTGTAATAGTCTTTGTTTTAAAGTCTATTTTGTCTGATATGAGAATTGCTACTCCAGCTTTCTTTTGATTTCCATTTGCATGGAATATCTTTTTCTATCCCCTCACTTTCCATCTGTATGTGTCCCTAGGTCTGAAGTGGGTCTCTTTTAGACAGCATATGTACAGGTCTTGTTCTTGTAGCCATTCAGACAGTCTATGTCTTTTGGTTGGAGCATTTAATCCATTTACATTTAAGGTAATTATCGATATGTGTGTTCCTATTACCATTTTCTTAATTCTTTTGGATTTGTTACTGTAGGTCTTTTCCTCCTCTCGTGTTTCCTGCCTAGAGAAGTTCCTTTAGTATTTGTTGTACAGTTGGTTTGGTGGTGCTGAATTCTCTTAGCTTTTTCTTGTTTGTAAAGGTTTTAATTCCTCTGCCAAATTTGAATGAGATCCTTGCTGGGTAGAGTAGTCTTGCTTGCAGGTTTTTCTTCTTCATCACTTTAAATATGTCCTGCCACCCCCTTCTGGCTTGCAGAGTTTCTGCTGAAAGATCAGCTGTTAACCTTATGGGGATTCCCTTGTGTGTTATTAGTTGTTTATTCCCTTGCTGCTTTTAATATGTTTTCTTTGTATTTAATTTTTGACAGTTTGATTAATATGTGTCTTGGCATATTTCTCCTTGGATTTATCCTGTATGGGACTCTCTGTGCTTCCTGGACTTGATTCTCTATTTCCTTTCCCATATTAGGGAAGTTTTCAACTATAATCTCTTCAAATATTTTCTCAGGCACTTTCTTTTTCTCTTCTTCTTCTGGGACCCCTAAAATTCGAATGTTGGTGCGTTTAATGTTGTCCCAGAGGTCTCTGAGACTGTCCTCAATTCTTTTCATTCTTTTTTCCTTATTCTGCTCTGCAGTAGTTATTTCCACTATTTTATCTTCCAGGTCACTTATCCATTCTTCTGCCTCAGTTATTCCGCTATTGATCCCTTCCAGAGAATTTTTAATTTCATTTATTGTGTTGTTCATCACTGTTTGTTTGCTCTTTATTTCTTTTAGGTCCTTGTTAAATGTTTCTTGTATTTTCTCCATTCTATTTCCATGATTTTGGATCATCTTTACTATCATTATTCTGAATTTTTTTTCAGGTAGACTGCCTATTTCCTCTTCATTTGTTAGGTCTGTTGGATTTTTGCCGTGCTCCTTCATCTGCTGTGTGTTTCTCTGTCTTATTTTACTTAACTTACTGTGTTTGGGGTCTCCTTTTCACAGGCTGCAGGTTCATAGTTCCCGTTGTTTTTGGTTTCTGTCCCCAGTGGCAAATATTTGTTCAGTGGATTGTGAAGGTCTCCTGGTGGAGCGGAGTAGTGCCTGTGTTCTGGTGGATGAGGCTGGATGTTGTCTTTCTGGTGGGCAGGTCCATATCTGGTGATGTGTTTTGGGGTGCCTGTTGCCTTATTATGATTTTAGGCAGCTAATGGATGGGGTTGTGTTCCTGTCTTGCTAGTTGTTTAGCATAGGGTGTCCAGCACTGTGGCTTCCTGGTTGTTGAGTGGAGCTGGGTCTTGGCATTGAGATGGAGATCTCTTGGAGATTTTTTCCATTTGATATTACATGGAGCTGGGAGGTCTCTTGTGGACCAGTGCCCTGAACTTGGCTCTCCCAACTCAGTGGCACAGCCCTGACGCCTGGCTGGAGCACCAAGAGCCTTTCATCCACACGGCTCAGAATAAAAGGGAAAAAAGAAGAGAAAGAAAGAAAGAAGAAGATAAAATAAAATAAAGTAAAATAAAATAAAACTATTAAAATAAAAAATAATTATTAAACAAAAAAAATTTTTTGTTAGAAAATATGTTTTTAAAGTAAAAAGAAAAGAAAAGAAAAAAGGACAGATGGAACTCTAGGATAAATGGTAAAAGCAAAGCTATACAGACAAAATCACACACAGAATCATACACATACAAACTCACAAAAAAGAGAAAAAGGGAAAAAATATATATATATCATTGCTCCCAAAGTCTACCTCCTCAATTTGGGATGATTCATTGTCTATTCAGGTATTCCACAGATGCAGGGTACATCAAGTTGATTGTGGAGATTTATCTGCGGCTCCTGAGGCTGCTGGGAGAAATTTCTCTTTCTCTTCTTTGTTCTCACAGCTCCTGGGGTTCAGCTTTGGATTTGGCCCCGCCTCTGCATGTAGGTCACCTGAGGGCATCTGTTCTTCGCTCAGACAGGATGGGGTTAAAGGAGCAACTGATTCGGGGGCTCTGGCTCACTCAGGCCGGGGGGAGGGAGAGCTACGAATGCAGGGCGAGCCTCCGGCGTCAGAGGCCAGCGTGATGTTGCACCAGCCTGAGGCGCGCCGTGCGTTCTCCCGGGGAAGTTGTCGCTGGATCACGGGACCCTGGCAGTGGCGGGCTGCACAGGCTCCCAGGAGGGGAGGTGTGGAGAGTGACCTGTGCTTGCACACAGGCTTCTTGGTGGCGGCAGCAGCAGCCTTAGCATCTCATGCCCATCTCTGGGGTCCGTGCTGATAGCTGCGGCTCGCACCTGTCTCTGTAGCTCCCTTAATCGGCGCTCTTAATCCCCTCTCCTCGCGCTCCAGGAAACAGAGGCAAGAAAAAGTCTCTTGCGTCTTCGGCAGCTCCAGACCTTTTCCCGGAGTCCCTCCCGGCTAGCTGTGGCACACTAGCCCCCTTTAGGCTGTGTTCACGCAGCCAACCCCAGTCCTCTCCCTGGGATCGGACCTCTGAAACTGAAACCTCAGCTCCCATCCCCCACCTGTCCCGGTGGTTGAGTAGACACGCCTCTCGGACTGGTGAGTGGTGGTCCGCACTGATCCTCTGTGCGGGAATCTTTCCGCTTTTCCCTCTGCACCCCTGTTGCTGTGCTCTCCTCTGCGGCTCCGAAGCTCCCCCACTCCACTCCCCGCAGTCTCCGCCCGAGAAGGGGCTTCCTAGTGTGTGGGAACCTTTCCTCCTTCACAGCTCCTTCCCACGGGTGCAGGTCCCATCCCTATTCTCTTGTCTCTGTTTATTCTTTTTTCTTTTGCCCTACCCAGGTACATGGGGGAGTTTCTTGCCTTTTGGGAGGTCTGAGGTCTTCTGCCAGTGTTCAGTAGGTGTTCTGTAGGAGTTGTTCCACATGTAGATGTATTTCTGATGTATTTGTGGGGAGGAAGGTGATCTCCGTATCTTACTCTTCCTCCATCTTGAAGCTCCTCTATCATTGTTTCTAAATTATGAAAACAGACTGACCTGGAAATCAGAGCACTGATAGACCACCTTAGAGTTCTCAGAGAATGCCAAGCCTCCATCATATCTGCGTTTACAGCTGGAAACCAGCAGAAAGGTCAAGCTGCTTGGGTGACAGGGAGAGGGTGGCATGGCTGCCAGAGGATCCCTGAAACTGAGAGGACACAGAACTTGCTTACAGACCCCTCAGCTGGCAGGTGGCAGATTCAGGTAAAACTCTGGAAGCCTGGGATCCACATCTATGTTCCATTGCTGGTCACCTTTCCTCTAGAACCCAGCTGGCCTCAACTTCATTCTCTCTGAGTGACACCCATGACTGGCTTCCTCACTCACCTGGGGGAGCAGAAAGTCTGAAAGCTGCAGGCAGACACTGAGGGCGTGAGGGGAAGCTCCTGTCTGTGGGAGGATGGGGGGTGGGGTGGTGCCCCCCAGGCAGGCACATGGGGCTCCTGAAGGAACCACAGTACCAGGAGAGCTGGTGCCTTGTCACAGAAACCAGTGTGGAAAGGAAGTATTTGTTTATGGAATCTTTGCAAAGATACTTTTCATCATGCCACTCTCTGGCTCCCTAATCCTCAGTAGCTCCCCTGTGCCTTAAGAAAACCATCTTTAGGCCTCATAAAAGACAAATATGCCTAAGCCCTCAAATCCAGGTAAAATAAGCCAAGTGTCCTCCTTTGAACTTCCCCCAAGCACTCCAGTCCTTGCTCCCAGCTTCTCCCTACCATCCTTCTTGCCTAGATGCAAGAAGATTCTCCAAGAGTAACCCTGTCTATAGGCCCGATTTTATCTACAGGAAAGGCCCTTTTTGTCTCCCTTCCAGGACTTTTCTGTCAGGCTGCCTTAGATATTTCTAATTTCCTTCAGCTCCTGTTCAAGAACGGTTTCCCCCTATTGGTCCACACAGTGCCCAATCTTTACACAGGCCAAGGCAGGATTCAAGCATCCTGCTGTTCAACGGCCGAGTGGAGGACGTGAGCAGCGGGCAGCGGGAAGGAACCATAGGAAACATGGAGGGCAAGAGAGGCTGGTGGAAGAGGCCTAGGGACAGACCCAACCCTCTCCTGGAAAGTGGACATTTTGGGTAGTGGTGATTTGGAGAGTTATTGGGTCTGGGTGAGTGAGGAGGGAGGG
>NW_006776737.1:26947-54833 GCF_000442215.2 Lipotes vexillifer
GAAAGAGAGTAAAGCCCGGAGGAGGGGAAACCGGGAGAGGAATTGGCCACGCCCTGTCCCCGCCCACCGCTTCCCCGCCCATCCCCCCATCGGAAATCCAGTTTCTCCTTGAAAACTCTGAGCTCGGCTTCCCCAGAAAGACCTCCTGGATCTCTGTGGCTGACACTTGTTCCTCCTTGCTCTGCGTCCCCAGCTCTTTGCCCGCTTCCGTGCGTCTTGGTCACTCTGGCTTCGGAGTCTGATCAGCGTGCCCGTTTCTGAGCCGCAACCAAAATGCCTTCTTTCGGGTTCCCTTAGCTCTGGTCACACAAGAACAATAGTCAATTAGTCCAGGGATGCAGGAAGAAGAAAATGTGTCTTGTACAGCGTAGGCAGCAGAGCGCATTAATGAGGGAGGAGCAAAGTCCCAAGAGGAGCAGCGAAAAACACTTTGGCTGCAAAGACTTTGCGTTCAGATGGCGAATAAAAATGGTTGCTATGTGGTCGGCCACCAGAGGGAGCTGCGGGCAAGAAGATCTTGAGGCCGCTCTCCTTTCACTTCCTCCAAACTCTGGAATCAGGGCTGTCCTCCATAGACAGGGACACCTAAGTCTCCGGGAAGCTTGCCAGGGTCTCAGGACATGGGTGTTTAAAGTTTGCTGGCATTTCCCCTGGGGGATCAGAAGCAACAAAATCACCAAATTGATGACCTCTTCTTTGCTGGATAAAGAGTAAGACGGGAAAAAGGCAATTTGGTTAGTGCAAACGTGCCGTGAGCCCTGAGCTGGTCCTTGCTTTACCGATATCTCCAAGTGTGACATGAAGGAAATCATTCTGTCCTCTGGGCCTGATTCACTCTGTAAAATGGCTGGGCTCCAGTTCCAGCCTGGGCTGGGATGTGGGCCTCTTACAACCCTCGTAAGCATTGGCCGTGCAATTCAGTCCACAGGGATGCCGAGTACCCTGCTTTCTGCCTCTCTCGGGGAAGGACAGTTGTGGAAACAAGCACTTGCTGCAGTTGGAATGGCTAATCTGGTCAGTTTCCACGTGCTACCTGAGATGACCCATCACACCAGAGGAGTGAGAGATTCGGAAAAACAAAACCAGCCCGGGCACTGTTCAGAAGGGAGCCTAAAATGGGTTTATGAAGTAAGAAACTGTTTAAATTCTTCCAGAATACAAAACCAATGGCATAGGATGTATGATTCACTTTTGCATATAATGGGAGGGCAAGATGCATTGGAAAGAGGCACCATTCAGATGGGGGCAGCCTTGGGAGAGAGACAAGGAAGGATGAAGAGGGGGGAGAATGAGCTGTTTCTGAACATTTTATTTCATAAGAAACATACAGATGGATGGACTTCAAGCAGCTATAGCAAAATGTCAACTGCAGTAAGTATGCTTGGTTCTTAAATTGTTTTCTGTAATCCTCTCTATTTTGACCCTTTTTTTAATTAAAAAGGAAAAATTATTTAATTTTTTTTGTTGCTTTTTCTATGCCACGGGGCTTGCAGCATCTCAGTTCCCCGATCAGGGCAGTGAAAGTGCTGAATCCTAACCACTAGACCACCAGGGAACTCCCTAAAGTGATTTTTAAGATAACATAATAACAGAGAGCCCACTAGCCCCTCAGAGCACATCTTCGTCTAGGGTAGTTTTTTTTTTCCTAGCACGACTTTCCATAGATAGAGACATTTCCCAGGTCCAGGTTAGGTAGGATAATCCTAAATGAGGGAGGCATACTGTGGGGGCTGGAGGACCCACTGAGTCTGAGCAGCCCTACAGTGCCTCAAATCTATGAGGATTTGTCTTCCTCACCTGTAAAATGAGGATGAAACCTGTCCTATCTACTTTATTAAGGTATAATGTGCATTAAATGAGATATTTCTGAAAACACCTTGAAAATAATGACACAAGCAGGTAAACAATAATTACTTGTCGTGCAATGCATCCCAAGGTCTCACTTATTGGTAACATTAGCATCAACAACAGAGGAAGAAATGAAGAGAGGATGTATAAACGAGTATGAAGGGAAGGAAGTATGAAGAAGAAAAACTTGCTGATGAAAGCTAAGACCTCCAAGGAAATAGCTGCTCTTCCAAGATCCCGACTTGAGCCCTGCTTTTCAAAATAATGGAAATTATACGTTGTGAAAAATGATCTCAGTGGTCATTGTCATTAGAACTTAGAACAATATTTATATATCTCACCACAGTGAGTCAGCAGTTATTTCCCACGAAAGCCAAAAGGCTTCAATTTTCAGAGTGTAACTAGTGAGCATTGAGAAACCACCAAAGAGGCACTTACTAGATGTCAATATAGAATAAACCGAAAGAAAAAGAGAAAGACACTAAGCTTCTCCCTGCAGTGTTTCCAACTGAGTTTCTGTTTTGCAGACCCTGGAGGATCAACGTGGATTGGATGGTTTCTTGAGGCTCTGGTTAAACCCAGTTAGTTGAAGAATTTCTGGTCAGGGACAAGTCAGTTTCTATTCTGAAAACTTGGCACTACCTAAAGAAATCCAAACCCATAAATGGAAGATTTACAGGAGGATTGTTACTGGTATAAAAGAGTGCTCTAAGATTCACCCACAGAGACTTTCTAGTTGCTGACGCC
The DNA here is from genome assembly GCF_000442215.2 of Lipotes vexillifer. Taxonomy (NCBI): domain Eukaryota; kingdom Metazoa; phylum Chordata; class Mammalia; order Artiodactyla; family Lipotidae; genus Lipotes; species Lipotes vexillifer. Next base: position 29,543 of record NW_006776737.1, read on the forward strand.
AGAAGCAAAAAGCAAAATGTACAATGGGCAGCAGTTAACCGGACCTTCCCAACTTTTCTTCTTGGACCCAACCTCTGCTCAGTTCCCCCCATTTCTCTTGCTTTATACCATGCCCAAGTACCTGGCTTCTCTGCCTCTGTCACAACATTCTTAATACAGTCCATTTATCTGCTCCATGATGTTGCAGGCTTAAGGTGATATTCCTTTCAGAAGGACCCCAAAATTCAAAAAGACTGCTTGGGGACGGCAGCACAATGGGGTACAAGGGCTTTACCGTAGACAGACCCGAATTTGAGTCCTAATTTCTATATGTGGTAGTCACTCTCCACAACAGCCCACAGTGATTCCTACTTCCTGATATTCACAGCCTTGTTACTTCCCTCCTATCCAATCAGGGCTGGCCCTGGCTGACCAATAGAATATGGTAGAAGTGACAGTATATGAATTCTGAGGCTAGGTCACAAAAGGCATTGCAGCTTCCTCTTGGTTTATTCTTTCTGGGAAAGCCAGCCACCACTCTGTGACATCACTCAAGCCACTCTGTAGAGGGACACACATGGAGAAGAAGCAAGGCCTCCTGCAAAGACCAGCATCAACTTGCCAGCTGTAAATGAACCCCTTGGAAGTGGGGGCCTCCAGCCCCAGCTGACATCTGACTGCAACATCATGAGAGACCTTGTGTTTGAACCACCTGGCTAAGCTGTTTCTGAATTACTGACTCACTTACTGAATTATAATAATAATTGAATATAACTGAATTATAATAAATAATTGTTGTTGTTTTTAAATCCTAAACTTGGGGGCAATACCTTACATAGCCATATTATCAAGAACGGAACCTTTCTAAGTATTCATTTGGGAGATGCCTGTACAGCTATATCAATTGTTTAAAAATTTAACTATTTCTATGTTGCCTTGTAAAGAGCCCTGCACTTGAATTAATGTGATCTTGGATTGCTAATTCCCCAAGGTCCTTTGCAAAGGCAAATCAAATCCTCTTAAGAGGAAAGTAACATTATCCTTGGCCTCAAATTATTTCAAAAAATATTTTACAAATACCATGTCCAGCACTTAGCCAGAGATATGCTGACACATGGTCAAAAGCAGAAATTTTTAGCTGCTCAGAAGACATCCTTCACCAAGGCTCGTGTGATAGAAAAACTAAGCATTTATGATGGCAGTGGATTCAGTGTATGGTGGGGAGGGACAAACCAGAAGTTGGGAGGGGTATAAATGGGCCTGATGAAAGAGGAAAGAGGCTTCCATTGCTGGGACTGAGCTCTGGGAATGGCAGAGAGCAAAGCCCTCTCCTTGCTGTTTGCCAGAGCATAGCTGGATCTCAACTGGGGTAGCCAGGGACTCCTGGAACCCAGATTCTCCTTTATCTGAAAAATCCCCTCTCCAAGGCTAGCTAAAGAATGGCAAAGTTGCCTCTTCAAAGTGGCCCAAACCATGGACATATGAAAGAAATCAAAATGTTCAGAAGACCAGGCATACTTACCTGGATGTTCTAGACTGCATGAGACCCAGAGACTTCCAGAAAACAGGACTAAAGGAAATGTTTCTCCATCCAGGAGGGTGAAGACTTGGAAGAACTATATCAGATTTAGGGGAAAAAACAATGGTAATTTTTGCATTAAATAATGTAAAATAAAATTAAAGATAGTAGCAAGATCTGCAACAAGTCCCTCATTATATAGATGTGGAAATTAAGAACCAGGAGAGAAGAAAGCGAGTCCTAACCTGCTAACCCACATTGTGGGTGGCCCTTCCTTACACCCCTCTTCCCAGGTGGATTTTGTCAAATTCCATTTCTACCTTACTCTCACAATATTGATGCTCTGAATTTTACAGGCCAGCAGGCACTTCTTTCTCAACAAGTTAATATTGGCCCACCCAAACTGAAAACCTCAATTTGACATCATTTCCAGTATCCCTTTACTTTTCTTTTTCAACCCTAATTGCAACATCCACTGCTTTCTTCTAGGCAGGCTTCCACAAAAGGTCTTTATTCTGACGCTGCTGGCTCATCATGGCATACTGTTTTGAGTAGTACCATCCAGAATATCTTATTTCTCTGTGCCTTTGTTGAGTTTTACATCCTTACATACATTGGCAACTATGCGCTTCCTACTTTCACTTTATAAAGCAATTTTGATTAGTGATTCCCCTGTGGAGCAGATGATGTGGTCAGAATTTGCTAAGGGCTCCTAGCCCCATAAAGGGATAAGTTCTCTCTCCATGGAGGTTTTCAAGGAGGGTCTGAATGACCCTCTACCCAGTCTTATGAATCAAGGAAGTTGGTTCAGATAACTTTGAAGATTCCTTCCAGCACAATCACTATAAATAAAATCTTCTGATTTCTCATTTTTTCTACCTTACCAACTCCCCCTCCTACATCCATTCACAGGGTATTCCATTCCCTTCTTCTCTGCACCTCCATGGCAACCTCTGCCATGGTCTGGAGAGATCCATCTTTCAGTCCCAACTCAACCATCAACTAGCTGTGAAAACTTGAGCAAATTCATTAACTTCTCTGAACCTTAGTCTTTTCCTCTCTCCCTGTATAATGGAGTTGCTGTGAGAAAGAATGATAATGAATATGGAGGCCCAGCCAGTATCCAGCACAAAGTTCCTCAGTAAACAGACACCTCTGTAGCCTGGCCACTTTGTTGTATGATCACTGATTCACATGTCCTCCTTTCCTTCAACCTCCTAGGAGGGCAGGGTCTGTGTCTTCTCTATCTGTACCCCAAGCCCCTAGCCCAGAGCCTCGTGGCTACTCTGTGAATTCACTACTCAAACATTACTGAGGAAGAAAACCTGGTACTGTGTATATATAGGGGCTCAGACGAGATTTAGACTCTCAAGGAAGTCTGAGATAAAAACACAGACAAATAAATGCTGAGTTCTTAGAACTGAACTGTAATTTTTAGTTTTCCTTGACCTCATAATATGACTGCTACTGCTTTAGCATATACCAAAATAGTTGACCTAGATGGACAAAAAGTCATTAAGTATGGAAGCACTTCAACTAAGGGATATTTTATTTTCCATGTGGTCTTTGAGAGCTTAGAGAGAAATAGAAGCAATAGTTAAATAATAGCAAGCAGACTGCTGCAATTAAATGTGATCTACCAAAACTTAAGTATCACTTTCAGATAGTGTGAAATTAGAGCATTTAAGAGGATTGCTGAAAAAGATTTTTTTCTTTTCTAAGTGAAATGCTGGCACAGGGGACCTCCAAAGGAAAACTATCAGATGCTGTTTTATGTGCTCAGCACGTTGGTGCCTAACATTTCCTTAGTGTTTTTGAATTCTACATTGTCTACAAAGTTGCCACTTCATTAAAACTGCCTCAGACATTGCTTATTTATTTATTTTAACATCTTAATTGGAGAATAGTTGCTTTACAATGGTGTGTTAGTTTCTGCTTTATAACAAAGTTAATCAGTTATATATATACATATGTTCCCATATCTCTTCCATCTTGCATCTCCCTCCCTCCCACCCTCCCTATCCCGCCCCTCTAGGTGGTCACAAACCTCGAAGCTGATTTCCCTGTGCTATGCGGCTGCTTCCCACTAGCTATCTATTTTACGTTTGGTAGTGTATATATGTCCATGCCACTTTCTCACTTTGTCATAGCTTACCCTTACCCCTCCCCATATCCTCAAGTCCATTCTCTAGTAGGTCTGTGTCTTTATTCCTGTCTTACCCCTAGGTTCTTCATGACCTGTTTTTTTCTTCTTAGATTCCATATATATGTGTTAGCATATGGTATTTCTTTTTCTCTTTCTGACTTACTTCTCTCTGTATGACTGACTCTAGGTCCATCCACCTCACTACAAATAACTCAATTTCTTTTCTTTTTATGGCTAATATTCCATTGTATATATGTGCCACATCTTCTTTATCCATTCCTCCGATGATGGACACTGAGGTTGTTTCCATCTCCTGGCTATTGTAAATAGAGCTGCAATGAACATTTTGGTACATGACTATTTTTGATTTATGGTTTTCTCAGGGTATATGCCCAGTAGTGGGATTCCTGGGTCGTATGGTAGTTCTATTTGTAGTGTTTTAAGGAAGCTCCATACTATTCTCCATAGTGGTTGTATCAATTTACATTCCCACAAGCAGTGCAAGAAGTTTCCCTTTTCTCCACACTCTCTCCAGCATTTATTGTTTCTAGATTTTCTGATGATGGCAATTCTGACCGGTGTGAGATGATATCTCATTGTAGTTTTGATTTGCATTTCTCTAATGATTAATGATGTTGAGCATACTTTCATGTGTTTGTTGCCAATCTGTATATCTTCTTTCGAGAAATGTCTATTTAGGTCTTCTGCCCATTTTTGGATTGGGTTGTTTGTTTTTTTGATATTGAGCTGCATGAGCTGTTTGTAAATTTTGGAGATTAATCCTTTGTCAGTTGCTTCATTTGCAAATGTTTTCTCCCGTTCTAAGGGTTGTCTTTTGATCTTGTTTATGGTTTCCTTTGCTGTGCAAAAGCTTTGAAGTTTCATTAGTTCCCATTTGTTTATTTTTATTTTTATTTCCATTTCTCTAGGAGGTGGGTCAAAAAGGATCTTGCTGTGATGACATTGCTTTTTAAATGATGCAGGTAGCTGTCAATCCTTGGCTCCTGTGTAGTTGGCATTTTAGAAATGCAAGAGTTATTTTCAACAATACTTTTATTTTACCTCAAATTTCCTATGTTTTCAGACAAAGTGCTAGTTAATCAAGGAAACCAGAGGGATGATGTTATAAAATTGATGTATTTAATGTGTATCTTTATTTAAAGTACTAGGAGCTTAAGATTCTTGAAGTCTGACCTTCTTGTTGCCATGATATATGCCCTAAATCCTCAAAATAATTTTGTTTTAGTTTAGACAATAGTCTCTTACCTTTTGGGGTTCAATAGGATTTGCATAATGGGGCTTATAGGTATGGAGATAGAGATAGGAATGACAAGGTAGGAGAAATATAGTTTAATTTGTAAATTAAAAAAGCAATATACATACACAAAGAAAGAGAGGATTGAGCTTGAGTTCAATAAATTAGCATAGTTTGTTCCAGGCTGGTGTCAAGGCTTAGTGCGGTTCAAGTGCCTTAAGTTCATTTCTCGGGAGAAAATAATGTGGAGAGTCAAAACCAGTGATAGAAAGGAGAAAATTTTCCTAAATGGCCGAAGCCAACATAAATTAACAGTTGCTAGACTGCATGGTACAGTATTGGACAACCTTGTTAAAAATACGCTGAGAAAATATGTGGGCTATGGAAAGTTTATTGATAATTTATATCACAACTTTAATTTATATAAAATTTTAATCTTTTTCTATAACTTATTTTTTTCTAAGCAAGTGAAATGTGTGTTTGTCTATATGTATGTATATACACATGTATTCACATGTTTAATTATACAAAGTTCCTTTATTATTGATATAGTATCCAATTGTCTGTTTATTGGTTAAAAATTTACAATGTCCAACCTCACTAAAACAGGTGGGGGAAAAGATGCTGACCTAAGTAACCTTGGAAATGAGTAGAGTCTGCAACATTAAAAGTGAAAGAAACTGCACACAAGCAGTGTATTCCAGTGGTAGTTTTTTCCTGGCAGTACAGGTTAACAATTCTGACACTTCAATACACGTATATTGGAACTGAACAATTAAGAAAATGGATGTCAAATGGTGGGAGCCAGATTTATCACTTTAGGAGTGAAAACTAAAAGGAAGCAAGGGTGTTAGGAAGATAGAATGATTCATAAGTACAATTAGAGTTGGAGGTATCAGTATGAACTCATGTTTAGCTTAATATAGATACAGATAGTTAATGTAGAAATATTTATAGATATGTGTATATATGTGGGTTAATATAAACATATATTTCCTTGTTCTGTGAGGTGAAAGTATCTAAGAGAAAGGACACCCAGTAGCAACTAGCACACCTAGCTCCCAGAACTTAGTTTCCATAGCCGTTCTCCAATAAAGGAAATAGGGCTTCTTGGAGAAATGACTCATTTTAGGACTGGGGGAGGAAATATACAAGATGAGTCTGGAACACCTTGTAGTACCTGAATGTAAGGAAATGCTTAAAAAAGACAAAACAAAGTAAGAACAACAACAACAACAAATTGATGGGCATATTTTGAAGGTTCATAGGAACCAACTGGAAGGTCTCCCAATTCAAAGCTGGAACAATATGAGCAACAAAATAAATAAAGTAATATTAGATTGTAACCCAAAGTGTAACATAAATATTCATGGGTCCATACTTATATAAATAAATTACTGAATAAATAAATAAATGAGGGAGAAGAGGCAATGCAGAAGAATTCCACATAATTCATGTAGATACTTTGCCTCAAGGAGGGGAGCACAAATCCCCACTCCTTAAGTGTAAGGCTACACATAGTGATTTCCTTCCAAAGAACTCAGTATGGAAGAAGACGGGAGCAGGGAGAGTAACTTTACAGTGGAGAAATCTGATCAGGCACGTGATCAAGATCAACGTCAACAGTGAAATGTCATGTTGATAGTATGTTTCCTTTATATGATATGTTGAAAATGGTACTGTACCTCCATGTTTTCCCTCACAAAACCCATAACCCCAGTCTAATCATGAGAAAAACACAAGAAGAATTCCTGTAGAGACATCCTACAAAATACCTGACCAGTGCTCTTGAAAACTGCCAGGGTCATCAAAAACAAGGAACGTCTGAGAAACTGTCACAGTCAAGAGGAGCCTAAGGAGAGTTGATGACTAAATGTAATGTGGTGTCCTGGATGGGATTGTGTAACAGAAAAAGGACATTACTAAGGAAATCTTAATAAAGCATGGACTTTAGCTAATAATAACATATCACTATTGGTTCATTCACTGTAAGAAACATACAATTGTAATGCAAGATGTTAGCCATAGAGGGAAACTGGGTAACAGGGTATGTGGGAACTCTCCGTACCATCTTCTCCATTTTCCTGTAAGGCTAAAACTTTCCTGAAAAATAAAGTCTGTTTTATTTTTTTTTTTAATCAAACAAAAGTAGTGTGGGCTATAGGCTAGATGCAAAGCCAAGGCTATGGAAGTACACAGGAAGAATATCGTTAACATCGATTTGCCTCATTGGTAGCAAAAGTATTTAATTTTCTGAAAAGTTTTACAATCGACTAACTTAAAAACTTTTCATTCTCAAAGTATAATCTATTCAGTTTAAAAACCATAAGAATAATTGATAATTTTTTTCAGGATTGCAATAATCACCTTATATCTATAAATCCTCACAACAACTCTATGAGTAGTATGCTATTAATATCCCCATTTTAAGATGAGGAAACTGTGGTTTAGTGATTTTTAATGTATTGTCCAAGTTTAGACAACTATTAAGTCGTGAACAATGTTTTGTACTTGGGAAGTATGGATCCTGCACCCATAGTCTTAACCCTATGCCATACACACCAACATTAACAGCTGAAAATGATGACTTTTGTTTTTAGAGAAGTTGATTTGTAGACTATTTTTCTGGCAGAAATTTGCAATCAGAGACTATTGACTATTGGACATTCTGTAGATTTGTGATTTTAAGTTCTCATAAAATGTGCAAAAAAATTAACATGTCAGTAAAAATTTTCTCCATACTGGAATCTGACATAGTGTTGAAACAGGTTATTGAACTAAGAATATCAGGTTCTTGACTGAAAAATTATTTCTACTTATCAAGAGATGTTCTTCAATGGAAGTGAACATTATGTCCAAGGCACTGAATTCTCATAAAAAGAATTTGGAGAAAAATACTTTTTTCCCATGAGGACAGGGACTTCTCACCATTGGTTATTCTTAGTATGAGTGAAATTCAGATTGAGATATGATAACATTTCCAAGGAGCTGCTTATCCTAACACACACACTCCCAAGATACAATCTTTGACCAAGGAAGACTCAGTCTAGCAAATGGTCTTCTCCATAACGTGACAGTGACATTCAGACCAAGATGGTATCATTAACTTTTTGCCTTAAGAAACTTAATTTAAATTTTTTAATGTACACCTTTTAAGGTAAAGTCAACAATTTCCAAACAATAAAGCATAGCAAGACCTGAGGAAGATGAAAGCAACCAATAAATTGTGCCTAAGATTATACAGTTATAGAAGAAACATGAGCCCTACTCCTGTGACTGTTACAGTGTAATATGGGAAGGAATCCCAAGGCTCCAGCTCTGGGTTCCATGTTTTGTTTCCTCTGGGTTGGATACAAGAGGAGGCTTTATGCGGCCGGTGCTGCATTTCCTTGGGTCTGACTGCCCCACGTCATCAGATCTCGTCATTATCTCCATTGTCTCCCCTTTGAGTCTTCCTTTGGCTGTTGCTCTTCCTCCACTTTGTTCAGAGGGAAGATGCTGGAAGATATAGGATGTAAAGTTCATTCTGCTGTTATTATTACTTCCTTTGGCAGCAGACAGTTGGCAGCAGTGATGAAGAGAAGACAATGGAATGGGGCATGGTTGGCAGTGGGTCACTAAGCCACTGGTACAGGGGATGGAGGATGAGGCCCCTGACATCTTCCCCTACCAGGAGTGCCAAGTGCTTTCTTCACGCTTTTCTGGATAGTCACATGGGGGATGAGCTGGCAGGGGTGAGAGGCCTGGTGGGAGCAACAGCAGGGAGGGGAACCTGGCAAAGCCAGAGAGAGGGCTGTGTTGGAAGCCTCTACCCTCAGCATTTCAATGCATAACATGATGACCCAGGTGAGAGCGGTAATTCTCTTAGCACCTGGTCTATTTTTTCTAGGCCAGTATATCATCGTGCATATTCTGAGCCAAGAGAGGAGGACGAGAGTCTCATGAAGTCCACTGAGTCTTGTCTCTTTCACCTTCAGCAAGATGTGTCTCCTCCTCATTCCAGCAAGTGGAACCTGGCCTGCCTTGCTCAGGAGAACCCAGGTCACACACAATCGGTGGCCTCTTCCACGCACAGCTGTCAGGGACCTTTTCGCAAACTCCTCAAACTGTCTTACATTTACCTGATGTTTTGAAATACAATTATGGGAAAGAGAAGCATTTTGATAGTCAGCAAGTGTCAGGAGGTTGAGGACTCTGTAAAGGCATGTTGGAAAATCAGGGAAGGAGGCACAAGTCTAATTTCTATTCTATGTTTCCTTGGCCTCCAGCACAGCCTCCTCTTGTATTAGAGAGGCCCATTGCAGATAAATGTGGGCTGCCAACAGCGAGACAAGGCTCGGGCATAACACCCAAAAGCTGTATGTACCAGCTGAGGCCCAATATAGCAGACAGTGGCTTCTGTTTGTGTCTTAATCAGAGTGGTGGATATAGGATAATTGTGGGATGGCAGGAATCCTGGTACAGTTCCACCCAAGGCAAACTAGAAGTACAGCCTCTTCTGCTGTCCCCTCAAAGCCTTGGCCACCAAAGCCTATTGGAGAGAGTGGTCAAGGCTCTGAGCAGGAGGGAAGGCACATTCTTGCATGGCTCAGAGGATGGCAACAAACTCTGGGCCCCTCTATTCTAGCCAAGAGCTTGGCCTATGGGAAACACCAGAGACCAGCCCATGGACTGGGACAGTGGCCTTGCATAGAGGGCTCTTGTTTCTCTTGGATCCCTAAAGTGACATGAGGAAGTGGCATGGTGGAAGGTGGGCTTGGGGAGGTGAGGTTCAAATCCTAGCTCTGTGTCTTGACTGGTTACTTAACTTCCCTGAGCCTTTAATTCCCATCTGTAAAATGGGCATGATGTCCAGCTCATAGGGTTGCCTTGAAGAAAGTGTCTACCCTGCACTTAACCCCTCTGGCTGCTTGACAAAATACCATAAACTGGGCAGCTTATAAACAACAGAAATTTATTTCTCACAACTCTGGAGGCTGGAAGTCTGAGGCCAGGGTGCCAGCAGCCTCAGTTCCTGGTAAGAGGTGTCTTCTAGTTTTCAGACTGCTGACTCCTCAATCCTCACATGGCAGAAATAGGGCAAGCTAGTTCTCTGGCCTGTTAGGGCACTAATCTCATCTATGAAGGTTCCACCCTCATGATTTTATTACCTCCTAAAGGGTCCACCTCAAAATACCATTACATTGGTGATTTGATTTCAACATATGAATTTTCTTCGTGGGGACACATTCAGTCCATAACACCCCTTTCCAGTGACTGGTGGTGGTGTGTTCAGAGGGTGATGTCACTCACAGTGTGTGAGAAACTGCATTTCATTCATCTAAAAGGGCTTTACTCACAGGCCTCATTGTCCAGAACTCTTACAAGTCATAAAATCATCAGCCCATGAAGCAAAGACTGTTGGAGACAGCCTTGACCAGTGACTGGTGTGAGCTGGGCTGTCCTGGAGACTCTGAGCCTCAGCTTCTTCATCCATTAGATGGGAATGAAGATATCAGTCTTCAGGTAAGGTTGTCTGTGTATTAATAAAGTAGCATATATTAAAGTTCTACTACATTGATAATGGAATGGTTGAATAACCAAGAGCACACACCTGACTAGAAAAGTAAAGGTGGGAAGCAATGAGGGCCCAAACTGGCCCTATCCTCTTTCTAACAAGGTACTGAGTTGTTCTTCAGAGACAACAGAACAAAACTGCAAGTCATACAGCCGAAGCATGTAGAGGAGAAGATTCTGACCTCAAATAACACCCGGAATCAAGTTCTCCAACATGCAACCAAGGACCCTGATGTGACCAGAACTTGAATGCCAGAGCCCTTTCAGAAGCAGAGGGTCCAATGTCCTGGAAGACCTAGTGCTGAAGTCCCTCTACCTACTCACCATAAATGGCCATACTCCAAAGTCCTGCAATCAAAACCTGCTCACCAGCACTTCCAACAACCAACACTCCTCCCTAACTCATAAAACCTTGACCAAACCCCAGACTGGGGAGACTGCTTTGAGCTGAAGCTGTATCTCTTTTCTCTTTGCCTGTTGACCTCACAATAAAACTTTTTCTTTTCTTAAAAGCTGGTGCCATAGTATTGGCTTCTATGCCCTTGGGGCAGCGAGCCCATCGCTTGGTACAGGAGGTGGTTCTTCATTGGGAAGGGAAGTAGGATGCTTGGGAGAGAGTCCTGAGGCCTGGGACAGAGTACAGAGGAGGAATCCAGGAAATTTCTATAAGAAAATGTGCACAATGGCTCTGTATTGAGCCTGTGCCCTCTGAGGGGCTGAGTGTCATCCTATGGACTGTGTGGGGTGGTAGTTGGTGGAAGAGGGGAGCATTCTGTTTTCTCCCCTGTAGCTGGAGAGCTCTGTGACTGAGAGCTGGACATTAATAAGGGGGGAGCAGGTAGGGACAGGCATTGGGCAAAGACTGGAACGTGGTCCCCACTGTGCCCTGGACTCTTTCTTGGGCCTGGGGCCATCACCACTTTGGGATCCTGGAAGCTGGTAAAGTTATCCCGGCTGGAGGTGGGGGCTTCTCCCTGACGAGGGCAGTCTGCTGGTTAAGGAGGAGCTGCTGCTTTGGTTGTCTTCTCATATGAAGAGTTTTCACGTGTACTTGGGGTGTTTCTCTTTGAGAGGTGGGAAGGTAGATTATTTATTTACCACCAAATTATCATTTCCTCCTCAGACTCGTCAAAACTAACAGACCCCTGAACAAACCAGAAATTGCTTTTCTTTTGTGTTTAACTCAAATTTTTGTGTGGAGGCTGAGATAGAGAATGCTTAACTTTTATAACATATTTAGTTACAGAACAACAAAGAGAAATATTAGAATACCCCCGACCCCAGGTGCTACTGACTTTGTATACATCTTGGCTATAAATAGAATTGGGACTTCCTAATATAGCTTTGTTCTAATAAAGCAGCTCAAGAAGAATTTCATCAGCCAAACACTGGTAGTAATAGCAGCTGTTGTGCAGTTTATCTCCTTTATACTATTTCTCACTTCATTGCTAATTTTCACAGCAAGTTTTTCTTGTAACAACTTTTTTTTTTTTTGTCTGCAAATCCTAGAATTCTTTCTCTCCCCCTTGCTAAACAAAAGAAATATAAAGTCAGTTCTAGAATTAGGGTTAAAATTACCTACTCCAGATCTCTTTAAAAGAAGTTTGTGTCAAAGGTCAGGTGTGGATACAGAAATAAATTGGGTGCTGCCTGCTTAACTGGGGGCCGATTCCCAGAGATGCAACCAGGGGGAATTTCCTGAGCAAGGCAGTTTGATTGCCAAGGAAGCCACATCTTTCCATCAATAAGTAAAGTATTTCTACTCATATCAGAGAACTTATGCTACAAAGTGATGCTTTTCTCCCTTTTGTCAAGAAATAAAGAAGTAAGAAAGTCAGAAGTGGGGTTTTGAGGACTAAATGGGAATCTTAGAAAGCAATATAATACTTTATCTCTGATTATGTTGGAAACAGGCTCTTTTACAACATATTTTTTTTAATAGGGAGAGGATCACTAAACAGAATTAAACCGAAATGGCTTTGGATGTTCTGTAGCCCCAAAGCATTTTTATTGGGTATATGTCCTTGAATGATTTTTGCTTAAATGAGTTTAAGATAAATTTGAATATCCTGTTCTTCTGGGAACTCAGGAAAAACTAGGTTGATTAAAAGGTAATTAATCACTGGGCTTCCCTGGTAGTACAGTGCTTAAGAATCCGCCTGCCAATGCAGGGAACACGGGTTCAAGCCCTCGTCTGGGAAGATCTCATATGCCTCCAAGCAACTAAGCCCGTGCACCACAACTACTGAGCCTGTGCTCTAGAGCCTGCAAGCCACAACTACTGAAGCCCATGAACCTAGAGCCCGTGGTCCGCAACAAGAGAAGCCACCGCGATGAGAAGCACACGCACAGCAACGTAGAGTAGCCCCCACTCACTGCAACTAGAGAAAGCCCGCGTGCAGCAGCAAAGACCCGCTGCAACTAAAAATAAATAAATTAAATAAATAAATTTAAAGAAAAAGAACCTACATTTGAAAGGGAAAACTTAAAAAAATAAAAAGTAATTAAGCACATGTAGCTATTGCAGATAAAGCTAGCTAATTATACTTTAGCATTTATGTTTCCTTAAATTCTGCTCTAATAGTTCATTATTTTCACAATGCATGATGTGAGTATATAGATGTAATAATTTGTGATTAAGCTTCACACCGTGATTATTAACGGTGATATTTTCTCTCTTAATACTTGCAGTTCCTATTTTTAAAGTGCAACAAAGTGTACAATTTTCCTTTGGCTCCATGGAACTTGCTTAATGGAAACTCAGCTTGTTTTCCATAAGTCTCTGCTGGTTACATGAGGATAGTTTATCTGAATTTTAAGTACATCACCTGGGAGAAAATATTCAACTTTTGTGGTTCTTAATTCAATTATTGTTCAGCCTCTGCCACATTTATGCAGTGGACCAGCAGCTTGAAGTCATTGCATTCTCTCTTCTGAAAATATGCTATTGAAAGGAGACACAACTTGACCTATAAGAAAAGCAAAATCATTCTTCGGGACAGAGTATGGCTAGTACAGCAAAGCAATTCCAAAGGCTACAAACCTCTATTTTAGTGACAGACACTGGGTTAAGTAGTCTGTGCAAGCACTTGAACACAGCCCTGAGATACACAAGTTTAGGAACCAACATTGATATTGTCCTGGGATTGCTCTCCAATGAGGAGTAATAATGTGTCACAGATGAAAGTGCTTGGACTGGTAGAAAGAGACAGGTTCAAGACATTGTTCTCCCCTACACCTGTGTGACCTTGGGAAGATGTCATGAAGATTTGGTTTCCTCATCTCTAAAATGTTAATTATTTTGCCTCCTCCTCCCCTTACAGAGTTGCTATGAGGACCAGGTGAGTTCAGATATGTGACTATACAGAGGGACTGAGTATATATAAAGCAGGGACCATGTCCCTTATGACTTTTGCATTCTCCCATCTCAGTTTTTGTGGATCTGACACAAACAGAATGACATAAATATCACAACATAGAAAAACAGAAAGTTGTTGAATGCAAGACTACTTTTCCAGCTCAGATTAATGGGAAGAGGCTTAGTTCTCATCTCCTTCCTTAAAACTTGACTTTTTAGGGTTGTTTAAGACTCAGTGGTATGCTGGAGATGGCCCCTGTCAGCTGGGGACAGCCAATTGTGTGCATCTCTTCCCCACTCCATGTTTAGAGACGTCAAGTTGGTAGCTTGAAATTGTCCATGCCGAAAGCATTTACACTATGAAAATTGGCAAATGCTGCTGTGATATAATAAAAAAACTATATATTTGGACTTTGTCCTTGGTTCCTGGCACAGAGCTTCTAAAACCCTTGGAATTTCCTGAGTGATAAGGGTGAGCATCTTTTGTTATTCATAATAAGTCCCTTTCAATCATACTTAAGTTTATGTCAATGAGGTGACTCTTCATAGGCCCCTAAAGAGCTTCAGGATGGGGGCTTGTTGCCAAAGGAAACAACTATGTGATTAGAGGGTTGGAATATTCAGCTCCACCCCCAGTCTCCAAAGAGGGGAGGAAGATAGGGATTGAGTTAATCACCAGTGGCCAATGATTTAATCAACAATGCCTACAAAGTGAAACCCCTCTACAAACCCTAAATGATGGTGTTTAGAGAGTTTCTGGGTTGGTGAATTCCAGGAAAGTGGTGGACCCCAAACTCTGCAGAAGCTCCTGTACTTAGGACCGTTCCAGACCTCTCCCTCTGGCTATTCATTTGTATCCTTTATGATATATTTTTAATAAACTGGCAATAATAAGTAAAGTTTTCCCCTGAGTTCTGTGAGTTGTTATAGCAAGTTATCAAAACTATGGAGAGGCAAGTGAGAACAACCCAGCTGTAGCTAAGTGGGGCAAAATGTAGGTCCTGGGGACCCACTACTTATAATTGTCATCTGAATTGGGAGGCAATCTCATGGGACTGAGCCCTTAACCTCTAGGGTCTGTACTAATTTTGGGTAGATAGTGTCAGAATTGAATTAAATTGTGGATCACCCAGTTGGTGTCCAGAGAGAATTGGAGGATTGCTTGGTGTGGAAAACCCACACATTTGGTGTCAGAAGTACTCTATGTGTAGAAAGAGATCATAGTAGAAGGTACTTGTCAGGGTTTCTTTTTTTTTTCTTCAGGGAGCCAACTGCTAAATATTTATTGATGTACCACTGCTTAGAGTTTTCTTGTGCTTGTGAATAATTTTGGTTTGATTTTACAGACTGGGAGAACCATGAGCCTCATGATTTCTGGGGCTCTGGAGTGAGCTGAAAGCCAAAAGAAAAGATCCCCTAATTTACTTTACAAATGCATCCTCACCACTTCCTATAGAAAGTGCTGAGATAGACAAGATCTGACCCATCTCCATGAGTCACCCTGCATGGAAACTGTGCTGCAATGCATGCCCTAATTTCAATGAAGTCCTTCTGAAATTGATACCAGAAAAGCTTTAGCAGAAGTCCAGGCTCTTGTTCAACTTGTCCAAAAGAATTTGGGCAAGGAAAAAAACACACCAAGAAAAAATAAACACACACACACACACACACGCACACGCACACGCACACACACACACTGAGAATGAGAAGCAAAGAGGACAAAGAAGCAGTTTATTCAGAGCAGAAGTGAAAGTTATACACTCTAAAGAGAAGAGTGCGGGCATCCTCGAGAGTGAGGAGTGTCACGAAATGTTGTTGATCCCCCTTTATCTTAATTTTAGCCCTTTTAATAGGTGGGGGTCTTTTTTTTTTTTGCTGTACACGGGCCTCTCACTGTTGTGGCCTCTCCTGTTGCGGTGCACAGGCTCCGGATGCGCAGGCTCAGCGGCCTTGGCTCACGGATCCAGCCGCTCCGCGGCATGTGGGATCTTCCCGGACAGGGGCACAAACCCGTGTCCCCTGCATCGGCAGGCAGACTCTCAACCACTGCGCCAACGGGGAAGCCCGGGTGGGGGTCTTTTTGATTAAGGGTGGAATGTTCATTGAGGGGAAGGTTGAGGTGTGGCCTGGATTGCACCAGGTTGCATCAGCTTCTGGTCCTGCGCATCTGTCCCCTGAAACCACTGTACATGCACTCTAAGAGCTGTTTTCCCTTAAATTTTCCCTTACTAGTGGAGCGCCACACATGGAAGGTCATGCAGGGTCATCAGCAACCTGTGCATTTTAATTGTGCACGCTCCACAGTTTTCATGGTCAGAATTTCTTGACCAGATTCTACAGATTTTCTGTTTTAGATGCCATTCCTCCACTCCTCATGGTCTCAATAAGTGCACTCAGCGAATACACATGTTCTAATTGCAAACATGTGGCACAACTGAGCTCTGTAATGTCCCCTCAAGAGCCCCAGCAGAATCCCAACTGTCCTGTGTGTAGCCTGACAGCTGGGCCCCTGTGCTGCACAGAGCGTGGAGAAGTGCAACATGGGAGTCCTGTCTTCAAAGTCTCCATCCAATGAGCTAAGACCTACAGGTAGGATGAACACACACCCCAGTTTTCCCAGGACCACCCTAGCTTTCACTTATTATTCTTGCATAAATATTACTAATACTCCATCTCCCTCTGAAAGCACCCTGGTTTGGATGATAAATTGTACATTCACCCCACATCTGTAAGAAACAGTTAACTGCTCAGAGTGGCCCAAGGTAGAAAGAGTCTGTAGAAGAGACTGTTTCAACCTAGCCACTGACTTGTGGAGATTTTGGACAAGTCCCTTCAGTGCCCTGAGCCCCCGTCTGGAACTAAGGAGTTAGAACCAGAGCCTTCTCTGATTCATTGGATCATTCATTTATTGGACAAATAGTTATTGAGCTTCCTACTGTGTTTCAGCTGTCCTAATCTGAGCCACTTTTGATGATGATGTTAAACCAAAGTGCACTTTAGTTTAACATTCAGGCAGAGGGGCAGAGTTCCCCAAGGCAGGCCATTATGTATAGACAGTATCGTTTTAGTGGACAAAAGGAGCAGAAAGCAAAAGTTAAAGTAAAAGAAACAGATCCAACATGTAGTCAGATTTGGCTCTTCTCTGTTATAATTCCCCACTGTCATTCTCCATTCCACAATCTTGTGGAAAAAAGGGGTGCTGACTATTCTAATTGCTTCATCAGATGGATCTTTCTGGGAGTGTCCACGATCTGTGCCAGTATTCCAAAAGTTGCTTCTTTTATTCCTCTCTGGAAAGTGTCTCCTTTACACCAGTAGCCTTAAAAAAATATTCACAACCTAAAGGTTGAGAGTTATGATCTATTCACCAGGAATTTTGAGGGCTTCAAGCCCAGGAGGCCTATGTTTTATTTGGTGGAAATTTTTAGGACTTAAGCCCATGAGGCAGCATCTCATATAACCCTGAGAGGACTGCTCTGAGGAGGCAGTCTGAACATCAAAAGATTATTGTAAATTAAAGAAAACTAGATATCCCAAGTTAAGGAATTTAGTGCTTTTCTATGTATGGGAAAATGCAAGAGTCTGGGCTCACTGAAATCAATCCCTTGATATGCACCTCAGCTATCTGGGGTCTGTATCCTGCATTCTCATATCCTGAGTTTCCTCAGCGTTCACAGGCTCATGTTGGAGTGCTAAAATCGCTAATGATTGATGTGGCAGGAAATATTCCATTTCTCATATCCTCTCCTCTTGGTCAGGATTTTGACCAATATTTGGTCCAATCCAATATTTCATGATAAAATTTTGTCCCATGGTGCTGGGAGACTCATCCCAGATCAGGCGAGATTCTTGATATGTCACTCCAGGTACTCATTTTTCAATTAAGCCCTATTGATAATTAAAGATTCTCTGGATCCTCTATCTAATTATTATCCAGGAGATATTTTTCCTTGTTGCTTCTCCCCATACCTAGAATCACACTATTACATTTATTTTATGTTATAAATGTGATCTATTTCCTCAAGATGTTTAGCCATAGAAGTTTTGTTGGAAGCTTGGTTACACACTGGGTACTGTAAGAAATAACAGTCTTATAAAATAGACAGGATATAAGTAATGCAGCTGGTAACATTGGAAAAAACATAGTCCTGCAGGGAGACATAAAGCACAAACAATTTGGCTTACAAAGGTATAATTCACCAAATTGCTGTTAAGTCATAACTAGTTTAAGGGAAAGGTTTTCTTTACACCTGGAAAACACAGATTTAAACCAGTCATTTTTCAGATAGAAACCATAAAAATTATAAACATATTCACCAGTTTACTCATTCCTATGTAACAATCCTTGTTAACAGCTTTATGAAGCCATCAAGTTTCTCACTACAATTCTTCAGTTTCTTACCCAGTTCAGAATTATGGTCTGAAAGTCAGAAATTTGTATTTATCCAAAGGTCCTTTCTATAAATCTTCTTGAAGAGGAAGCATTTTTGCAAAGGTATCAGAGTTAAACCGTAACTGTCTATAATGATGAAAGACTTAAGAGGGCACGTTTAAATCTGATTACAATGCAACTGACAAAGTAACTTGTTTACTGCTGTGACATGCAACACTTTCAGATAATAGCTAGAATTATGACTGATAACATTTTACCAGGACATATAAAATTTCAGAAACTCTGTATAATCTCTAGAATACCTGCCTCATTTGCCATACAATATAACCTAAGAAGATTTATTACTTATTTGACAACACTTCCCATGTACTTCAACATACCAAGTGAAACCAATTAGTTAATCTCTCACTTTGGGGTGTTTCAGGGGCCCTTTGAAGCATCCCAAAGTTAGCTAGAGGTCAAAGGAACTTCATTATAATTTGATTTGGGAAGGGTTTTTTTGAATTTTATTTTATTGATTTTTTTACACAGCAGGTTTTTATTAGTTATCCATTTTATACATAGTAGTGTATGTATGTCAATCCCAATCTTCCAATTCATCACACCAACACCACCGCCCCCCACCACTTTCCCCCGTTGGTGTCCATACGTTTGGTTTCTACATCTGTGTCTCAATTTCTGCCCTGCAAACCTGTTCATCTGTACCATTTTTCTAGGTTTCACATATATGCGTTAATATACGATATTTGCTTTTTTCTTTCTGACTTACTTCACTCTGTATGACAGTCTCTAGATTCATCCACATCTCTACAAATGACCCAATTTTGTTACTTTTTATAGCTGAGTAATATTCCATTATATATATGTACCACATCTTCTTTATCTATTCGTCTGTCAATGGATATTTAGGTTGCTTCCATGACCTGGCTATTGTAAATAGTGCTGAAATGAACGTTGGGGTGCATGTGTCTTTTTGAATTATAGTTTTCTCTGAGTATATGTCCAGTAGTGGGATTGCTGGGTCATATGGTAATTCTATTTTTAGGTTTTTAAGGAACTTCCATAGTGTTCTCCATAGTGGCTGTATGAATTTACATTCCCACCAACAGTGCAAGAGTGTTCCCTTTTCTCCACACCCTCTTCAGCATCATCTACTTTCATCAGTAGATTTTCTGATGATGCCCATTCCAACTGGTGTAAGGTGATGCATCATTGTAGGTTTGATTTGCATTTCTCTAGTAATTAGTGATGTTGAGCAGCTTTTCATGTGCTTCTTGGCAATCTCTATGTCTTCTTTGGAGAAATGTCTATTTAGGTCTTCTGCCCATTTTTGGATTGGGTTGTTTGTTTTTTTTAATATTGAGCTGCATGAGCTGTTTATATATTTTGGAAGTTAATCCTTTTTCTGTTCATTCGTTTCCAAATATTTTCTCCCATTCTGAGGGTTGACGTTTTGTTTTGTTTGTGGTTTCCTTTGCTTTGTAAAAGGTTTTCAGTTTCATTAGGTCCCATTTGTTTATTTTTGTTGTTATTACCATTACTCTAGGAAGTGGATCAAAAAGATCTTGCTGTGATTTGTGTCAAAGAGTATTCTTCCTATATTTTCCTCTAAGAATTTTATAGTATCCAGTCTTACATTTAGGTCTTTAATCCATTTTGACTTTATTTTTCTATATGATGTTAGGGAGTGTTCTAAGTTCATTCTTTTACCTGTAGCTGCCCAGTTTTCCCAGCATCATTTAGTGAAGAGACTGTCTTTTCTCTCCATTATATATCCTTGCCTCTTTTGGCATAGATTAGTTAACCAGAGATGTGTGGGTTTATCTCTGGGATTTATAGCCTGTTCCATTGATGTATATTTCTGTTTTTGTGCCAGTACCATATTGTCTTGATTACTGTAGCTTTGTAGTATAGTCTGAAGTCAGGGAGTCTAATTCCTCCAGCTCTGTTTTTCTCCATCAAAACTGCTTTGTGTATTTGGGGTCCTTTGTGTTTCCATACAAATTTTAAGATTTTTTGTTCTAGTTCTGTAAAAAAAATGTTACTGGTAATTTGATAGAGATTGCATTGAATCTGTAGATTGCTTTGGGTAGTATAGTCATTTTCACAATATTGGTTCTTCCAATCCAAGAACATGGTATATCTCTCCATCTGTTGGTATCATCTTTAATTACTTTCATCATTGTCTTATAGTTTTCTGCATACAGGTCTTTTGTCTCCTTAGGTAGGTTTATTCCTAGGTATTTTATTCTTTTTGTTGCAATGGTAAATGAGAGTGTTTCCTTAATTTCATTTTCAAATTTTTCATCATTAGTATATAGGAATGCCAGAGATTTCTGTGCATTAATTTTGTATCCTGCAACTTTACCAAATTCATTGATTAGCTCTAGTAGTTTTCTAGTGGCATCTTTAGGATTCTCTATGTATAGTATCATGTCATCTGCAAACAGTGACAGTTTTACTTCTTCTTTTCCAATTTGTATTACTTTTATTTCTTTTTCTCCTCTGATTTCCGTGGCTAGGACTTCCAACACTATGTTGAATAATAGTGGTGGGAGTGGACGTCTTTGTCTTGTTTCTGATCTTAGAGGAAATGCTTTCAGTTTTTCACCATTGAGAATGATGTTTGCTGTGGGTTTGTCATATATGGCCTTTATTATGATGAGGTAGGTTCCCTCTATGCCCACTATCTAGAGAGTTTTTATCATAAATGTGTGTTGAATTTTGTCAATAGCTTTTTCTGCATCTATTGAAATGACCATATGGTTTTTATTCTTCAATTTGTTAATATGGTGTATCACATTGATTGATTTGCATATATTGAAGAATCCTTGCATCCCTGGGGTAAATCCCGCTTGATCATGGTGTATGATCCTTTTTATGTGTTGGATTCTGTTTGCTAGTATTTTGCTGAGGATTTTTGCATGTGTATTAATCAGTGATATTGTTCTATAATTTTCTTTTATCATAGTATCTTTGTCTGCTTTTAGTATCAGGGTGATGGTGGCCTCATAGTATGAGTTTGGAAGTGTTCCTTCCTCTGCAATTTTTTGGAAGAGTTTGAGAAGGATGGGTGTTAGCTCTTCTCTAAATGTTTGATCGAATTCACCTGTGAAGCCATCTGGTCCTGGACTATTTTTTGTTGGAAGATATTTAATCACAGCTTCCAATGTCATTACTTGTGACTGGTCTGTTTCATATTTTCACTTTATTCCTGGTTCAGTCTTGGAAGATTATACCTTTCTAAGAATATGTCCATTTCTTCCAGGTTGTCCATTTTATTGGCATAGAGTTGCTTGTAGTCATCTGTTAGGATGCTTTGTATTTCTGCGGTGTCTGTTGTAACATCTTCTTTTCATTTCCAATTTTATTGATCTGAGTCCTCTCCCTCTTTTTCTTGAAGAGTCTGGCTAATGTTTTGTCAATTTTGTTTATCTTCTCAAAGAACCAGCTTTTAGTTTTATTGATCTCTGCTATTGTTTTCTTTGTTTCTATTTCATTTATTTCTGCTCTGATCTTTATGATTTCATTCCTTCTGCTAACTTTGGGTTTTGTTCTTCTTTCTATAGTTCCTTTAAGTTTAAGGTTATTTTGTTTATTTGAGATGTTTATTGTTCCTTGAGGTAGGCTTGTATTGCTATAAACTTCCCTCTTAGAACTGCTTTTGCTGCAACAAATAAGTTTTGGATCATCGTGTTTTCATTGTCATTTGTCTCTAGGTATTTTTTGATTTCCTCTTTGATTTCTTCAGTGATCCCTTAGTTATTTAGTAACATATTGTTTAGCCTCCATATGTTTGTTTGCTTTTTTTACTTTTTTCCCCCTGTAATTGATTTCTAATTTCATAGTGTTGTGTTCAGAAAAGATGCTTGATGTTATTTTAATTTTCTTAAATATACTGAGGCTTGATTTGTGACCCAAGATGTGATCTGTCCTGGAAAATGTTCCGTGCACACTTGAGAAGAAAGTGTAATTTGCTGTTTTTGGATGGAATGTCCTATAAATATCAATTAAATTTATCTGGTCTATTGTGTCATTTAAAGCTTGTGTTTCCTTATTAATTTTCTCTCTGGATAATCTGTTCATGGGTGTAAGTGAGGTGTTAAAATCCCCCACTATTTTTGTGTTACTGTTGAGTTCCTCTTTTATAGCTGTTAGCAGTTGCCTTATGTATTGAGGTGCTCCTATGTTGGGTGCATATATAATTATAATTGTTATATCTTCTTCTTGGATTGATCCCTTGATCATTTTATAGTGTCCTTCTTTGTCTCTTGTAACATTCTTTATTTTAAAGTCTATTTTATCTGATATCAGTGTTGCTACTCCAGCTTTCTTTTGATTTTATTTGCATGGAATATCTTTTTCCATCCCCCCAGCTTTCAGTCTGTATGTGTCCCTAGATGTGAAATTAGTCTCTTGTTCACAGCATATATATGGGTCTTGTTTTTGTATCCATTCAGTGAGTCTGTGTCTTTTAGTTGGAGCATTGAATCCATTCATATTTAAGATAATTATCAATATGTATGTTCCTATTACCATTTTCTTTATTGTAATGGGTTTGTTTTTGTAAGTCCTTTTCTTCTCTTGTGTTTGCTGCCTAGAGAAGTTCCTTTAGCATTTGTTGTAGAGCTGGTTTGGTGGTGCTAAATTCTCTTAGCTTTTGTTTGTCTGTAAAGCTTTTGATTTCTCTGTCAAATCTGAATGAGGTCCTAGTCAAATAGAGTAATCTTGGTTGTAGATTATTCCCTTTCATCACTTTAAATATATCATGCCACTCCCTTCTGGCTTATAGAGTTTCTGCTGAAAAGTCAGCTGTTAATCTTATGGGAGTTCCCTTGTATGTTACTTGTAGTTTTTCCCATGTTGCTTTCAATAATTTTTCTTTGTCTTTAATTTTTGCCAATTTGATTACTATGTGTCTTGGCGTGTTTCTCCTTGGGTTTATCCTGCCTGGGACTCTGCACTTTCTGGACTTGGGTGGCTATTTCCTTTCCCATGTTAGGGACGTTTTCAAATATAATCTCTTCACATATTTTCTCAGGTCCTTTCTCTCTCTCTTCTCCTTCTGGGACCCCTATAATTAGAATGTTGTTGCATTTAATGTTGTCACAGAGGTCTCTTAGGCTGTCTTCATTTCTTTTCATTCTTTTTTCTTTATTCTGCTCTGCAGCAGTGAATTCCACCATTCTGTCTTCCAGGTCACTTATCTGTTCTTTTGCCTCAGTTATTCTGCTACTGATTCCTTCTAGTGTATTTTTCATTTCAGTTATTGTATTGTTCATCTCTGTTTGTTTGTTCTTTAATTCTTCTAGGGGTTTGTTCTTTAATTCTACTAGGTCTTTGTTAAACATTTCTTACATCTTCTCAATCTTTGTCTCCATTCTTTTTCCAAGGTCTTGGATCATCTTCACTATCATTATTCTGAATTCTTTTTCAGGAAGTTTGCCTATCTCCACTTCATTTAGTTGTTTTTCTGGGGTTTTATCTTGTTCCTTCATCTGGTACCTAGTCCTCTACCTTTTCATCTTGTGTCTCTTTCTGTGAATATGGTTTTTGTTCCACAGGCTGCAGGATTGTAGTTCTTTTTGCTTCTGCTGTCTGCCCTCTCGTGGATGAGGCTATATATGAGGCTTGTGCAAGTTTCCTGATGGGAATGACAGTGGCGAGTGGAGATGGTGTTGCTCTGGTGGCAGAACTCATAAAACTTTAATCCACTTCTCTCCTGATGGGTGGGGCTGAGTTCCCTCCCTGTTGGTTATTTGGCCTGAGGTAACCCAACTCTGGAACCTACCAAGGCTCTTTGGTGGGGCTAATGGTGGGCTCTGGGAGGGCTCACGCCATAAGTTCCCAGAACTTCTGCTGCCAGTGTCCTTGTCCCAACAGTGTGCCACAGCCACCCTCTGCCTCTACAGAAGACCCTCCTATACTAGCAGGTAGGTCTTGTTCAGTCTCCTATGGGGTCACTGCTCCTTCCCCTGGGTTCCGATGTGCACACTACTTTGTGTGTGCCCTCCAAGAGTGGAGTTTCCATTTCCCCAGTCCCATTGAAATCCTGCACTCAAATCCTGCTAGCCTTCAAAGTCTGATTCTCCAGGAATTTCTCCTCCCATTGCCAGATCCCCAGGTTGGGAAGCCTGACGTGGGGCTCAGAACCTTCACTCCAGTGGGTGGACTCCTGTGGTACAAGTATTTTTCAGTTTGTGAGTCACCCACCCAGCAGTTATGGGATTTGATTTTATTGTGATCATGCTCCTCCTACTGTCTCATTGTGGCTTCTCCTTTGTATTTGGATGTAGGGTATATTTTCTGGTGTGTTCAAGTGTCTTCCTGGCAATGATTGTTCAGCAGTTAGTTGTGATTCCAGTGTTGTTGCAAGAGGGAGTTAGAGCATGTCCTTCTACTCTGCCATCTTGAACCAATCTCCAAAATCTGTCTTCTTAATGGTCACCATAGTTACAGTAGTCTCTGCAGGGCTATTTTACTCATTTAGGTTAACTGTAAATGCCTCCCTAAAAACACAGGAATCTTAAGCTTCTGGTTTAATTTTTTACTGTACACATTTGGAGTTGCTGATCAGGAAAATCTGATTTGGGAAGTTTTGTCAAAAAATATAAAAAAGTTTAAAACAGTCAGATAGGATCACAGTTCCCTGTGAAATAATAATTATTCACTTAGCTGAAATAACAATAAAGGATTTGAAAGCAAATACAGAACATATCACTAAAAAGGTAGAGAAACTTAAAATGTGTTATCAGGAGCGGGGAGCTTCGGAGCCGCGGAGGACAGCACAGCGACGGGGGCGCGGGGGGCAAAGCGGAGAGATTCCCGCACAGAGGATCGGCGCCGACCGGCGCTCACCAGCCCGAGAGGCTCGTGTGCTCACCCGCCGGGGGCGGGCGGGGCTGCGAGCTGAGGCTCGGTTTCGGTTTCGGTCGGAGCTCAGGGAGAGGACTGGGGTTGGCGGCTTGAGCAGAGCCCGAGGGGGTTAGTGCGCCACGGCTATAGCCGGGAGGGAGTCCGGAGAAAAGTCTGGACCTGCCCAAGAGGCAAGAGACCTTTTCTTGCCTCTGTGTTTCCTGGTGCGC
>NW_006776738.1:0-575 GCF_000442215.2 Lipotes vexillifer
GGGAGAGTATTAATAAATGTTAATACAGTGCTAAGTGTCACATTTATGATCTCAACTAATTATGTGTTGATTCAACAAACATTCCACATATCAGAAAATAACCTGTTAGTATATATATTTTTTTTTTTTACAGAAGAAAAGAAACCCTGAGGCTTAGAAAGTGTAAACAATGTACCAAAAGTCACTCATTTAAGAGGTAATGGAATATTATTCAGCCTTAAAAAAATGAAGGAGATCCTTTCATTTGTGACAATATAGATGAAACAGGAGTGCATTATGCTAATGAAATAAGCCAGACAAGATAAATACGAATGATATCATTTATATATGGAATCTAAAAAGAAAAAAAGCCACACTCAGAAACAGAGAGTAGAAAACTGGTTGCCAGGGGCTGGGGTGTGGGTGGGGAAAAGAGGGGAAGATTGGTAAAAGGGTACAAACTTTCAGCCGCAGGATGAATAAGGTCTGAGGATCTACTGTATAACATAGTTACTACAGTCAATAATACTGTGTTGTATAACTAAAATTTTCTGAGAGAATAGAACTTAAGTGTTCTCACCAAAAAAAGAAAAAAA
>NW_006776739.1:0-3587 GCF_000442215.2 Lipotes vexillifer
TATGCGGGCCTCTCACCTCTGTGGCCTCTCCCGCTGCGGAGCACAGGCTCCGGACGCGCAGGCCAAGCGGCCATGGCCCACGGGCCCAACCGCTCCGCAGCATGCGGGATCCTCCCGGACCGGGGCACGAGCCCGTGTCCCCTGCATCGGCCACCAGGGAAGCCCCCAAGAAAATCCATTTTAATACTAAAATATATGTGTGTGTATTGATGTAATGAGTCATGATTGATTACAGAAAAAAAATGATCAAGTATCAAATTGTATGTGGCACATTATTAGGTAATATAAAGAAGGTTAAAATTTCAGCCTTAGGGACTTCCCTGGCGGTCCATTGGTTAAGACTGCGCTCCCACTTCAGGATGCGCGGTTTCAATCCCTGCTTGGGGAACTAAGATCCCGCATGCTGTGTGGCATGGCCAAGAAAAAAAAAAATTCAGCCTTGGAAAGAAATGTTCTCCTTTAATTTTCCCCAAAATTAGGTAAAAAGCTTTCTTTATAAAATTTTAAACTATGTAGTCTTTACTATTTAATAAAATATGTTTATATCATATCAAGTAAACAATAAGAGTCTTGCTAGCCATCTTTGCTTTGATAAACAAGGCTCTGAGAATTACTTAACCTAGTTATCCTTAATCTTTCTAAATATACACAGCTCTTGTGTTTAAGAGTGACAAGTTACCATTATGGCCTAATTACTGGTGCTTGCTCTAAACATATGCAGAATATTTACAATGGAATAAAAGAATCCACACATCCCAATTGCCTTGGTACAGATAAATTCTACAGCCCTCTCTTTTCTAATTTTATTTTTTATTTTAGGGGAAATGCATGCTCAGCATCAAAGAAGTAAAAATTACAGTTCTCAACTCTGCTTTGTTTAAATGTGTTTGCAAATGTTGTTTCTGTGTGGATTTCTAAACATCCCCCTCACTCCACTACCTGCAACACACACATATTTGGACATATTTTGCCATTGCAAACTAAATCTACACAATTATAGTAGCATTAAATGTTTTAAAATACTTAGGGTTACTGATACAGATCATAGTTTTCCTAGAAATTGGTTTGTCCAAGTTCTTTGTACTTCACTGAGCTGTCATTTTGTGGATCCTACTAAATGAGCTAACATGTAGAATCTTCTCATAGTCATCTATTGAGGTTTCAGGACATGTGTCATGGGTATTAAAGATATTGATATTTGATATCCTTCATTAAAATTGGCAGAAAAGATAGGCAGCCCTGAGCAGGAGTCAGCAATTGATCAAAGAGTATAACTGGGCTAGAATTCGAATCAGTAGACTCTGATCCTAGTCTCTGACTCATTAGATTTGGCCATATATTTATCTCGATTTTAAATTTATAACCTATAGAATAGTAGGACTAATAGTTGTTCATCTCATATTTTGTAGGATTGCTATGATTCTCATTTTACTCTATTATTAGTTATTTTCCAAACTTTAAGTAAAATATTTTTCTATGCTCAGAACTCTAAAGCATTCACAAATCGACATACAACCTATATATTACATTTTTTCATAACATTGAATTTAGGCAGACACCATGAGCCATTTAGATTGAAAATATTTGGGGTGATTAATATGGTTTGGATTCACCAGTGACCATGAGTTTCAACTTAGTTTCTTTCAGTTTTTAAGCATACAAACTGTGTGGGTTTTTTCTCCCTTTTTCTTCTTTAAACAGATTTTTGGAATTAAATTGATCTGAGTTTGGCTCCTCTTTACAGAATACTTCCAATCCATTGGGTATATTGTCAGCTCTGCCTTCAGAATATGTCCAGAACCCCACTACTTCTCTTCAGCTTCACTGCTACCATACTGGTCCAATCTTTCATCTGGGCAATTGTAATAACCTCCTAACTGGTCTACCTACATCAACCCTTGCCTCCTATAGTTTATTTCCCATATCAGAGTAATCCTTCTAAAATACAAGACACATTGTATCTTTTTAATGTTCAAAATCCTAAAATGACTTCCTATTTCATTCATTCCAAAGTTCATTCGCCTAAAAGCCCTTCATGAGCTGGGCTTCCTACCTTTCTGACCTCATTTCCTGTTCTCCTCTCTCACTCCACTGCAGCCCCCTTGGCCTCCCTGATATTCCTCAAACACACCAAGCTCTTTTGTACATGCTGTTTTCTTTGCCATCTGAATGCTGTTCCCCAAGATATTTTAATGGTATTCTCCTTCACTTCCTTCCAGTTCTTCACTCAAATGTCTAGAAAGCATTTTTTTACCATCTTCTGCAAATAACAATGTATCATCTAGGCCTTTTTTACATCTCTCTATAGCACTTATTCTCAATGAATATATTATATATTTATTTATTAGTTTATAATCTGATTTTCTCCATTAGAATGTAAGTTCCATACGGCCAAGGACCATGTGATAACTTCAGTAGATGCCGAAAAGGCATTTGACAAAATTCAATATCCACTTATAGTAAAACTCTCAGCAAATAGAAAAGAAAGGAGTATCCTCAGTCTAATTAAGGGCAACTATAAAAAACCTACAGGTAACCTCATACTTCATATTGAAATACTGAGTATTTCCCCACAAAGACTAGGAAAAATGCAAGGATGTCTGCTTTCACCACATATATTCAACCTTGACTAGAGGGCCTAGCCTTTGCAATAAGGCAAGGAAAAGAAGTAAAAGACAAGATTGGGAAGGAAGAAGTAACACTGTACTTACTCACAAATAACATGATTATAGAAATAGAAAATTAAAAGGAATCCACAAATAAACTACTGTGACAAGTGAATTTAGCAAAGTTATAGAATACAAGGTCAATATAAAAAAGCAATTGCATTTCTACATGCTAGTCATGATCCTCTGGAAGTGAAATTAAAGAAAAATTATATTCACAACAGCACAGAAAATCATGAAATACTTAGGGATAAAATTAACAAAATATGTGTAATACCTGTACATTAAAATTTTCAAGATGTTAATGAAAGAAGTTTTAAAAATAAATAAATAGAAAGATATACCGGATTCATAGATTAGTAGACTCAGTATTATTAAGATGGAAATTCTCCTCAAATTAATTAATGCAATCTTAATCAATAGCTCAGCAGGCTTTTTGTAGAAATTTAAAGTCAATTTTTAAGTTTACATGAGGTTGCAAACAACCTAGAAAACACTTTTGTTAAAGAAGCATAAAATTTCAAGACTTCTATTGACTGATCTCAACATTTACTATAAAGCTAGAGTAGTTCAGGCAGTCTGTTACTGGAATCAGTATATATGATTCCGTGATTCCATTCCATACACATATATTTCAATATAATCAACAGTAAATTTTTAAAAAATTGGCTCAAACAATATTGTTAATTGATTTTCAACAAAGTTTATCTTTTAATCAAATACTACTTGAAATGAACCTCAACACTTACTTTGTACCGTAAACAAAAATATAACTGGAGGGCTTCCCTGGTAGCGCAGTGGATGAGGGTCCACCTGCCGATGCAGGGGATGCGGTTTCACGCCCCGGTCTGGGAAGATCCCACATGCCGCGAAGCGGCTAGGCCCATGAGCCATGGCCGCAAGAGGCCCACGTACCGCAAA
>NW_006776740.1:0-205 GCF_000442215.2 Lipotes vexillifer
AGGGCTGTGCTCTCAACTCAGGGTTTGACTGGGGAAGGATCTGCTATCAAGCTCTGCAGTGGGGATTGGTGAGATTCCGTTTCTCAAGAGCTGTTGGGCAGAGGGTTTGCTCACTGTTGGCTGGAGGCCACCCACAGCTCCGCGCTGTGCAACAGCCAGCATGGAGTTGAGGGTCTCCAACATGGCACTTTGTGTCAGCAAAGCC
>NW_006776741.1:0-369 GCF_000442215.2 Lipotes vexillifer
TCGGCCCCGTACTCTAACCATAACCCTAATCTAACCCTAATCCTAACCCTTACCCAAAGCCTTGCCCTATACCATGTCCAATTTCTAACCCGTACGGTAACACTAACTTGTACCCTAACATGTACGCTAACCATAAAGCTTTGTCGTACCCTAATATGTACCCTAAACCATCCCCGTTCCCTATCCCTAACCCTAAACCTAACCCTTCCCCGAAACCTTACCCTAAACCGTGCCCTAATCCTTACCCGTATGCTAACACTAACCCGTGCCCTAACATATACACTAACCCTAAACCACTGTCGTACGATAACCTGTACCCTAAAACGTCCCAGATCCCTAACCCTAACCCGAACACTAACCCGAATCTTA
>NW_006776742.1:0-327 GCF_000442215.2 Lipotes vexillifer
AATATTCCATTGTATATATGTGCCACATCTTCTTTATCCATTCATCCGATGATGGGGACTTAGGTTGTTTCCATCTCCGGGCTACTGTAAATAGAGCTGCAATGGACATTTTGGTACATGACTATTTTTGAATTTTGGTTTTCTCATGGTATATGTCCAGTAGTGGGATTGCTGGGTCATATGGTAGTTCTATTTGTACTTTTTAAGGAACCTCCATACTGTTCTCCATAGTGGATGAACCAATTCACATTACAACAGCAGTGTAAGAGTGTTCCCTTTCCTCCACACCCTCTCCAGCATTTATTGTTTCTAGATTTTTTGATGATG
>NW_006776743.1:0-357 GCF_000442215.2 Lipotes vexillifer
TTCTACGAGGAGCAAAAATTGATCCTGTATTATTGCTTGATATGATTCTTCCTCCTATAACACAGTATTCCTACTGGCACAAGAAGAGCTGAGCTGACATTTGTTTAGTCAGCCTATCATTTCCCCCCCATTTTCCTCTGGCTACTATTGGAGCTTACCTGAAGAGAAGAATGCAGTAATAAAAATGGGGAAAATGGGACTGAATTTCCTTTCCCAAAAGGGAAGCGTACCACAGGTGTTTAGACAGCACGGAGGAGGAAGAGAGAAAAGTAAGGCATGCCGGTATGGACAGGATACCACCTGTGCTTCTACCCTAGCCCTCTCCACGGGCTTGGCCACTTCAGTGGTTAGGCACAG
>NW_006776744.1:0-206 GCF_000442215.2 Lipotes vexillifer
GTTATATATTAAGGTTAAGAGAGAAAATCCTAAAAGTTCTCATCACAAGGAAAACAATTTTTTATTTTGCTTTTATTTTGAGGCCATATGAGATGATGTTCACTAAACTTACTGTGGTAATCATTTCTTGATGTACATAAGTGAAATCTTTATGCTGTACACCTAAAACTTATGCAGGACTCTGTGACAGTTATATCTCAATGAAA
>NW_006776745.1:0-4193 GCF_000442215.2 Lipotes vexillifer
GTTCCATATTAAAAAAAAAAAAAAAAAAAAGTTAATGGGTTCACCAGGTCATATTGTTCTTGAGAAATAACTGTGGCATTCTTGATTATCTCTGGGCATTAGAAAACATAAATAAATCCCCATATCTCAATTCTGTTCAACCTGGATCCTTGAAAAATGAATTCCAGAGATGGCATGCATGCATGACCTAAACACAATCCCTGGAAACGTTTCAAATATTTAAAAGATGGCGGACTTCAGAAATTGGTTTCCTTTTGGTGAATTAAGGTGGTGAATTTTTTTCTTTTTTTCTTCTTTTTCTTTTTTTGTCCATGTTTGGTATCAGTAAAATGCACAAATCTGAAATTTTCATTTAAGAAAGGGATCTTCAACCTGCCCTATGATACATTTACTCTGGGTTTGCAGCCATTATTCCAAACCAGAAATGAGTTTTTTCCACTCAAGGAACCTCACACATAGGCAGGCCCGGCTCTCCTGTCTGCCCTGTAATAGGGACGCTGGTAAATAAGTTTTGTATATATCTGGGATGGTGAATGAAAGCTTTGGTACTCACGTCCTGTGAGAAGAGGAGACACAGCTGCTCTCCTTGAATATCTGAAGTGCTGTCACAGGCAAGAACACTTATTTTTTTATGGCTGCAAAAGACATTACTAAGACAGTGAGTGAAATTTCTAAAGAAGCAGATGGTAAGTTATTAAAGGAAAAATGTCTAAGTGCAACACAGAGTAGGTCACCTTGTTGAAAAGTGAGGATCCTTCGAAGAACACTTGTAGCCCTGGGATTCTGTCATGTGTGATACTGCATTATTGTAAATGTTGGCTGCATAAAACAGCGTTGACGTGACAAATTGATTTTGGAGATTTTTCCCATTGACTTGGACTTTGTACACGTATCCACAGTTATCCTCATAAAATGCATTTGAGGTAGGTAGGGACGAGGAGGTATCACTTTCTTCTCTTAACAGATGCAGAAACAGCAGCTGGGGAGATGAGAGAGATACATGTGGGCAGTGTTACCTCAGTCAGAACCAGGTGCTTCCCAGGAAGCATCACACCTCACTGAAATGTAGCTTTAGTGTTTAAAGAGAAGGTACATTTTTTGTTACAACATGGCTCCTCAGTGCAAGCCAACCACTTCATCTGGTGTTCAGCTGAGTCAACAGCAATTGTTTCCAACACTTGGGGAGAAATTGGCAATGCTGGACTTACTAAGAGGTGGTGTGGTGTGTCAGCTTGCAGGATTGCGCCTTCCTCAGGCACTTTCTTCCTCACACATTTTTCAGATAATTTTGATGATACTTAACTTTTGCCATTCTTGTAACAATACTTACGACTTCACCGTACTTTACAATGAAGGTGGGGGTGGGGCTTACGGTGGCTTGAAAGGGTTGTCCAGGGGCCACGAGCTCCTTCATGACAGAGCCAGAGCAAGAATCAGAATATTGTCTCTGTGAATCTTGGCCAGTCCTCTTTCACAACATTGTGCCTCTTCCTTGACAAGAGTCCCAGATAATGGTCCTTTGTTGATTATACAGTGGCTCTCAATGCCCTAAAATTCAGCTTAGTATTTATTATCAATTATTGCACCTACTTAATGCCAGCCACTGTGGAGGATATAAATATCACCACTCCGTAATTTCTACACAGCCCCTGCTTTATAACAGAGCCACCCCAAATTGCCAAAGAATTCCAGAGTTTCAGATCTAAGTGTGTTAGAGTTTAGTGCACACATTTTTGGATACTTCAAATTGGTAGTTTGCTGACTGATGAGAGGGGCACTGCATTTACCTTAGTCAGTTATATCATAGAGAAACAGCTGATGATATGTCTCAATCCCTCCTCTTTGTTCAAGGGGGAGCATCCATTTCCCTTATTCTCAAGAATGTACTTTATTTTTATCCCTACTTAAGTCTGCCTGTAACTTGACACCACAGCTGAAATTCCTTATACTAATATAATCCTAAACACAGAGGGCTGGTAGAAGGAGCTGAGATTCTTATTAGGTGAGGGACACCCTAGCATAAACACAAAGGAGCTTACAGGGGGGTAACGGCAAATGAGTGGACACACAGTTAGTTACTGGGACTCAGAACAAAGTCCTGAGCTTACCTGTAGGCTCTGGCTCTGGCCTACCTCTCCCACCTCCTCTAGCCCCACACCTCTACTCACCCCTCTCCAGACCAGCCCCCTTGCAGAGCCTCACCAGTATCCTGCTCTCCCCCTGCACCACAGTTATGCTGGGTTGTGCCTTCTGCCTGAAATGCCTTTTTCTTTCTTCTCCTCCCGGTTAATTTCTACTCAGCCTTCAGATTTCAAGTCGTCACTTCCCCAAGGCAGCCTCATAACTCTTAGAACACCACATATGTTCAGGGTCAGGTATAGCATATCTCACCATTGCCTTATCATTTAGAAGGGAGCTGTTCATCAAAGTGAATGCCCAGTTTGGCCCAATAGCTTCAGCAAGTCCCGCTTTAAGTTCTCACCAAAGACATCTTGTCAAAATCACTGGAACTAACTACACATCCAAAAATCCACTTATCCAGCCAGCCAGCCAGCCAGCCAGCCAACCATTCACCAGTATTCACTGGGGGCCCTTTATGAGCCAGTCACTGTAGTAGGTACAGGGGATATAGGCTGCCTCCTAACCAGATATATTAGGGGTAGCTGGTGAAGTTTTCTGAACCATTAAGGCCAATCCCAGTCACTGTTGGCCTTTCTGGAATGGGATCTACATTACCCGGACTGGCCCTAGGACTTCTGCAGTCTTACAGGACTACAGTATCTAAATGGAATCCCTGACTCAGTCATTCTCCATCCCATGATATGTGGCTGAACCACACTGGCACCATTTTGTCAGCTCCATCTTAGGCCCACAGTCCTGCCCCATCTCTTTTTCTGAGTGACTGAGCTTTAGCCTAACTCACAAGGAATGCACCAAACCAGAGGAGTTCCCTATCAACTTTTACCCTTACCTTCAACTGATATGAAAACTTGAAGAGTGCTTTTTGCTGACGCAGATGGTTAATGGTCATGAGACACCTGCCCCCGCCTGCGGGGAAGGAAAAGCCCCCAGTTCCAGTTGGTGTGGACGTGCTTCTCACTTGGTAGTCAGATTCTATTTTTATCCTTAGCCCCTTTATATCCCCCTGTACCCCTTGGCAGTGTGGAGTGCAGCTGCGAGTGCCTCTGAATCATCTCTCCGCCTGATCCTGCCTGCCTGAATGTAAGTTACCCACAATAAACTTCATAACTGCACTTCATGGAGTTGCCTGCTTTGTTTTTCAGTTACAGAGTTCCATCTTAGTTCAGATGATGTTAGTCAATATCTCCGCTTCCCAACATGTGACATTATTTTCTTCACAGCATTGATTACTATCTGAAATTATTCATTTGCTTGTTTATTGTCTGTTCCCTACCGCTGCCTCGTGGGAGTGCCTGTCCATCTTATTCATTGAATACTGCCAAAATTCTGACTGATGAAAATTTGTTCAGTGAATCAGTGAATTGGTTCTAGAGAGAAAGTCCTCCTCCTGAGCTCTGATTTGGAGGAAGGCTAATGGATAGCCACTGATGACTGGGAGGTTACAGTGAAAAGACTTGGAGGAATCCCTGCAGTATGTACAATAGAATATAGAGAGGAATCTCTGGGGTGCCCCACCTGGTCTAAACGTTCTTCTTCCTTAGATGAAGGCAGTTTGCAGCCAATGCTGGTCCTCCCAGTGATAACATAGGCTTCTGCAAAAGGGAAGCTGGGCTAACAGGCAACCCTACCTCTCCAGCTGGTAACAGAAACTCCTCTGAGATGACTATAGCAGTCATTCTAAAACTTTGGTGGGACTAATAATCACTTGGGGGAATTTGGTGAAAATACAAAGGTCTAGGACGTATCCAACTTCACCAAGCAATGAAACTGAGCAGGACCCTGTGGGGCCCGTGTCCCCCATTTCTTGTTTGTAGAAAAAGGCTTTCGTTTCCTAGGCCTTCCCTGAGTTCCAAAGAGCCAGACACAAGCAGTTACTAATTAGGGAAGTGAGGGAATGCAGAAACAAAGGAAAAGCAATTAAGCAAGATAAGTAATGATAATAGTTCAATGATAAGACAGAATCCTAGTTCCTCCTCAAGGAATATACATAACAATCTAATACATCTTTGAGTTGTTCTGCAGAAACTAAGACACCCCCCCCCCCCCCAAGG
>NW_006776751.1:0-258 GCF_000442215.2 Lipotes vexillifer
TAAATGGATTAAATGCTCCAACCAAAAGACATAGACTGGCTGAATGGATACAAAAACAGAACCCATATATATGCTGTCTACAAGAGACCCATTTCAGATCTAGGGATGCATACAGACTGAAAGTGAGGGGATGGAAAAAGATATTCCATGCAAATGGAAATCGAAAGAGAGCTGGAATAGCAAGTCTTATATCACACAAAATAGACTTTAAAACAAAGACTATTACAAGAGACAAGGAAGGACACTACATAATGATCA
>NW_006776752.1:0-6498 GCF_000442215.2 Lipotes vexillifer
CCTCAGAGGCAGAGTCCTGACTCCTGGCTGGAGCAGCAAGAGCCTTTCATCCACTCGGCTTCAGGAAATTCCAGTGAGCCTGTTTTATTGTTAGCCTCCAACAGTGATGACTCCTTAGTGGTGGTTTTGTAAGACAGGAAGAAAGAGGACTGTATCTTCCAGTTCTAAGAGCTCCTTATTCTAGGCACCTTTGCAGAGCTTTTCAAGTCGGGCTGCAACAAGGGTCCTTCTGCCTGGTGTCGTTGGAGCCAATAAAATGAGAACGCGTTCGGTGCAGACGCAAAGGAAAGTTTTATTCTTTGATTAAAGAAAGGAGAAGTGCGACCTCCCACTCTAGAGCACATACTCTCCCACCATGGTGTATGTCCTTTTAATGTGCTGTTGGATTCTGTTTGCTAGTATTTTGTTGAGGATTTTTGCATCTATGTTCATCAGTGATATTGGCCTGTAGTTTTCTTTCTTTGTGACATCTTTGTCTGGTTTAGGTATCAAGGTGATGGTGGCCTCATAGAATGAGTTTGGGAGTGTTCCTCCCTCTGCTATATTTTGGAAGAGTTTGAGAAGGATAGGTGTTAGCTCTTCTCTAGATTGATAGAATTCACCTGTGAAGTCATCTGGTCCTGGGCTTTTGTTTGTTGGAAGAGTTTTAATCACAGTCTCAATTTCAGTGCTTGTGATTGGTCTGTTTATAATTTCTATTTCTTCCTGGTTCAGTCTCAGAAGGTTGTGCTTTTCTAAGAATTTGTCCATTTCTTCCAGGTTGTCCATTTTATTGGCATATAGTTGCTTGTAGTAATCTCTCATGATGCTTTGTATTTCTGCAGTGTCAGTTGTTACTTCTCTTTTTTCATTTCTAATTCTATTGTTTTGAGTCGTCTCCCTTTTTTTCTTGATGAGTCTGGCTACTGGTTTATCAATTTCATTTATTTTCTCAAAGAACCAGCTTTTAGTTTTATTGATCTTTGCTATTGTTTCCTTCATTTCTTTTTCATTTATTTCTGGTCTGATTTTTATGATTTCTTTCCTTCTGCTGACTTTGGGGTTTTTTTGTTCTTCTTTCTCTAATTGCTTTAGGTGTAAGGTTAGGTTGTTTATTTGAGATGTTTCTTGAGGAAGGATTGTATTGCTATAAACTTCCCTCTCAGAATTGCTTTTGCTGCATCCCATAGGTTTTGGATCATCGTGTTTTCATCGTCATTTGATTCTAGGTATTTTTTGATTTCCTCTTTGATTTCTTTAGTGATCGGTTAGTTATTAAGTAGTGTACTGTTTAGCCTCCATGTGTTTGTATTTTTTACAGGTTTTTTTCCTGTAATTGATATCTAGTCTCATAGTGCTGTGGTCAGAAAAGATACTTGATATGATTTCAATTTTCTTAAATTTACCAAGGCTTGATTTGTGACCCAAGATAATGATCTATCCTGGAGAATGTTCCATGAGCACTAGAGAAGAAAGTATATTCTGTTGTTTTTGAATGGAATGTCCTATAAATATCAATTAAGTCCATCTTGTTTAATGTGTCATTTAAAGCTTGTGTTTCCTTATTTATTTTCATTTTGGATGATCTGTCCGTTGGTGAAATTGGGGTGTTAAAGTCCCCTACTATGATTGTGTTACTGCCAATTTTCTCTTTAATGGCTCTTAGCATTTGCCTTATGTATTGAGGTGCTCCTGTGTTGGGTGCATAAATATTTACAGTTGTTATATCTTCTTCTTGGATTGATCCCTTGATCATTATGTAGTGTCCTTCTTTGTCTCTTGTAACAGTCTTTATTTTAAAGTCTATTTTGTCTGGTACGAGAATTGCTGCTCCAGCTTTCTTTTGATTTCCATTTGCATGGAATATCTTTTTCCCTCCCCTCACTTTCAGTCTGTATGTGTCCCTAGGTCTGCAGTGGGTCTCTTGTAGACAGCATATATACAGGTCTTCTTTTTGTATCCATTCAGCCAGTCTTTGTCTTTTGGTTGGAGTATTCAGTCCATTTACATTTAAGGTAGTTATCGATAATGTATGTTCCTATTACCATTTTCTTAATTGTTTTGGCTTTGTTATTGTAGGTCTTTTCCTTCTCTTGTGTTTCCTGCCTAGAGACGTTCCTTTAACATTTGTTGTAAAGCTGGTTTGGTGGTGCTGAATTCTCTTAGCTTTTGCTAGTCTGTAAAGGTTTTAATATCTCTGTCGAATCTGAATGAGATCCTTGCTGGGTAGAGTAATCTTGTTTGTAGGTTTTTCCCTTTCAGCACTTCAAATATGTCCTGCCACTTCCTTCTGGCTTGCAGTGTTTCTGCTGAAAGATCAGCTCTTAACCTTATGGGGATTCCCTTGTATGTTATTTGTTGTTTTCCCCTTGCTGCTTTTAATATTTTTTCTTTGTATTTAATTTTTGATAGTTTGATGAATATGTGTCTTGGCGTTTTTCTCCTTGGATTTGTCCTGTATGGGACTCTCTGCTCTTCCTGGACTTGATTAACTATTTCCTTTCCCATATTAGGAAAGTTTTCAACTGTAATCTCTTCACATATCTTCTCAGTCCCTGTCTCTTTCTCTACTTCTGGGACCCCTGTAATTCGAATGTTGGTGTGTTTAATATTGTCCCAGAGGTCTCTAAGACCATCCTCAATTCTTTTCATTCTTTTTTCTTTATTCTGATCTGCAGTAGTTATTTCCACTCTTTTATCTTCCAGGTCACTTATCCGTTCTTCTGCCTCAGTTATTCTGCTATTGATTCCTTCTAGAGAATTTTTAATTTCATTTATTGTGTTGTTTATCATTGTTTGTTTGCTCTTTAGTTCTTCTAGGTCTTTGTTAACCGTTTCTTGTATTTTCTCCATTCTATTTCCAAGATTTTGGATCATCTTTACTATCATTACTCTGAATTCTTTTTCAGGTAGACTGCCTATTTCCTCTTCATTTGTTTGGTCTGGTGGGTTTTTACCTTGCTCCTTCATCTGCTGCATATTTCTCTGTCTTCTCATTTTGCTTAACTAACTGTGTTTGGGGTCTCCTTTTAGAAGGCTGCAGGTTTGTAGTTCCCGTTGTTTTTGGTGTCTGTCCCCAGTGGCTAAACTTGGTTCAGTGGGTTGTGTAGGCTTCCTGGTGGAAGGGACTGGTGCCTGTGTTCTGGTGGATGAGGCTAGATCTTGTCTTTCTGGTGGGCAGGACCACGTCCGGGGCTGTGTTTTGGGGTGCCTGTGACCTTATTATGATTTTAGGCAGCCTCTCTGCTAATGGGTGGGGTTGTGTTCCTGTCTTATTAGTTGTTTGGCATGGGGTGTCCAGCACTGTAGCTTACTGGTCGTTGAGTGGAGCTGGGTCTTAGCATTGAGCTGGAGATCCCTGGGAGAGCTTTCGCCATTTGATGTGACATGGAGCCAGGAGGTCTCTGGTGGACCAGTGTCCTGAACTTGGCTCTCCCACCTCAGAGACACAGGCCTGACACCTGCCCGAGCACCAAGACCCTATCAGCCACAGAGCTGTTCTCCCAGGTACCAGGCTGATCCTCTCACAATCATTTTACACTGAACCAGGCTTTTTCAAATGCCAGTCTGATCATCTCATCAGCTACAGATATTTCAGTGACATCTTATTGTTCCTAATTATTCTTTCCTGTGGTGGACCAACAGTGGGGCAGGGAGAATGGTTTGTCCAGGCTAAAATCCAGCTGGAGGATGTCTGTAAATACCATTTTAATCTTTGTGGGCTAACTGGTTTCTGTTGCAACTATTCACTCAGCCATTGTAACAAAGTCAGCCACTGACAGTATATGATTTTGTTTAGATGAAGTGTAACTCTTCAAGTGTGATCTTGTCAAACTAGACTATGATATGCAGGGGAAAACATTTTTCAACCTTTGTTTTGGTTTTCAGTTGCCTAATCATTATGATCTAGACTGTCCTACAGCCCCAGTTCCATGCACATTCAGTACTTTTGGTTGCCATGAAAAGGTAAGGTTTTTTTTTTCCTTTTAATTCTTGAATATAGATCAAGAAAATTAAGTTATATAGTGTAGTGGAGGATACCCGTGGATTGGAGATGGCCAACACACATTGTTTATGTGGTCTTAAGCTCCAAGAAATTGGGACTCAGAATATTAATTTTGGGAATTAGTTGGTGATGATAATGGGAGGTGTGATTGGGATCATATAGAGTGTACAAGAAAGAGAAGTAGAACAGGAAAGGAGCCATGAATGAACAGTCTCAGACGTTGATGAAACAGGCAAGGAGAAGTTATTGTTAGGATCTCCAAAATTAGTTTCAAGACCTAGTGATCGGTTGTGTCAAATGTCTGAGAGGGAGCATTGTTTATGATAAGTTGATCTTTCTGGAGAGTGCGATTACACTTCGGCTTTTCCACTGTGCCTTTTTATCTGACTTTTTTACAGTAAGTATGTGTTTTAATAATTAAAAAAATAAAGTGAGCAAATAGTGTATAGTATGGTTACACTTTGTGAGAAAATTCTGTATTGTTTGTGTGCGTAGAGACAAAGACTTAAAGGAAATGTATCAAAATGTTAATGGTAGTTAGGTGAGATAATAGGTAATTTATTTTCTTTTTGATCATCTACACTTCCTGTTTCTCTGTAATATACATGAATTCCCCTTAAAATAAAAATTGTTATATGATTTTTTTTTTTCATATAACAGGCTATTCTCGATGATCTTAGAAGAGTATGAAGACAGGGAAGATTCCACTTTGCAACAGATGTGTAAAAATAAGTGAGGGATTGGGGGCAGGCAGCGCAGGTGGACTCCTCTTGGTTATAAAAGGAGAAGGGAGAAAATGATACTAGCTAGAGGGAGATACAAGATCAATAGAGAGGTTTGCCCCTTTTTTTAAAATAGGAAAGACTTTGCTAATTCTATTCTGAGGGGAAGGGTTAAGAGGAGAGAATGTTTGAAAATAAAGGAGAAAGGGGATAGCTAAGCAGAATCTCTGAGGTGTTGAAAAGGGGCAGGTGCCAGTTAGAGCCCAGGTGAAGCATTAATCTAGGACAAGAGGAGAGTCAGCTCTGAATCAGAAAAGAAGGATGAGTGTAGATCCTGATACTTTTACAGGTAGGAGGGAGATTTTTTTCTGAGTCCCTGAACGAGTATTCAGCAGATAGCCTCTCGGTTTTTCAGGGAATTAGGAGGCAAGATCATCTTACTGGATCGAGAATCTGATGAAGTCAAAGAAGGTTGTAGAGAATTGAGGGAAGTGATGACATGGCTTAAAAACCTTTTATTTGGCTTGGCTAGGTCCCTTTCCTGGTGCTCACGTCTCTGTTCCTAACCTAAGGCCTGTGCATGATTTTCAGATGCAGAGGAATCACTTGGCACGCCACCTGCAAGAGGATACCCAGTCGCACATGAGAATGATGGCCCAGGCTGTTCAGACCTTAAGCCTTGCGATAGCTCCTGCACCTCAGCGTGGCATGCTGCCATGTGATTCTGCCTCTCTGCCCCGGGTTTCCTCTGGGTGTCACTCAGAGGTCCAGAATTTCCAAGAAACCATTCAACAGTTAGAGGGTCGCCTTGTAAGACAAGACCATCAAATCCGGGAGCTGACTGCAAAAATGGAAACTCAGAGCACGTATGTAAGTGACCTCAAACGAACTATTCGAACCCTTGAGGACAAAGTTGCTGAAATAGAAGCACAGCAGTGCAATGGAATTTACATCTGGAAGATTGGCAATTTTGGGATGCACTTGAAATCTCAAGAAGAAGAGAAACCTGTTGTCATTCACAGCCCCGGATTCTACACAGGCAAACCCGGCTACAAACTATGCATGCGCCTGCACCTGCAGCTACCAACTGCACAGCGCTGTGCCAACTACATATCGCTCTTTGTCCACACGATGCAAGGAGAGTATGACAGCCACCTCCCTTGGCCCTTCCAGGGTACGATACGCCTTACCATCCTTGATCAGTCTGAAGCACCTGTAAGGCAAAACCATGAAGAGATAATGGATGCCAAACCAGAGCTGCTTGCCTTCCAGAGACCCACAATCCCACGGAACCCCAAAGGGTTTGGCTATGTGACCTTTATGCATCTGGAAGCCCTAAGACAAAGAACCTTCATCAAGGACGACACGTTATTAGTACGCTGTGAGGTCTCCACCCGCTTTGACATGGGCAGTCTTCGGAGGGAGGGTTTTCAACCACGAAGTACTGACTTGGGGATATAGCATCCCCTCATTTATTTAAGAAACAAAACAACAGAAAAAACATCTGGAGAAAACTTGCCCTGTTTTCAATAACATACAAACGAAAAAAGCAATGGGGAAGATATACCCACCAGTGAATGTGGTTAGAGAGGTCACTTGCCACTTTCCTGTTAAAAATATCTGAAGCAGGGCTTCCCTGGTGGCGCAGTGGTTGAGAGTCCACCTGCCAATGCAGGGGACACGGTTTCGTGCCCTGGTCCGGGAAGATCCCACATGCCACGGAGCAGCTAGGCCCGTGAGCCATGGCCGCTGAGCCTGCACGTCCAGAGCCTGTGCTCCACAACGGGAGAT
>NW_006776752.1:6508-17165 GCF_000442215.2 Lipotes vexillifer
AAAAAAAAATCTTAAGCAGTTTTCTCGGGAATGTACGTGTTCCCTGCCTTTTAAAAATAGTTACACTCAAAGTGCCTGTGGCCTACTGCAGCAGTTGTTTGTCTAGTAGGATATCTCTTTGTTTTATTTTCATGGGCTCTTGCTCCAGGGGGGTTTATTGTCAAACCCAGGGTTGGAGTAGTAAGGCTCAAACCTTTTAATAATAATGGACGTTCCATAAAATTTCCACGTATTCTTATAGTGTTAGATGCAATATATTAAACTTCAGAATCACTACCGCCTCGTGCTGGTGCCAGCAAGAAGAATTATTATTCTTGAGTTCTCATTTTATTTGACCTCCTGTAGATTTCAGAGGATTTGAACCATAATCCTTGGAAAGTTTTAAGTTCTCATTAACCCTGTTTTTTCTGCCTGCAGGGTGTTTTTAAGGACATTCAGGGACTAGTTTAAACCCTAAATATAAACTTACTAAGTGTGAATATGTTGTTTGTTGAATAATTCTTGTTCCTTGTACCTTGCTTACTTTATTTACTTGAGGCTACAAAGTAGCATCTTGTCCAGAGTTTAGAACTCTAAGAACCATGTGGAAACCAGCTGCTGGGTGTTATGCTATAAATCCCTTTTGTCTATTCCAGGCAGAGTGAATTCCACAGCCCTACCTATGTTCTCTGTTGCCTAATGGTTGTAGGACGACGAGATGCACACACATAATCACCAACAAAAATTTAAAATGGCTCAACTAGTCAACCAATAGGGCAGCTCATTGGTGGTGAGAAAAGCTATTTGAGCCAGAAATTTTCAGCTCTTTTGAACACCTTCTAGTTTAGTTCAATTAATGGAAGAAAATTGCTGTCCTAAATGCAGAATTTCTTAATACTTGGGAGATCATTGGTGTACCTGAGAGGTCACCAAACCAAGGTTGGAAGTCATAGTGATTATATCAGGACTTAGCTGGAGTGGGTGGCTTTAGTCCCACAGTTCATACCTGAGGAGGATCACGTGGAATGTATTGAAGTGGCCAGTTGTTCCTAACAGGGAGAGATGGGTTTTGTGCCACTAGATATTTGTTAAAAGCCTTAGATACTAAAGATTATGGTGAAATGTAGTTCTCAGGGAGTCCCACAACTAGTACAGGCTCTTATGAAGAATCTGAGAGGACCCCTCCACCATGCTGTTTACACAAGATTGTTTAAAGTTGTCTGAGGTAGTCCTGCAACTCCAGAGAGGCCAAATCAGAGCCTCTGACTGGTGTTCAAGATCAGCCTTCATTTCAAGAGGAAGCCAAGAGACCGTGCAAAGGAATGGTCTCGGTTCCAGGCAGACCCAGCAAGTGTCACTCTGACCTTTCCCTTTACTTTTCTGTCTACTCTCCTTACCCACCCCACATCCAGGCTCCTGCTCTGGTGGGTTTATTCTATAAAGTGGGGGAAAAAAAAAAGGTCATACAGGGACCCTGTTCCTAGTGCCACCATCAGCGGCAGCTACCCGTCACTAGCTCACAGTTTGCTTGCTGGCAGTTTGTGCTCCGTGGCCCCTGAGCTCTCCAGCCAGCTCCCGAGGATCACTGCAGCACGGCCCTCTAGGTGAGGAGCCCAGCACCGCTGCTGTTCCTGTGATGGTTTTCCAAAAATAAATAGCTGTCCAGTTCCATGTAAAAAATAAATGGCAGTTACTCTTGTATAGAAAAAAAAAAAGCCTGAAGGAAATATACTAAACTCTTTTTGATGACTTATTTTCTTCTTTGTGCTTTCTTACATGTTTTATATTTTTTTACAGTAAACATATCCTTTTCTCAGAGAAAAAAATGTTGCCACAAAACATTCAACCCTCACAGAGAAGGAAATAGCATTTAAAAGCTTCCTGGTC
The DNA here is from genome assembly GCF_000442215.2 of Lipotes vexillifer. Classification (NCBI taxonomy): domain Eukaryota; kingdom Metazoa; phylum Chordata; class Mammalia; order Artiodactyla; family Lipotidae; genus Lipotes; species Lipotes vexillifer. The sequence continues at coordinate 8,375 of NW_006776752.1, forward strand.
AAATTTCTATTAAAAGCATGGCTGTGCATTAGGTACTGAGGTGAGCCATTTCCTGCTTTGGTTATGTTATTTTTTTCTACTAACTTGGGAGCCTTAATCCAAACAAAAACAGTTTTTTGCCTGACTTCAACTTTTAGCTTCAGGTTTCCCTGAAGGAGTTGAATTAGCTATTTCTAAGGTCCATGCCAACCATAAAATTCTGTTTGAAGAAATGAAGTGCTAACCAGCAGAAAGTTGGCAATATCTACAAGAGGATTTTGCCAGTAGAAAAATTGCTTTATTTTCTTTTGCTGACATAATACTTCAATTTGGTATCAATTTAGGGTCTCCTTTTAATTTGAACAATTTTTTTAACTCCCCAGCATTTGGCATTTTGTAATAAACCTGCCACTTATTTTATACTGGTCATTCATTGTGAATATAGAATAAAAGTAATGGTCAAACTATCCATAGAGAAACTTTTGGTGACTTCAACTCAGAATCCACTCTTAGCTGGAAAGTGGCTCTCTTCCGTTCATTTTTCAAACCTCCTGCCTCACTCTGAAACATGCTGGTTTCACCCAGTTGGCTAACAAGTATTTGAGCTGTGTATTTATGTTTTATTAACCTTTTAACATTTATCTTTGGACATTGCTTTTAGACATAGTTAAATTAAAAATAAATTGTTTTTTTCTTTTCCCAGAGGTGTCCAACCCAGTGTTGGATGAAACTTGCTGCAGGTCATACCCTTTGTCATTGGAAAACAAAGTCAGGATGTTGTGGTAGTTTGGTAGTTTTTTACTGTCCGTTAGCGGTTGCAGCAATGACAGTTTCTGGCTGTACTACAAAATGATTAAACTTTTATTGGGGGGAATAAAAATAGAATAGAAAAAAGTGAAGTAGGATGAAAATTGAGGGTTTTTTCCCCTAAAGATGGACTAACATAGAGATGTTGAATGATCTCTAGCAATTAGTTTTTGTGGCAGGTATAAAATTATAAAATTGTTCCCCATTGCTGTTTTTATACCATAAGTCTTAGATAAACTAAGAGCATGTTTATGAATTATGCATGCAGTTAGAGTACATTCTTATCAAAAATGAGCAGTTGCTTGTCATTCTTTTATCCAGGGAATCCTCAAGTCTCTGGTGACCAGAAAACATTTTTAATTATTAGAGAAGTTTTTCTAACTTAAGGCTTTGAAATAGCTTTCCTTAATTCAGTTACTGCTGTTCTTGTTTTGCCTCAGTTCAATTCTACTCACTGTTTTATGAGAAATACCATCAGGTGTTTTTGTGATGCCTAGTTCCATAGAACCTAAGCAGTACAGTGCCTTGAGGAAATGAAAAAGGGACAATAGTCATTTGTGTTTTTCCTTTGAAATACATTTTTAAAAAATTCCCGGGTGCATATATATGATAAGCTGTAGTTAGTTTCACAGTTGCTATTGTAGAGTCTAGAATGGAGTTGGCACTTCCAAATTCCTAGTATCCAAAAAGGTGATCTGATGAAATCAAATCAGATGCATCTCTGCAGATCATGATGTTCAATCACAGCCCTCACTTTTAGTCAAAGGCAAACACCTGCAAGGAGATGCCCAGTTGCTTCGCTAAGATGCGGTCTCTCAAAGGGAGAACCTCCGCTTTATAGAGGAGCTCTTTATAGAGCTTTCCTGTCTCTGCTGATGAATTGCATTTATCCCAGCTTTCTCCCAGATAGATTTCAGGATAAAAGCTAAATAGAACGCCACTGGGAAGAAGGGCAGATGGATTTCTGTATTCCAAGGAAGAGATGCTATCAGTGGCCCTGAGGGGAACATCAACTGAGCGGCAGGGGCAAGGTTCTGTCCATAGCTGAAACCCCAGACTTAGCACAGTGCCTTGCACACAGCACACACTCGAATATTAACAATGAACATTTAGTGAAAATACTGGTTGTGGTGCACCACTTTTTGGCAGGTTATTTGTCATGTGAGTTTTCGGTGATAAGAAATAAATGTTACTTTTATTTTGCTTTTTTCCCCCAGCACTTTATTATGAAATTTTCCAAACATGCAGAATTGTTGCAAGAATTGTACCATGGCCGTCTACCACCTGGAATCCACAAATAGCATTTTGTTACATTTGCCTTACCACTTCAGCGATGCTCCTTTTAATGAGACTTATTAAGGTTGGTTTCTCTTTAAAAATCGCACTGCTAAGATAATTGAACACCTTTAATTCAGTTGTCTTAAGCTCCTCCGGGAAACATGGTATTTGCTTTATAGCTAAAATTATAGTCCTTAATTTAAGCTAGTTTAAACTTGTAAATCTGTCATGCTGAATTTCAATCTTATTTATTTTGCCTGAAGGGATGTTTTTTATAATAGAATTATTTGAAAGTCCTTGATCAATTGTACAGAATATTCTAATGTTATTTCCACACTTGATTAATTATCCAATTAATTTCTCTGGTGAGAGTGCAATTTTGGCCCCATTTTGCTTATGCAGCATTCCAGGATTATGTTCCCAGAGGGCTTGAAGAGGCAGGGTAATTTAGTGTATAAACCAGTAAATTAGGAGCTAAGAGATTTAGATTTTATTCCTGACTGACCACAGGCAAATCACTTCTCTTTGTGTCCATTTATCTACCTGTAAAGTGGGGACTAGAATTTGAAATTTAGATATTATTAAGTAATGGGTAACATTTATTAATGCTTGGATCTATTAAGAAAGACACTTTAAAAAGAAAAAATACACTGAATCTGGGGAGGCTCTCATAATTCTCTAACTGTATGACAAGCTACGGAATGAACTCTGACTTTTGAAAAATTGAAACATGGGAAACGGTCAAAGTGTCTTATCAAAAACCCGCTGTTGCTTAGAACTTACTATTGCCACAGAATTTGTGAGTGTTTTCCTAATCCATCTGAACTCTGAAAATAATGTATTTTGTGTGTGGGGGGGTGGTGAATACAAAGATGGGAGGAGGCAGACATTCAACACAGAAAGATAGAAAATCAGTGTTCAGTTTTAGAACAGGTTGTGTGGAAGGGCCAGGCTTAACGCAGTCATCCCGATTCACTGCCACACCCTCCTCTGCTCCCCGAGCATCAACCCACACCACACACAGCACCAGCCCTGCTCCTGCCATCCCGGCCTCAGGTGGTCTCCATCAGGTCGATGAGATGAAATTACAGGGTCGGCCAAGGGCTAAGCAGGGTCTCTGTTCTCCATTTAGCAGATGAGTGTGCTCTGTTCTAAGCCCAGGTGATGAATGTAGATTGACGTTTATCTCCAAAGGCACTTAGAGTTTTTACCGTAGATAGCATCTTAGTAGTGGTTGCAAAGATATGACCAAAACAGTGCTCCTTTATTGGGATCTTGTTGAATATTAATTTAGATGAAAACAAATGCCAGACTGACACACCTAACCCCTCCTGTCTATTGTTATAATGCAGCTTATCTAGTGTGGAGACAATGCTTATTCTTCACAGTCATTGGTTACAATATTAGAATTTTCTTAAATGAAAGGAAATTGGTTAGTGGTTACTTCATATCAGTTTTGGGGAACAATTTAAGTTTTGCTTATGATTTTCAGAGGCATAAGCAAGAAGTGACTCAGGTCAAGTTAGCCTTGCTTGTCTTGCAAAATAAGCTAAATTAAGCTTTTCTTGTATGACCAAACTGGTTGTGTCTGCTCAGGGAGTTTTCAAGTGTGGTCTTCATTTGTGTTTAACAACACGTCTTATATTTCTAGTCCATTCTTATGGATGTCTGTTATGCTGTTGTCACATTTTCAAAATTAACTTTTGTAATTAAGGGACCAGCAGGAACAGGATTACTTTATAAAGTGACAGTTGTAGCCTTGGCAGAAAATGAGGCAAAATCACAGAATGTTTGCTTGGTCTGGGTAGGGATTTGTACATTTTAATACAAAAATGGGTCAGCAAGTCTGATCTTCACAGAATTTATACAGCTGAAAGATAAATAATAAAACTGCGCTGAAAAGTAGATCTCAAACTCCTGAAAAATCATCCTTCCCCTCCTTACCCCACCTTCCCACTGGCTGCTCTATCCGGACTGGCAGGCAGGGGTTGATTTAAAAATAGTGAGCTTCTGTCTGAGGAGGTCTGGCCTCTTTGTCTCAATCCCAGGTTCCTTTTCCCCGGCTGCTCATTTCTCTTGAGGTGTCTAGCTAAAGTAGACGAAGCCCCACCAAAAGTGCTTAAAGATGGTAACTAGTCATTCCCTTTAGACTAGTTAGGAGCCTGAAAGTAAAATTTTTTCCAATCTAATCTGAAATTCCTTTGGAGCCATTGTGAAAGAAGAGGAAAGAAGGCAGGTCTATTGAATACAACTAGACCGATGGAACAGAAATCGACTGTTTATTAATGCTTTTAGGATCAGTTTTGCAATCTTTTTTTTTCTCACTACCCACAGTAAATTAGATAGAGATAAATGAATAAATAATATGTACACCAACTCGCCTGACACGAAAGGTTTCTGAAACACTTGCTTTTACTACACCTGATCCGTTCTGACATTTTCTGTTCTTTCTTCACTTTTAAAATGTAGCCCCCAGAACACAAATGACTTTAACAGAATGCAGCTTGCCTCATGAGTCAAGATCTGAGGATTTTAAATCGCCCAGAAGGCTAGAGGCCAAATTCATTCCCACACACACGCACGCACACACATGCACACGCACACGCACACACGTGTCCACTGGGCTTAGCGGGGCCTTCCAGCCTATGCCTTGCTCTTGTTCCATCCACCCCGACCCTGCAGCCTCGCCTCTCAGGGCCTGGTCCTGATGCTCCTGCCTCTCCTTCTCAGCCTGAGGGAACCCCATGGTTCCATAGAAGGAAAAGTCCACTTCCTGTTTCTCCAAGATTCAGGTCCTCTCCTGCTCCACTGCTCCTCTGAACCCTTCTGTGGGCTGAAGCTTTACTAGAACAAAACCCAGAAACATTTACAAAATCTTCAGTTGCCTTTTGTTTTGCTTTTGCCATATACCTCCCTCCCCTGAGGCAAAGAGGTGGCATGCTACCTGAAAGAGGCAGGCGGGGTACAGGGAGTGGAGGGGAGGATTTCTTAATATCTCAAAGAGTTACTGGCAGCACTGAGTGTCTCCTCAGTCAGACTATGAGCTTTCAAGAAAAGGAATCAGATGGGAATCAGAGATCTCTGATATGATCCTGGCCTTTGTTAAAGGATAATGTTCAAAAAAGAGTCAAATTACGGTTCTCATTACAGATATCAAATGAGCATGTGTTAAAGATTTTCTCTAACTCTTAATGAGGGAAGCAGGCAGATGCTATAACCGTCCAAATCAGAACCCAAAGAACAGACACACCTAGAGATGAGGAACATTTACATGAATGTCCAAATGGAAGCAAACCCAGCTTCTTCCTCGGTGTGGGGTGTGGGGGTGGGGGGGGGAGGAGGGAGCCAAGCAAATTTCACAGGACATAATTTCTGTTTCTAGAAATAAGAATCATTTTGCATTGCTCTCGGTTATCTACAGGACAGAGCTGTAAAGTAGCTTCCTTAGAATGAGACTCATAATAACCCTGAAGGGTGTGCTTTGGACTAGACAATGCATAGTGTTCCATCAAAGCACAAAATGCCCCTGCACCCTGCACTAACAAGAATTCACTGCAGTGTGTGAATGATGAGTAAACACATCTGTGGGCCCCATTCCCGCCTAGAATTGGACTACTACAACTGGTGTGGGGTGACAGCGGGTTCTAGCTTCTACAAAACTCCAAACTGGAAGACGGGCCTGAGTAGAGCAAAGCCAGCTGGAGCCTCATTTGGCAGTAGGGGGCAGCAGAGCTTCATCCCTAAAGCAAGCAACCTTCAGAAGGAAATCTGTAAACTAGGATTAGCCTGGAGTCCTTGCACTTTTAAGGAGTCCATAAATTCCCCTAGATTATATGCAAAAAGTTGTACTTTGTGGCTTTTTAGGGGAAGAGAGTCCTTAATTTTTTTTGCTTTGAGTCTGATGAATGCTACAAAGCACTTTCCCCCATATTAGAAATTACATGCCCCAACTATCATATTCACAGGTTGGTTGCCAAATTAGCTTCAAATTAGAAACACCTGAGGAATTCTTAGGTCGACCCATACAAAATCACCTTTTTTGTAAGGTCGATAAAGAGTTGAGTATCAGCAATTTCTCGAGGTTCAACTTACGTGTTCAGATTCCTGGTCACCCCCACTCCTCTGCCCCTGTTCTGATATAGCCAATGGGTAGATGAACATTGGAGATCAACTGCCATCTCCAGGTTGAAGTTTAGGAAAATGGACTGTTGGACTCTAGCACATCCCAAGGCCTCAACCTTTAATCCCGGTTATCTTTGTTCTCGCTGAACAGTGAGAATCAAGTCAGCATTAGTACCATCGCCACCACGCAGTTCACTGGGGGCTTTCGCAAGGTGTCTGGGTCTGAGGACCATCAGCCTCAGAATCTTCTGGGGTGCTTATTAAAATGCATATCATTGGGCCTTGGCCAAACCCCCAGAATTAGACTTTTTGAGCGGTGGGCTGGGGAATCTGCATTCTAAACAGGCTCTCCAGGTGACTCTTCACATGAGATGGAAGGAGAGTATGATTTGAGGTCTACCAGCTAAATCAAAGTATAATTGTTAAGATGGTAAAATTATGGCTCTCATTCAAATATAGAATATGTCAAAGGTTTTGTTCAGCTCATTATGACGGAACCATTAGATGGTAAAGCTGATTCCAAGAGCATCTGGGTAAAAAGAGTTTATATAATCTACCAGGAGAAGCATTTTCAAAACAACAAAAACAGAATGTTAGAATAAAATGTCTAGGTTGCAGAAGAAACTGGTTAATGTCTTGCAAGCTGATAAAGCCATAACCTTTGGGGTTATCTTTCCTACCAAATAGAAAAATACAAATTAACATGTAACTTTGCAGTATCTGGGCTATGATCAAATAATACATAACAAAGTCAAACACAGAAATATTCTCCCAGAAAATTAAATAATCCTCGGGCAACTTGTTAAATAATTCCCCAGTGCGACTCTGAAAGGACGTACAGCCCAACTTTTTGCCTTATTTTCAAGTTTCGGTTAATTCTTTTTTGCAGTGAATAAAGAACATAGAACGTCCACGTGGACTCCACACCTCTGGGTGAAAAAATTCAGGCTGGAGCAGATATATTCAAAAACAAGAACCAGTTAATTCAAGGGAGGAGAAAACTGACAGATACTCAGAATTCATGTGTAACCTCCTTGGATTTATTTTAGACGCTAGCTACAATCACTTCCTCCTGCTTTGAAAGTGATTTGTCATTTTTGTAGTTACTTGGCTTACAAACTAGTCATTCCCTAATAATTTCTCTTAGAAGTTTATAAGTTGGCTGAGGTTTTTTGTTTTTTTAAGTTATTTATTTATTTATTTATTTTTGGCTGTGTTGGGTGTTCGTTTCTGTGCGAGGGCTTTCTCCAATTGGAGCAAGCAGGGGCCATTCTTCATCGCGGTGCGCGGGCCTCTCGCTATCGCGGCCTCTTGTTGCGGAGCACAGACTCCAGACGCGCAGGCTCAGTAGTTGTGGCTCACGGGCCCAGTTGCTCCTTGGCATGTGGGATCCTCCCAGACCAGGGCTCGAACCCGTGTCCCTGCATCGGCAGGCAGACTCAACCACTGCGCCACCAGGGAAGCCTCTGGCTGAGGTTTTCAACGTTGTTCTTTTGTTTTTCATCTAAAAATTCATATACTTAATTATTTTAAACATCGGAAATATCCTCTATTTTTATGAAACAGTTGTCCATCTGGGAGATTAAACTTTGCCCATTAAGAAACATGAACTGAAATAGAAAAACCATGGGTCTCAACCCAACCTCAATATTTTCTCATAACTTTTTTTTTGCCTTTAGAGAGAGAGTTTAGGAATGACTCTCTGTTCTAGATAAACATCTGAAGTTCAGCAGCTTCTTCATTTCGGTTCAGTTCCTTCTACTAATTTGAAGTAAAATTACAATTTGGTAGTTCTTGTAGACTTTCAACGGTTTATCTCCAAGTGAGATTACAGATTTTTTTTTCATACTTCTCTGTATTTTTCTTTTTTCTAAACCATGTCCTTTTTTTTTTTGGCAGTCAGCGGGCCTCTTACTGCTGCGGCCTCTCCCGTTGCGGAGCACAGGCTCTGGACGCGCAGGCCCAGCCGCTCCGCGGCATGTGGGATCTTCCCAGACCGGGGCACGAACCCGCGTCCCCTGCATCGGCAGGCGGACTCTCAACCACTGCGCCACCAGGGAAGCCCTAAACCATGTCTTTTTCATTAAATTAATTTTTAAAAACTCACTTCATTGATCAAATTTGCCACTCAAAGTTATTAATATAACAGCATCTACTATTTATTGGCTCTTTAAGTTTTGGGGAAAAAAAGTTTTATTTTAAAATAACTTTATTGAGATATGTTTTACTTATCACAAACCCTACCAGTTTCGAGATATTTACACAGCAATGTTCATAGCAGTATTATTCACAATAGTCAAAAGATGGAAATAACACAAATGTCCATTAAGGGATTAATGAATAAACAACATTTGGTACATACATACACTGGAATATTTCTCAGCCTTAAAAAGGAAGGACAGGGCTTCCCTGGTGGTGCAGTGGTTGAGAGTCCGCCTGCCAGTGCAGGGGACACGGGTTCGTTGGATTAATGACAACATTTGGTACATACATACACTGGAATATTTCTCAGCCTTAAAAAGGAAGGACAGGGCTTCCCTGGTGGTGCAGTGGTGTGGTTTCCGCCTGCCAGTGCAGGGGACACGGGTTCGTGCCCCGGTCCGGG
>NW_006776752.1:18564-19270 GCF_000442215.2 Lipotes vexillifer
AAAATTCTTTCCCAAAGTTTTATCCTTGTTGGGGGGGGGGGTGGTCCCAGAAGCTTGGAAGACACCTAGGGCGCCCCTACATTCCTGGTTGTCCATCACCTGAGCACATTAGGCCCCAAACTTCAGCCTGTTTTCTCAGTAGGCTTTTCCAGTTGCACTTGCCCAGGAAGAAAGAGGACTGGCAGCTGATGACAATACTCCCTGAGAGGAAATGCCCCCTCGTAGCTCAAGGGCAGAGAGACCTCAGCCCCACTGTCCATCACCTGAGCACATTAGGCCCCAAACTTCAGCCTGTTTTCTCAGTAGGCTTTTCCAGTTGCACTTGCCCAGGAAGAAAGAGGACTGGCAGCTGATGACAATACTCCCTGAGAGGAAATGCCCCCTCGTAGCTCAAGGGCAGAGAGACCTCAGCCCCAGGCTGCCTACTTTAGGAGACGCTTCATTTCATGGTTTCCTTCAGGTTCCTCCCTCCCACGCTGATGATGGCGCATTTGTTCCTCTCTCTCTCTGTCTCTCTAGGGGATCCCCCAGCCCCTTCTGCATGAGCCTGCCACCTGTCCTCCACTCCAGGCATCTTAGCATTTGGGGGAAGACCAGTGCTAGTGATGAGTTGGGAAGGATTATCTGGGGTTTTCCTGCTCTGGTTCCCACTACCCACATATGCATGGATTCAGAGACGAGTCTCCTTTTCCCTGAAAACTGCTGA